>NC_142069.1:2480000-2790000 GCF_059756535.1 Pantherophis guttatus | reverse complement strand
TTTCTTCTTCCTTTTTCTCTTCATTCTTTCTTTTTCTTTCTTTCTCTCTCACTCCCTTTCTTCCTTCCTTCCTTTTTCTTCCTTCCTTCCTTCCTTCCTTCCTTCCTTCCTTCCTTCCTTCCTTCCTTCTTCTTTCTTTCCTGCCTTAATTTTTACAAATAAATCAAGACAGTGAACATATATCCACACCTTCCTCTTTTCCCCATAAAAGGAGCTTTGTGAGGTGGGTTGGGCCGAGAGAGAGGGACTCACCCAAAGTCACCCAGATGGTTTTTATGGCTAAGGCAGGACTAGAACTCACTGTGTCCTGGTGATTGGCCCAAAACCACCCAGTCAGCTTTAATACCTAATGCGGGACTAGACCTCCCCGTCTCCTGGTTATTGGATCAAAGACACCCAGCTGGCTTTCATGCCTAAATCGGGACTAGAATTCCCCCGTCTCCTAGTGTTTGGCCCAAAGTCACCCAGCCAGCTCTAGAACTCCCGGTCTCCTCTTTCTTATCTGCCATTCCGACCCTGAACTGCTTTCTTTTCCCCATGTAGAACAATTGGCCGCCATTCCTGAATTCAAGAACCTGGGCCCGCTTTTCAAGTCCTCGGAGGCTGTGCAGCTGACAGAGGCCGAGACGGAGTATTTTGTCCGCTGTATTAAGCACGTCTTCTCCAATCACATTGTCTTCCAGGTAAGATAGATAGAAAGATAGATAGATAGATAGATAGATAGATAGATAGATAGATAGATAGATAGATAGATAGATAGATAGATAGGAAGATAGATAGGAAGATAGATAGATAGGCAGATAGATAGATAGATAGGCAGATAGATAGATAGATAGATAGATGATAGATAGATAGATGCATGGATGGATAGATAGATAGATAGCTAGATAGATAGATAGATAGATAGATGATAGATAAATAGATGATAGATAGATAGATAGATAGATAGATAGATAGATAGATGATAGCTAGATAGCTAGATAGATGATAGATAGATAGATGATAGATAGATAGATAGATAGATAGATAGATAGATAGATAGAAGATAGATAGATAGTTAGATAGATAGATAGATGCATGGATGGATAGATAGATAGATAGATGATAGATAGATAGATAGATGCATGGATGGATAGATAGATAGATAGATAGATGATAGATAAATAGATGATAGATAGATAGATGATAGATAGATAGATAGATAGATAGATAGATAGATAGATAGATAGATAGATAGATAGATAGATAGATAGATAGATAGATAGATATAGATGATAGATAGATAGATGATAGATAGATAGATAAAAAGCAAATATGGGGACCTAGGCAAAGTAAATTAATTGGAAAGACTTGAAGCTTGTTGAGTTTAGTTAGTATCTTCATTGTTGCCTCTGTGTAGAACCGGTGTCCAACACTGTCCCCTTTAACACCTGTGGATTTCAATCCCCAGGGGAATTCTGGGAGTTGAAGTCCACAGCGGTTAAAGGGGCCATTATTGGATATCGCTGTCACAGAGCAATGTTTCTCATCCCGAGCCCCTTTTTAAGATGTGTGGACTTCAACTCCCAGAATTCCCCAGTCAGCCAGGTGGAGAGGTATTGTCCGGATGGAAAATTTAGCACCTGGGTCCTGTGCAGAGAGGTCCCCAGGTGAAGGATCCTCCTCCTCCTCCTCCTCCTCTCCACAACTCCCTCTCCCTTCTAGCACTGATGATGTTCCCTAGTTGGGTCATGAAACGTCTGCAAGGAAACCACCAAGCTCAGAGAGCACCAACCTCGAGCTACGAAATATTCTCCTCCATTGGTTCCCTCTTGGCTGCTTGATAAACCCACCCACCTGCGCCTGGTTTTACGTCGAGAGTTCTTGCTTGTCAAAGTTAAAGCCGCTCAGCCAAGTTCTGGAACCAAGGCGTACTAGAAATCCCAACCAGGCGCTCTCCTTTTTTTTTTTTTTTTTTTAAGTTCGATTGCACCAACACCCTCAACGACCAGCTCTTGGAAAAAGTGACGGTTCAGATGGAGCCTTCGGAAGCTTACGAAGTTCTCCGCTGCATCCCGGCACCCAGCCTTTCGTACAACCAGCCGGGCATGTGCTACACGCTGGTGCGCCTGCCTCTGGATGACCCCACCGCAGGTACCGCCAGGAAGGCCTTTCTGCTCCTGATGTTCTGCCAGATGTTAATCCCTCCCTGTGGGTGCATCTCTGTCTTGGGGGTCCACCTTCCATTCCCCCCCCCCCCATTCCTCTCTCCATTTCAAGCTTTCTCGGGCCAAGCTTTCAGAAAGGCGCTAGAATTTTTTTATTTATTTATTTATTTATTTATTAGTTCGATTTATATGCCACCCTTCTCCGGAGACTCAGGGCAGCTTACAATGCTTTAAGCAATAGCCTTCATATTTAATTAATTTAATTTAATTTAATTTAATTATTTAATTTAATTAATTTTATTTTATTTATTTTATTTTTTAATTATTTTATAATTTAATTTAATTAATTTAATTTTTAATAATTTAATTTAATAATTTATTTTATTTATTTATTTTATTTAATAATTTAATTTAATTTAATTTTTTAATTTAATTTAATTTAATTTTTTAACTTAATTTAATTTAATTAATTTAATTTATATGCCACCCCTCTCCAAAGACTCAGGGCGACTGAGTCTTTTGTATATACCTGCTTAGTACGGCTTTTCGTCCCCCCCAAGCGGTGTTCTATTTTTTTATACAAAGTCAGCTTATTGCCCCCACAATCCGGGTCCTCATTTTACCTACCTTAGAAAGGATGGAAGGCCGAGTCAACCTTGAGCCTGGTGAGAATCGAACTCGCAGTAATTGCAAGCAGCTGGCAGCTGAGTGCTACTTTAACAGCAATTTTAGTCCGCTGCACCACCGAGGCTCTTCCCAGCCGCCCACCCAGCTCAGTAGCCCAAAGAGCAAATCTAGCTTAGCAAGACTTTCCCGATCTAGCCGTGGTGTTTTCTGTAACGTGCAACTAAAGAGTAGCAGTTCTGTTTTGCCCTCTCTGCAACACGTAGGGAGCATTGGTTAAGGTCGTTTGGTTAGTTCACACGTTTCCCAAACACAGACATGGCAAGAAAAGTCGTAAAACGGGGCAAAAGTCACTTAAGAAATGTCTCACTTAGCGACAGAGATGTTGGGCTCAATTGCGGTCGTAAGTCGAGGACCACCTGTCGCTCACATTTTTTTTAAAAAAAAGGACCAGTGGGTTAATCGGTCCTCCTTTTGCGCCTTGTCTCTCTGTCGCCCCCTAGTGGCGTGCACCTTTAGCTGCACGATGAAGTTCAGAGTTCGAGACTGCGATCCCAACACCGGCGTGCCGGAGGAGGACGGTTACGAGGACGAATACGTGGTAAGAGCAGGGATGAAATCCACAATTTTTTTTTTACTACCGGTTCTGTGGGCGTGGCTTGGTGGGCGTGGCAGGGGAAGGATATTGCAAAATCTCCATTCCGACTCCACTCTGAGGCCAGCCAGATTCGCCGGTTCTCCGAACTACTCAAAATTTCCGCTACCGGTTCTCCAGAACCTGTTGGATTTCACCCCTGGGTAAGACCCGGGGAGTTTACGGTCATTTGGGGGCGGGGCTTGGATCACGCAATTGCAGCCGCCATCCTGGTTTTTTTTAACCCACTTAACAACCATCTTAGCAATGGGAATTTGAGGCTCCGTTGCGGTCGTAAGTTCGAGGACTACTCGTCATTCTTTCTGGGCTTCCCTTTCCACAGCTGGAGGATCTGGAGCTCGCTCTCTCCGACCACATCCAGAGAATCCTGAAGCCGAACTTCGCCGCCGCCTGGGAGGAAGTGGGCGACGACTACGAGAAGGAGGAAACCTTCGCACTCAGCACCATTAAAAGCCTGGATGGTGAGAGGGTAGCGGCTCTTTCCATTTGGGTATTAAACCAGAAATGGGTTGAGTTTATATTTGATGGTTTTAATCTTTTTTTTATGCTTTAAGTTGCCCAGAGTCACTTTGAAACGAGGGGGGCAGCCAATAAATTTAATAAATAAGTAAACCTTGAACTGTTAGCCAATAGTCCTCGCCTTACGACCGGCTGTTTAGTAACCATTTGATTGATTGATTTATTAAAGGAAGCTGCAAGATGCTCTTTGCAGCTCCCAGCAAGGAAAAAGGGGAGTCTCCAACTGCCCATACAGGTAGTCCTCATCTTACAAGACTTCGCTTAGTGACCGTTTGAAGTTAGAACGGCCCTGAAAAAAGTGACTCATGAGCATTTTTCACACTTACGACCGTTGATCCCGTGATTGACATTCGGACAGCTTGACCACCAATTCACATTTATGACGGTTGCAGCGTCCCTGGGGGGGACGTCCCCTTTTGCAACGAGGAAAACCCAAGGGGGGAGGCCAGGTTCGCTTAATAACCGTGCGACTCATTTAACAACCGAACCAAGGTGTCAAGAAAAGTCGTAAAAAAACCCGGGGCCGAACTCATTTCACAAATTGCTCACTTAGAAACGGAAATTTTGGGCTCGGTTACAGTCGTAAGTTGAGGATTACCTGTCCCATGGACTCCCCCTTGCTCTTCTGGGGCTGCTTGGTCAACCCTCCAGAACCTCTGAATTCCTGTGTCTGGACGACTAACCCCGGGGTGGTATTACCTTTGCTACCGGTTCGCAAATGTGAGCACACGCCACCTCCGTCAAAGCGTCAAAAATGAGACGTGATGACATCCGGGCGGGTGGGCGGAGCCTCCCGCAGCAGCCACTACAGATTCGCCCGAACCGGATAGAACTGGCTGAATCCCACCACTGGACTGTTCTGTCCCGGTCTCACACAAGTACACAAACAGACAGCCGGGGGTTAAATAAACTGGCAGACAACCAATTCTTCCGATAAGAAGCTTGGCAGGAACCCAGTAGCTGCTTGCCAAGAACTTTTACTCAATAAACAAAATACCCACAGTCAAGAATTGTCCGGTTCGTAAAATAAATCCAAGGCCGATAATGTTGTTTCCAAAGATGCAATGTGACTCGATAGTAGTTAGTTTTGTCCGTCACAGAGTCTGAATGGCCACCTCACCCCCTTTTATACCCTGTGGGGTGTGGTCCAGTGACTCAGCCTAATCCCTGGCACGCCTTTTCTTCTGTTGCGCGCGCTTATCTCTGTGACGCTGGCGTGGATCCAGCCAAGACTCATTTCCCTCATCACTGTCCATCTGTGGCTGTGTGGACGTGCTTGGCCCCGGCCCTATCTCTTGCCCTTCGGCGGACACCGAAGGCATTGCCAGAGAGGAGGGTCCTGGAGAGGGAGGCCTTGCCAACTCCTCTCCTTCACTCTCGGAGTCCTCTCCTGCCGATGACACAGGCTCAGGTAACGGAGCCACAACATGGACTAACCCCAGCTGTTGTTTTTTTTTTGTCGAAATGTAGAAGCTGTGAACAACATCGTGAAGTTCCTCGGCATGCAACCTTGCGAGAGATCGGATAAAGTGCCCGAGAACAAAAATTCGCACACACTCTACCTGGCAGGTACGAACCCATCGGGAAATTAGGGGTGTGTGTGTGTGTGTGTGTGTGTGTGAGGATACTGAAGCTCCCTGCAGCTACGCAGGGCTGGGCTTCAAAAATTTTAGCAAGGGGTTCTCTGCACGGTTGCTGGGTGGCGTGGCCTAGTCGGCCTCTTGCACCACGACGGGGCGGGGGGAGGCGTTTTTGCCCTCCCCAGACTCCGGAGGCTTTTCGCGAGCCTCCGGGAGGGCGCAAACGACCTCCCCAGGCTCTGGAGGCCGGAGATGGGCCCGAACTTCCGGTAGGCCCGTTTTTCGCTCTCCGTGAGCCTCTGTGCGTGCCATATGTTTACCTGCATCCAAAATGCGCCGCGTCCATGCCTAAGGAAGAACTAGAACTCACTATCTCTCAGCGATTGGCTTAGTCACCCAGCTGGCTTTTACTCCAAGGCAGAACTAGAACTCACCATCTCCCGGGGATTGGCACAAATGTCACTCAGCCGGCTTTCACGCCTGAGGCAGAACTACAACTCACCGTCTCCTGGTTTCTCGACCTGCACTTTTCCCACTGCGCCCTACAGCCGATATTGATTGATCGATCAATCCCTTTGGGAAGACCGTGGAAGGCCATAAGATAGAGTGGTGCGGTGGCCTAGAGGTGGAGCTCTGGCCTCACAATCGGGAGGCTGCGAGTTTGATCCTAGGTAGAGGCAGATATTTCTCTCTCTGGGCACACTGAGAATAGATCTGCTGAACAAAACTCCGTATTAGTGACAGGAAGGGCATCCGGCCAGTAAACATTCAGCTCCATTTAGTTGCCCAGACTCCGGGATTATAGGGTCATTAAAAGAAGATGATGGAAGGCTCCAAGATAGTACCGTCTCATTTCTTCTGAAATCTTGAATCCCGGCCTACCTTCTCTCATTTCCTCCCTCCACCCCCAGGTATGTTCAGAGGTGGCTTAGACGTCCTGGTCAGAGCCCGACTCGCTCTTGGCGACGGCGTGACGATGCAAGTGACCGTCCGGAGCATCGTCGAAGCCCCCGTGGACGTCATCTTGGCTTCCGTCGGCTAACAGTCGTCACCCGAGCCTGCCCCATCCCCACTGGCGACTCCTCTTCCGGATCTGGGGATGGCGCGTTTATTCGGTTCGTTGCGCGATTCCCTTCGATGGTTATTCTTCTGTCAAGGAATTTTGGCATTTCTTTTGCGCACTCCAGGGTTTCTCAACCTTGGAAGCTTGAAGATGGGTGGACTTCAACTCCCAGAATCCCCCAGCCAGCAGCGCTGGCTGGGGGATTCTGGGAGTTGAAGTCCACCCATCTTCAAGCTTCCAAGGTTGAGAAACTCTGGAGTACTCGGTCGCATCTTCGTTCCGGTTATAAATTATTGCCTTTTGCGAGTAAGTTTAGAGATTGGGGTGGGGGGGTGGGGGGGACAATTTCTTCTTCTTTTTTTTTTTAAATAAAAGAGCAGTTCCTGGATTGGATTTTTATTGGCCGCCAATAAATGAGCTGTTTTCAGCACTTCCAGATGTGTTTTCGTTGGGTCTGAATCAGTGGTGGGTTTCAAAAAATTTTTATTACCAGTTCTGTGGGTGTGGCATGGCTTGGTGGGCGTGGCATGGCTTGGTGGGCGTGGCAGGGGAAGAATACTGTAAAATCTCCATTCCCACCCCACTCCAGGGGAAGGATACTGTAAAATCTCCATTCCCTTCTCACTCCAGGGGAAGGATACTGTAAAATCTCCATTCCCACCCCACTCCAGGGGAAGGATACTGTAAAATCTCCATTCCCTTCTCACTCCAGGGGAAGGATACTGTAAAATCTCCATTCCCTCCCCAATCCAGGGGAAGGATACTGCAAAATCTCCATTCCCTCCCCAATCCAGGGGAAGGATACTGTAAAATCTCCATTCCCTTCTCACTCCAGGGGAAGGATACTGTAAAATCTCCATTCCCTTCTCACTCCAGGGGAAGGATACTGTAAAATCTCCATTCCCTCCCCAATCCAGGGGAAGGATACTGCAAAATCTCCATTCCCTCCCCAATCCAGGGGAAGGATACTGTAAAATCTCCATTCCCTTCTCACTCCAGGGGAAGGATACTGTAAAATCTCCATTCCCTTCTCACTCCAGGGGAAGGATACTGCAAAATCTCCATTCCCTCCCCAATCCAGGGGAAGGATACTGTAAAATCTCCATTCCCTTCTCACTCCAGGGGAAGGATACTGCAAAATCTCCATTCCCTCCCCAATCCAGGGGAAGGATACTGTAAAATCTCCATTCCCACCCCACTCCAGGGGAAGGATACTGCAAAATCCCCATTTCCTCCTGATCAGCTGGGATTTGGGAGGCAGAGAATAGATGGGGATGGGGCCAGTCAGAATTTTTACTACCAGTTCTCCGAACTACTCAAAATTTCCGCTGCCAGTTCGCCAGAACTGGTCAGAACTGCTGAAACCCACCTCTGGTCTGAATGATAAAATGCACTCGGAATATGTCCGCGTTTCTCAGCTTTAAAATATCTGGGTTTTAAAGACTCGAAACTGGCTAGGGAATCCTGGGAGTTGAAGTCCTCTTAAAAGTTGCTTTTAAACAATGGACCAAAAACAGTTTTCTCCACCGTGAGGGGAGACCTTGGAGTGTTTCGGTTTAGGACAAAAGCCGTACTTAACCTCAATTTACAATACCGGGAGTCCTCGACTTACAACAGTTCGCTTAGTGACCGCTCAAAGTTAGGACGGCACTGAAAAAAGTTGAGTTTTTTGTCCATTTTTCACCCTTACGACTGTTTCAGCATCCCTGTAGTCATAAAACGGACATTCGGATACTTGAGAAGTGACTCACATTTATGATGGTTGCAGTGTCCTGGGGTCACGTGATTCCGTTTTGCGACCTTCTGACAAGCAAAATCAACGGGGAAGCCGGATTCACTTAACAACCGGGTTACTCATTTAACAACTGCAGCGGTTCGCTTAACAAGTGTGGCAAGGAAAGTCGTAAAACGATGACGGGGCAAAATTCACTTGAAGAAATTTCTCACTTAGCAACATCAATTTTAGGCTGAATTGTGGTCGTAAATTGAGGATGATCTGTAGTTCATTTAGTGACCGTTAAGTACAACACTACTGAAAGAAGTGACTTATGACCATTTTCCCACTTAACGACCATTGCAGCATCCTTGTGATCAAAAGTTGCTCGGCAACTGACTCATATTTATGACGGTTGCAGTGTGTCACGCAATCCCCTTTTTGCGACCTTCTGACGAACAAAGTCAACGGGGAAGCCGGATTCACTTAACAACCGTGTGACTCATGTAACTGCAATGATTCGCTTAACGACTGCAGCCAGGAAGGTCGTAAAAACGGGGCAAAACTCACCAGTGTCTCATTTCGCGACATAAATATTGGGCTCGATTGTGGTCGTAAGCCGAGGACTACCTGTAATTGGGGTGATTAAAAGGCAGCAGGGATAATTATTCACTCTTAACTCTTACGATCCAAGCTTATAAATTGGGAGCCAGGAGTCGTGGGAATAATCAAAAGAATGTCTTTATATAATGCATAGTTGCGTTCCCAAATTTACAATTTAAACGGGCAAGACCAACTTACAGAAGACGAAGCTCATCAAGGGTGCCATGAAGCGGTCCTCAGCTTACAACGGTTCATTTAGTGACTGTTCAAAGTTATGACGGTACAGGAAAAAACGACCGTTTTTCCACCACTTACGTCTGTTCCAGCATGCCTATTATCAAACTTCAGGCGTTTGGCAACTGACTCATACCGACGACGGATCGTGGCGTGCGGGTCTTGCAATCTTCCGACACGCCAAGTCAAGGGGGGAAAGCCGGATCCACTTAACCACCGGGTGATTCACTTAACGAGAAAAGTCGTAAAAATGGAGCAAAGCTCACTTGACAAATGTCTCACTTAGCAACAAGGGATTTGGGGCTCTGTTGTCGTAAGTCAAGGACTGCCTGGAGCTTGTGCGCCAATCGAGTGCTAAACGGTTGGTCCCGGGGCAAAACATTTTTGCGTCAAAATGCGTCGAGTACCAAATCCGATGCGTTTCAAAGCAGTTTGTACTAAAAGGCGATCGCGTGACCTGGGACACAACTATCTTAAATATGAATCAGGTACCAAGCGTCACTTAACCACGGGGGATGCTGCAACGGTCGTTAAGTGTGAAAAACGCTCACGGGTCCCTTTTTTTCAGTGCCGTCGTAGCTTCCAACCGTCACTAAATGAACTGTTGTCAGTCCAGGACTATCTGTACTGTTATCATCCCGATTCTGATGCACCGTCCTCATTTCTGCTCGCTTATTCACCTGGTCTTCCTCTCCCCCGCATCCTCCAGAGGCAGGATTTTTGGGGGGAGGGGGGGGCTCCCTTCAAACTGCTTCAGACCCCTCCACCACCGTCCCCGCCAATCCGTCGGCTAGATTCTGTCAATTTACTCGCCGACGCAGAGATCGCTTCAAAGGCTGATTCAACGTCGTCCGGAGTTTCCATCCGCTCTTCCCACGCTTCTCCTATTGCTCCAGAGTGCAAAATTCTCCTCAGAAGAGAGGGAACGGTTTCGGTCCGTCGTGTTTGTGGCTCAGAAGGAGTTGATGAAGTTTAAGTACGCGTTCAGAAAACCCTGAGGCTCCTCCAGTTGTGGATAATGGCTGATGTGGTCATCCAGCACCGTCACTGTCGACGTGGGAAGCAGCTGTCTGTCAAAAAAATAAAAGAGAGCAGAGGTTGTGGGGTGCTACCTCCAAGGGGCATGGGGACGAGGGGGACTAGCATCATGTCGGGGCCATTTACATGGGGAGGGTGTCAGGTTTTGAGGTCGTCTCAAATAAATTGCATTTCAAACAAAGTATTTGAAGAAAAACTGCCATTTATTAAGCACGACATTGTAACTCCGACTCCATCGCAGTCAACACTGACTTCCAGACCCAAAACCCTCCCTTTCCGTTCCCCACTCCCCTGCACTCATTGGCCATCTTCCAAGTCACTCTACCCCTAATCTACTGCTCCAGCTCAAAGGAATTTCCCCCCTCCCATCCCATCTCCTAGGGGATATTATCTCCAGGGAAAATAAGTAGGTGAAAAGTCAAACGTCCCTTTCCAGACGCCTCCGCTTCTCCTTCTTATGTCAGCACTAGAATAAATGCAGCTTGAAGTGCTGACAGAGGGTCTCTAAACTTTTAAGACTTGTGGACTTCCAACTCCCAGAATTCCCCCGCCATCCAGCTGTTCTTCAGAACTGAAGAAGCTTCTTGGAGGAGAAGCGAAACCTCTTCAAGGGAAAATTTAAAAAGTCCAGTTGCCTTTTGGGAAAAGCTTCTATAGCTAGTCCTCGAATTACAACCGTAATGCAGCCGGAAGTCGTAACACGGTTGTAAAAGAAGTAAATCACATGACTGAGCCAATTACACATTGTTTTAACGGCGTTTGTTAAGCAAACGTGACCGTCATAAGTGGGGGGCAAACACCAGTCATTAAATAAACTCCCAGCAAAGCTGGCTGGAGAATTCTGGGAGTTGAAATCCGCCAGGCTTAAAGTTGCCAAGGTTGGAGACCCCTGCTCCTGAGGCCTCCTGTTATATAGGCAGTCCTGGACTTATGACCGGCCGCTTAGCGAAGGTACGGCCTACTTGAAAAAGGATTCTTATACGGCCCTGATCTGAAGTTCCCATGGCCAACTTTGGAGGCTGGGCAAGATTGCCGCATTTATGTCTGTTTGAAGCATTCTGCAGTTGTGGGAGTGTGCTATCACAACAGGACCCTTAGAGGTCCTCTAGTCCAACCCCCAGCTCATGCAGGTGACGCTTGTCTATATACCGATGTGCAAAGATGTCGTTTTGCTTCGGATCAAGAAAAAAGAGGAAAGTCACTTTTTTGGGGGGGGGGTAAGTCCTTGAAATGTGACGGGGAGGCCCCACCCCACCCAGCTTACTTGTAAAGCGGAAGAAATTCCAGGTGAGGGTTGACCGGATCCAGTGGTCCATAAATCAGATGCACTGGGAGAGAGGAAGGGCGACACTTAAGACATTTAAGACCCAAATGAAAGCAAACGTCCGATATTTTCCCCCCCTCCCCCCCCCCCGGCTCTTACGAAGCCCGTCAAAGCTCCGAGGAGGAGCCGTTCCTACTCACAGGGAACCGAGGCGGATTGCAATGCTCCGACCCAGCGGTCTCTGTGCTGCTTCCGCTGGCTGATATAGTGTAAAAGGCTGCAAAGCAAAATTTAAGACGTGATAAGACAGGATAACGGCATGGGGAGGGACCTCAAGAGGTCTTCTAGTCCAGCCTCCTGCTCGAGCAGGAGATCCTACTGTACCAGGAGTCTTTCAACCTTGGCAACTTTAAAGGCTTGGGGACTTCCACTCCCAGAATGCCCCAGCCGACCATGCAATTTACAACATTTTTCCCCAGAAACAAATAACTTATTTCCCCCCCCCCCCAAAAAAATGAGTAGAGTAGAGTAGGGTAGGGTAGGGTAGGGTAGGATAGGATAGGATAGGATAGGAAAATGGGAATAGAATAGAATAGAATAGAATAGAATAGAATAGAATAGAATAGAATAGAATAGAATAGAATAGAATAGAATAGAATAGAATAGAATAGAATAGAATAGAAAAATGGAAAATGCAATAGAATAGAATAGAATAGAATAAAAATGGAAAATGCAATGCAATGGAATGGAATGGAATAGAATAGAATAAATAGAATAGTATAAAATAGAATAGAATAAACAGAATAGAATAGGATAGGAAAATGGGAATAGAATAGAATAGAATAGAATAGAATAGAATAGAATAGAATAGGAAAATGCAATGGAATGGAATGGGATGGGATGGAATGGAATGGAATAGAATAGAATAAATACAATAGTATAAAATAGAATAGAATAGAATAAACAATAGAATAGGATAGGATAGGATAGGATAGGATAGGAAAATGGGAATAGAACAGAACAGAATAGAATAGAATGGCAGAGTTGGAAGGGACTTTGGAGGTCTTCTAGACCAACCCCCTGCTTAGGTAGGAAACACTGATATTAGTTTAATGACCCCCACCAAAAAAAAAAAAAAAAATCAGAAAATCGGATCCGGTCGTGGGATGACCCATTACAGCCATCACATCCTACGACCATAATTGGCAGGCTCAATGACGGTCGTAAGTCGAGGACTAAACCTGTACTGCAGTTGGAGATTTAACGTCCTACCTGTCCACCACAAGGTTTCCGTCGTTTGTTCGCAGGGCTGTCCACATGTCCCACAATTCGGCCTCTGAAGGCTGGGTGTGCGGGCCGAAGACTTCAGCCAGGCTGGGGGTGGGGGGGATTCAAGACGAGATGAATCAACGTGAAGAATTCACACAGTCCAAACCCCCCCACCCCCCTCAATACTCTGGACGAGCAGTTCTCCAATCCAAATGGGCTTTCTTTCGGCTTAAATATAATCCGATTTTTTGAAGATTATTTAGGAAGATTATTTGAGCAGCCTTATTTTAGAAGAGTTTCTCAAACTTAAGACACTTGAAGACAGACATGTGGACTTCAACTCCCAGAATTCCCCATCCCAAATGCTTTAACACAGGCGGACTTCAACTCCCAGAATTCCCCAGCCAGCATGCTTTAAGATGGATGGACTTTAAACTCCCAGAATTCCCCAGCCAGTTTGCTTTAAGATGGGCGAACTTCAACTCCCAGAATTCCCCAGCTGGCATGCTTTAAGATGGATGGACTTTAAACTCCCAGAATTCCCCAGCCAGTTTGCTTTAAGATGGGTGGACTTCAACTCCCAGAATTCCCCAGCCAGCAGGCTTTAAGATGGATGGACTTTAAACTCCCAGAATTCCCCAGCCAGCCTGCTTTAAGATGGGTGGACTTCAACTCCCAGAATTCCCCAGCCAGCAGGCTTTAAGATGGATGGACTTTAAACTCCCAGAATTCCCCAGCCAGTTTGCTTTAAGATGGGCGAACTTCAACTCCCAGAATTCCCCAGCCAGCAGGCTTTAAGATGGATGGACTTTAAACTCCCAGAATTCCCCAGCCAGCCTGCTTTAAGATGGGTGGACTTCAACTCCCAGAATTCCCCAGCCAGCAGGCTTTAAGATGGATGGACTTTAAACTCCCAGAATTCCCCAGCCAGTTTGCTTTAAGATGGGCGAACTTCAACTCCCAGAATTCCCCAGCTGGCATGCTTTAAGATGGATGGACTTTAAACTCCCAGAATTCCCCAGCCAGTTTGCTTTAAGATGGGTGAACTTCAACTCCCAGAATTCCCCAGCCATCATGCTTTAAGATGGGTGGACTTCAACTCCCAGAATTCCCCAGCCATCATGCTTTAAGATGGGTGGACTTCAACTCCCAGAATCCCACAGCAAAGCATGCTTTGAGATGGGTGGACTTCAACTCCCAGAATTCCCCAGCTGGCTCAGGAATTCAGGGATTTGAAGTCCACCTCTCTTCAAATGGCCAAATTTGAGACACTCTGTTCTCAAAGAGCCAAAATCTTTTTTTTTAACGCTTTAAAATGCAAACTCACCTTTTGGTGAAGATGAAATAGTTCGTTAGGCGAGTAAGAATGGCCGATAGCAGTCCGCCATCTTTGAGAACCTGAAAAAACAGGAGGAGGACCCTTCAAACGGTTTGCATGGGGAGGAGGAAGAGGAGGAAGAGGAGGAGAAGGAAGGAAGGTTCTTCGCAGCAGCAAAAGGGAAGCTGCTAAGCAGGAAAAAAAAAATGGCTTTCCAAAATTAAAAATCCCTATTGCATCTGGCTCCAGGTTACTAAACTGGCCTCATTTTTGCCGTGTCATTTTGCGGTTCAGGACTTCCAAACATCAAAGCAGAGAAAGATCATTAAGTAACGGAGTTACCGGTTCAGTTCAGAATAAAAGGATAGGCGGGTACTCCTCGACATACGACCACAATGGAGCTCCCAGTTTCTGCTGCTAAATGAGAGACTTGTGAGGTTTGCCCCGTTCAACGACCCTTTCTTGCCGCAGTCGTTAAACGAATCACTGCCCCTCTTAAGGGAATGGTGTGGCCGTTAAATGAATCTGGCTTCCCTCTGGCTTGTCAGAAGGTCTCAACCGGGGCTCGTTTGTGGGTCGTAAATCGATGACCGCCTGGGTCACATATCAATAAATTTAACTGGTTTAATATTTAAGATTCACTCTTTGTGTGAAAAGAGAATATTCAGGAAGTAAAAATCAGCTCGCAACTTTTATTTTTTCTTCCTACGCCGACTATTTATCTACCTTCTAGGTATTTTTACTTAATCTGCTTTTTTTCAAAAAAAATAATCATAATAATAAAAGCTGTCTGTTGCAAGAAAAGTAATTTCGCAGCCAGAGTTTAAGCAGACATAACACAGACACAGAGTATTTATTCGCTAGATTACTGGCTGATCCAAAAAAGGAATTCTTCAGAAAAGAAACCTTCAACTAAACTTGGCGATTTTTCTGTTAAAGAGCACAAATTACCTTCTGGATGAATCTGGGATAATGAACTTCTGGAAAGATGCCTGCAAATTTAAGAGAGGAATGGAAATCATTTGATTTGTTCCAAAACTTTTCCAAGCCACGAAAACAAATCTTTTATCTGGGGGTGGGGGTGGGGATTATGCTATGATCAAGTGTGACAGGAGATGGGGTCGAAACAGGTCTGCGATCAAAAGGCATCGCCTAAAGTTTTAAATTGCATAAGAATCATAGGGCCGGAAGGGACCTTAGAGGTCATGTAGTCCAACCCCTGACACCGAGTAGGAGACCTTATACCATGCCGGACAAATAGCTGTCCGATCTTTTCTTAAAAAGCACCCACAACAACAGGAGGCAAACTGTTCCACTGATCCAACTGTTTTCACTGTCAGGAAATTCCTCCTCATTCTGTTGCGACCTAAGCTCACTTAGTTATTACAAGACACAATTACTCCCAAACAAACCTATTTTATAGTAACAGCTGAGAATTACTTCATTAGTCCAAATTAATTCCAAAACAAGTCCTTCAGAAGAAGTCCTTCGGGCTTCTCACAAACCTTTATCTTCTTTGGCACCCTGCCAAAGGCCTTTCTTGGCAAAGTCCCACAAGGTTCAGAAACAAGAGACACCGACTGGAAACAGATTTAGCAACGTTGCTTTCCTACAAAGAGCCCAAGAGCCTTTGCTGCTCTTTTAAGCCTTATGGGAGGGGCCAATCATCTCTTGGCCTTACTCCCGAGTCGTCCCTTTTGCTTTAGCTGCTCTTGCCTTCTGGCAGCTCTGTGTATGCGTGCACTAGGAACAGGCTCCTCCTGTTCCTCTGCCTCTCTGTTGTCCGACTCTGGGGGCTCCGGAGTCCGCGTATCGCTCCCAGATGGCCCTGGCCCCATCTCTGCCTCTGATGCAGAGCCCTCCTCCGTGTCAGGTTTCGATGCTATCTCAAAATAAATGAATTTCCAAACTGCCGATCTTTGAGGAAATTTTCTCTTTATTGAGCATAGCGATCTGATCCTGGCTCTTTCGCAGTCAGTACTGACCTTTACCCCCCAATCCCTCCCTTTCCGATCCCCAATTCTCTGCGTCTCATTGGCTATCTTCCAAGCCACTTTCCTCATCCCTTCTTCGTCAGATCACAGGAATGTCTCCCCCCTCCCATCTCCGAGGAGACAGAATCTTCAAAGGAATTAAGTAGACAAAAGTTCAAGCTTCTCCTCTCTTTATATATGTCAGTGCTGGGACGCTGACACTCCGGGCCTTCCCCAGACTCCAGGATTGGCCCTTGTTCCTCCCCAGCCTCCTCACTCTCCGACTCTGTTGCCAGCTCCACAGGCTGCTGGTGGACCACAACAGATTCCCAGATTGGATCTCCTTTGGAGATCCACTAATTGCTTCTTGTCCTGTCCCTGGGTGCAACCTCATCTTCTGTGACAGCCCCTCAAGTATCGGAAGACAGCTATCATGTCCCCCCCCCAACACCCTCTAATCCTTCTCTTCCTTAATTGTTTTCATCGTATGATTTCATTGTATTCTTTCCAGCAAGAATATGGAAAGAATCATAGAATCCTAGGGCTGGAAGGCAATCTGGAGGTCTTCTAGTCCAGCCCCCTCCTCAAGGCAGGAGTCCAGGAAATCAATTCTGGATTCAATTGTGGTCGTAAGTCGAGGATTTCCTGATCCTCGACTTGATAAATTAAGTGAGCTTTGCCTCATGTTACGACTTTAAGTGAATGACTGCAGCTGTTAAATTAGTCACACGGTTGTTAAGTGAATGACCCTGGGACACTGCAGCGGTCAAAAAATGAGTGTTTTCAAGAATCTGAATGTAAGTCATGTAACCGCAGGGATGCTACAACGGTCGTAAGTGTGAAAAACGGCCCTAAGTCACTTTTTTCAGTGGCGTTGTAACTTTGAATGGACACTAAGCGAACGGTCATAAATTTGAGGACCCCTGTACCTATAAAAGAGAGTGGGGACTTGGATACTGATGGCATATTGCCCTCTAACTTGACTGACGTCCCCTATGATGGATCCAACTGTCCTCCCACCCCCGTTTACACCCCCCCGCAAGACTCTTATGTTCCGAGTAATTTTTCAATGGGAATTTGCGGGAGATTTTTCCCATCCATCGCTTACCTCCGTTTGACAGACACAGGCTGTTGATGAGGACGCATCCCGTTCTATTCTGCTCATACCTGAAAAGTAGAGAAAACAGTGTTAAATAAGAGTTAAATATAATATAAATACAATGTAAATATAGCAATTCGTCAAAGTAATATTTTGGGAAAGTTCTGAGAACGTTGTTGTTGTGGCCTATCGGCCACCGGACCCTCCAGCAGCCGAATCAGAGGAGGAGGAGGAGGAGGAGGAGGTGTGGGAGTTGGGGTCAGCATCGAGGCAACCTGAGAGCTCCAAGGGGAAAGAAGAAATGGAGCTCTCAGAGAGAGAGAGAGAGAGAGGCGGAGCCTGGGCCGTCCGTCAGCTCTCAGGTGGAGAGTCAACAGCCCCCAGGTCTGGAGGTGGCTGATGAGGAAGAGGAGGAGCAGCTGGGTCTAGTGCCTGATGCGCAGAAGGCAGAGGAGAGGAGAGCATTGGAAATCCATGGGCCGGTCCTCGGGACGGAAGTGTTGTGGCTCCGTTACCTGAGCCTGTGTTATCGGCAGGAGAGGACTCCGAGAGTGAAGGAGAGGAGTTGGCAAGGCCTCCCTCTCCAGGACTCTCCTCTCTGGCAATGCCTTCGGTGTCCGCCGAAGGGCAAGAGATAGGCCCGGGGCCAAGCACGTCCACGCAGCCACAGGTGGACAGTAATGAGGGAGATGAGTCTTGGCTGGATCCTCGGCAGCGTCACAGAGATAAGTGCGTGCAGCAGAAGAGGAGGCGTGGCAGGGATTAGGCTGAGTCACTGGACCACACCCCACAGGGTATAAGAGAGGGTGTGGTGGCCGGTTCAGCTCTGTGACAAGCAAAAAATGGGTATCGGACGAGCTTCTTTGTATTTACTGGACTTTGTTGATTATTGTGTATTGGCTTTGTTCCCGGACGAAGGGAGAAACTCCCCCCTCGCGAGTAAAGAATACACTGGGTTGCTGCCAATTCTGATACAAGATACACTGTTGTCGGCTGAGTTCTTTAACTGTTGCCTGTCTGTGGGGGTGCGTGTGTGAGACGGGGACAGAACAGGAAGAGCCACCGCTGCTAGGGAAGTCCCACCCTAGCTCTGCGGATAAAAGGCAGGGGGCGGAGATGAATAGATGTGGGAGACAACAATTCAATTTCTGCTGGACGGACTTGTTAGCCTGCGGAGAAAGAGAAACTTTTTTGCCGGGGCTGCTGGCGCTCCTAATAAAGGAATTGTCCATCTGTCAGACTGCGGTACTGTCTCAAAATTAAATGAATTTCCAAACTGCCAATCTTTAACGAAATCTTTAATTGAGCTCAGCCACCGGATCATGACTCCGCGCGGACAAGACTGACCTTTTGCCTCCCAATCCCTCTCTTTCCAACCCCCAAGACTCTGCTTCTCATTGGCTGTCTTCCAAGTCATTCTTCAGACTTCTTTTCCCCGTCATTTCTCAGGAATGTGCCCCCTCCCCTGACCTCCACGACAACCGAGCTTCAAAGGGATTTTGCAGGCAAAAGTTTCAGAGTTTATCTTTCGCTCTCCTCTGCTCTCTATGCCAGCGTTGCAACGCCGACAGGAATATTTGAGTTCACTTCAGAGGGTTTGTTGTGTTTGGGTCACAACACTTCTGCTTTTTTTTTAACAGCAATAAGAAACATCAACTCTCAAGGCTACCTGGATTCCAGGTGTATGTATCTTAACTGAGGGTAAGCCTGGTCTCTTGCCCGAACGTTGAAATACAAATTAATAGAGGGAGTCCTCATTTAGTGACCGCGACTGAGACCAGCGATTCGGTCATTAAACAAAGCAGTAGCTCAGCGAACTCCCAACTGCGGTGACCTTCCTCCTTGCGTTGACGGACCTGTGGAGGTCATAAATGCGAGGATTGGCAGTTTTCTTCACCATCCTAAGTCACTAAACGGAGCCGTCGGTATACAAGGACTGCCTGTATTGTGACTGGGCTTGCAAGACTAAAGCCCAACCCAAACTCGAGCTTCTGCACAGGCCCCAAAAGGCAGCTCCGAACCCCAACCACCACGCTGCACAATCTCAGGAAGGTACCTGACAGTTTAAAGGTAGTCCTTGACTTACAACAATTCATTTAGCGACCGTTTGAAATTACAACCGGTTTTCACACTTAAAGACATCCCTGTGGCCATGTGATCAAAATTCAGGCGCCTACCAACCGACTCATATTTATGACGGTTGGAACATCCTAGGACACATGATAAATTATTTGTGACCTTCCCATCCAGCTTCTGACTGGGGGGGGGGAGGCAGACTTGTTTAACGACCGTATGATTCACTGAAGAACCACGGCTTAATAACCGTGGCGAAGAACGGTCGTCAAATCGGCCATGGCCCGCTTAACGACCGCCTCGCTGAGCAACGGACATCCCGCTCCCAATGGTGCTCGTAGAGCGAGGACTTCCCGTCGTCCTTGCGAGAGTTCCCACAACACCTGTAGAGCAGCTCTTGGGCGACGGTGTCTCCGTAGTCGTGCGAAAGGAGGTTGATCCGTTGATTCAGAAGGCCCAGGTGGCGTAACAGGGTTTCCACAATGCTGGCTTGTTCGAAGATGGAGTAGGCGTGAGGCCGCTGTTTGCAATGCAGAGAGAGAGAGAGAGAGAGAGAGGTGAGCACCGAGTTCGAATCAAGCCCTGTTACTTCAGGGGCCAACCTCTGAACCCTAACCTTTCAGGTTAAAACAACTAAGCCAACCACAGGGAGAGCCGAGACAGCCCCAATCAAGATGGAAGCCGCAATCGCCTCACTGAGGTGAGACCCCAGCTCGTGCGTAAAGGCCGGCGGCTTCTATCGTGTCATCATGCTGCCATCTTGAATCTTTTGACCTCCCCGGAGATGCTCCAGGTGCCTGGCAAGACTTTTCTCTCTCCCTTCTGTTAGGCCTAAGTGGGGTTTCCCCCACCTGCAAATCTGTTTTTGTAATGGTATTTATGTATTTATTTATGTCCCGCCTTTATTATTTCGGCAAATAACTCAAGGGAGCAAACATATTCAACACACTTTCTTCCTTTCTATTTTCACAACAACAGCCCTGTGAGGTGGGAGGGGCTGAAAGAGAAGGACTGGTCCAAAATCACTCAGCTGGCTTTCATACCTAAGGTGGGACTAGAACTCACAGTCTCCTGGTGATTGGTCCAAAGACACCCAGGGTCAGGTTTCGATGTCATCTCAAATAAATTGCACTCCCAAACAATTAATCTTTGCTGAGATATTCCATTTATTGAGTACGACAGATCTGGCCCCGACTCATCGTAGCCGATACTAACCCTCTGACCCCAAGCCCTTCCCTTTCCGTTCCCCAATTCTCATCTTCTCATTGGCCATCTTCCAAGTCAGTCTCCCCCCAGCTCCTGACTCCAACCCACAGGAATGTCCCCCCTCCCATCCCATCTCCTAGGAGGTATTATCTACAGAGAAAATAAATAGGTGAAAAGTCAAGCCTCGTCTTCTCTCTATGGTAGCATTTGAATGCTGACACCCAGCCAGCTTTCATGCCTAAGGCGGGACTAGAACTCCCAGTCTCCTAGTGACTGGTCCAAAGACACCCAGCCAGCTTTCATACCTAAGGCGGGACTAGAACTCCCAGTCTCCTAATGATTGGTCCAAAGACACCCAGCCAGCTTTCATGCCTAAGGCGGGACTAGAACTCACCGTCTCCTGGTGATTGGCCCAGACACCCAGCCAGTTTTCATGCCTAAGGCGGGACTAGAACTCCCAGTCTCCTAGTGATTGGTCCAAAGACACCCAGCCAACTTTCATGCCTAAGGCAGGACTAGAACTCCCAGTCTCCTAGTGACTGGTCCAAAGACACCCAGCCAGCTTTCATACCTAAGGCGGGACTAGAACTCCCAGTCTCCTAATGATTGGTCCAAAGACACCCAGTGTCAGGTTTCGATGTCATCTCAAATAAATTGCACTCCCAAACAATTAATCTTTGCTGAGATATTCCATTTATTGAGTACGACAGATCTGGCCCCGACTCATCGTAGCCGATACTAACCCTCTGACCCCAAGCCCTTCCCTTTCCGTTCCCCAATTCTCATCTTCTCATTGGCCATCTTCCAAGTCAGTCTCCCCCCAGCTCCTGACTCCAACCCACAGGAATGTCCCCCCTCCCATCCCATCTCCTAGGAGGTATTATCTACAGAGAAAATAAATAGGTGAAAAGTCAAGCCTCGTCTTCTCTCTATGGTAGCATTTGAATGCTGACACCCAGCCAGCTTTCATGCCTAAGGCGGGACTAGAACTCCCAGTCTCCTAGTGACTGGTCCAAAGACACCCAGCCAGCTTTCATACCTAAGGCGGGACTAGAACTCCCAGTCTCCTAATGATTGGTCCAAAGACACCCAGCCAGCTTTCATGCCTAAGGCGGGACTAGAACTCACCGTCTCCTGGTGATTGGCCCAAAGGCACCCAGCCAGTTTTCATGCCTAAGGCGGGACTAGAACTCCCAGTCTCCTAGTGATTGGTCCAAAGACACCCAGCCAGCTTTCATGCCTAAGGCGGGACTAGAACTCCCAGTCTCCTAGTGACTGGTCCAAAGACACCCAGCCAGCTTTCATGCCTAAGGCGGGACTAGAACTCCCAGTCTCCTAGTGATTGGTTCAAAGACACCCAGCCAGCTTTCATGCCTAAGGCATAAGTCAGATGATCAAAATTCAGATGCTTGATTTCTCTAGACTAGCCAAACCCAATTCCTGTAATCATTCTTCATACGTTTTAGTCTCCGGGCCTTTAATCATCTTAGTTGCTCTTCTCTGCCCTTTTTCCCAAAATCTCAACACCTTTTTTGTAACACGGTGACTAAAACTGCACGCGATATTCCCGTTCGGTGCTTTTGTGTCCCACTTTTGCACTATATTTTGCACTTTCAAACCCGCAAGATTCCAGTAACGTAGCCTCGCCGTTAAGACAGAATTAGCTCGCGCGATCCGTTTCCTATCTGGTCGGCTGACAATATTTGGGGAAAGAAGGAAGTGGAAGAAAGAAATGTCCTTCGAAATGTACTCACAGGCTTGTCGCTGAAGCCAAACCCCACGAAATCCAGCGCGATCACACGATGAAATCGTTGCGTCAGCCCTTCCCAAATCTGCAGCGGGACAAGAAAGAGAAGGAGGGAGGAAGGGAGGGTTGCCAATACTTCCTACGGCATCTCTACAGCCCATCCTGCCCTTATCCAACATGTCTGTCCTCCCCCCCCCCCTCACCTTGTACCAGTCGTAACTCGAGGTCGGAAATCCGTGCAATAGGACCACGATGTCCGAACTTCCGACAGCGCCGGGCGAATCTAAAGAGGCAAAGAGAAATATTCCTTAGAGAAACTCTTGGGTTCGAGCAGAGCGTACCGAAATAAAACAGAAGGTCCTCAATTTAAACGTGAAATCAATCGTGAATTCTTAACAGGGAATTGAAATAAACAGTGCGGGTGTTCGGTTTTCCAAAATTTAACAGTATTTGCAGACGAGCAAAAAGAGAACGCCATCCGAAGACCGAATTTTCAGAGGTGCATCTCTGCGTGAGGCCTCTTGCGTGTGTCAGAAGAGGACAAATTGTCCAACGTTGGGGAAAGAGTTGGCGACACACACCGAAACACGCAAGCATCATGCTCTTAATTTTGCAAAAAAAAGCAGCATGCCCCCTTGTGTTTAAAAGAATCCGCTGAACCCTGGGTGCGTTTCCCCCCCTCCACGGATATCACTGGACCACGACGTCTGCCTCTGCCAGATGTTAAACTGCAAACTTAGCCTCGACAAGCTAAGATTTACTACAAGTCTGTAGAGATTCTCAGTCCTCTAAGCCGTGGTTGTCCCAAAGGTGTTTTTTTTTCAAGAAGCAATTGGACTTTCTGGTTTTTCTTTGAAGAGGTTTCACTTCTCCTCCGAGAAGCTTCTTCAGCTCTGACTGGATGGAGGGGAATGGAAGGATTTATACTCCTTGCAGACAGCTGGTCATTTGCATCCTTTTTAGAGAGTCGTTGAGGCTACTCGGAGGTTCTTACTCGCCCGAGTAAGAAGCTTCTTGGGTGAGAAGCGAAAGGTCTTCAAAGAAAAACCAGAAAGTGCAGTGGCCTCTTGAAAAAAAAGCAACTTTGGGATAAGATTTGCTACCTTTACAGGTATTTTATTTTGCCTTTTACCCCCAAGCCTTTTAATGACCCTGGATGGCAACATGTCAAGAATCAACCTCTTTCTAAATGACGCACACACACACACACACATAAAAAAAATTCCTGGTGCTTTGAATTTAATTCAGCTCAGAAAAAGGGGTTTCGAAACAGCCAGGAGTGCAGCTCCACTCTGCAACCGATTAAAGCAGCTGCCTCAGTTTTACGGCTGTTGCGACTGCAGGAACTTTTCCGGAGAATGCCACGGCTGCTTTAATGAATTTGGGATCGGATGTCTTTAAAAAAAAAAAAAAAAAAAACCCTTCTGAATCGAACGGGCACCTCCATTCAATGACAGGAAGTCCTCGACTTACGACCGTTCGTTTAGTGACTGACGTTACAACAGCCCTGAAAAAAAGGGAGTGGTGACCGTTTTTTCGCTCCTATGACTGCTGCAGCATCCCTACGGTCACGTGATCAAAATTTGGATGCTTAGCAACCGACTCATGAAGGTTGCCGTGTCCCGGGGGGGAGGCATCACATCTTCCCCTTTTGTGACCTTCAGACGAGCTAAGTCCATGGGGAAAGTCAGATTCACTTAACGAACGAGTGACGAATTTAACCACTGCAGTGAATCACTTAACAACTGTGGCGAGAAAGGTCGTAAAACGGGGCAAAACTCCCTAAGTGTCTCGCTTAGCAACGGAAACGTTGGGCTCAATTGTGGTCGTATAAGCCGAGGACTAGGTCTATATCAAATAACCAAATGAGAGAACTGGATTCATGACACAAGCATCTACGCAACCTCTGAAAAAAATGTTGTGGGTTTTGTAGGTGAAGAAACTCCCCGAGGACCGCCAGGAATGCAGAGCCGGAGACAGCTTGGGAGGCGGGATGTGGAGGTAAACGGCAAGCAGGGGCAGCATCAGCAGACCGACTTGGATCCACCACTCTTTCATTCTGGAAGGATAGAAGGGAAGCCCCAAATAAAATGAAAATGAAAGAGAAACCAACTGCCGGCGTTGTAGGAGGAGGAATGGCAGAAGGCTGGAGGCGGCGTCAAAAGAGGAAGCAGCCTAGAATCCCTACGCAGTCACAAGCAAAGGAAGTCCAGCTTCCATTGAATTCCACAGTCCTTCTCTGCCTCCTCCTCCTCCCCACTTCTTTTTCTTCTCCTCCTCCTCTTCCGCCCCTTCTCCTTTGCAAATTCCTTTCCCTTGCAGCACTGATGATGTTACCGAGTTGGGTCATGAAACGTCTGCGAGAAAACCATCAAGCTCAGAGAGCACCATGGACCCCCACAGCCCTCCCTCCCTTCCTTCCTTCCTTTTTTCCTTCCTTCCTTCCTTCCTCTCCACAAACCCCATCTCCCTTCTAGCACTGACAATGTTACCTAGTTGGGTCACGAAACGTCTGCGAGAAAACCCTCAAGCTCAGAGAGCACCCAGGACCCCCACAGCTCTCCCTCCCTCCCTCCCTCCCTTCCTTTTTTTCCTTCCTTTCTTCCTTCCTCTCCACAAACCCCATCTCTCTTCTAACACTGACAATGTTACCTAGTTGGGTCATGAAACGTCTGCGAGAAAACCATCAAGCTCAGAGAGCACCATGGACCCCCACAGCCCTCCCTCCCTCCCTCCCTCCCTTCCTTCCTTCCTTCCTTCCTTCCTTTTTTCCTTCCTTCCTTCCTTTTTTCCTTCCTTCCTTCCTCTCCACAAACCCCATCTCCCTTCTAGCACTGACAATGTTACCCAGTTGGGTCACAAAACGTCTGTGAGAAAACCGCCAAACTCAGAGAGCACCGAGGACCCCACAGTCTCCTCCTCCTCCTCCTCCCCACTCCCTACTATCACTGATGATGTTACCTAGTTGGGTCACGAAACGTCTGTGAGAAAACCGCCAAGCTCAGAGAGCGCCAAGGACGCCCACAATTCAGCCCTGAGCTACAAATATTCTTTATTAGTGAACCCCCAAATCTTACAGAACCCTTTCAACCCCAAACAGTGCATTTTCTAGAGAGGGGGGGTGCAAATAAAACCCCCTCCTCTTTTGTCCAGCAAATGCATCACACCCCCTATTCTCTCTTTTTCTGTGTGTATTTCTTTGCAAGTTTCCACCCTCTCAAAAAAAAATTCCTTCCTTCACCCTAAAAAGAAACAAACCCGCCCCCCCATCCCGAGATTGCAGAGAAAAAAAACAGGGAGGGGGCGTCTATTCTTCCTCCCCCCACTTTCACCCCTGTCCTGGGGAAGGACGCACATGCGCTCTCGCTCACCTGAGCTACCAGTCCGGAAGAAGTCAAGAAGGCAGGCGCGTGGGGCAAAGGCGCATGCGCGTCCCCGGGCTCTCCTGCCCCCGCCCCTCGAGGAGGCTCCCGCGGGTTGCGCAGTGCGAGTTTTGCAACCGGAGGCGCGGCGGAGTTTTTTGCAAGCCGGGCAGGAGAAACGTGTGAACGGGCGGCTGCAGAGGGGGGGAAATCAGGGCTGTGGGGGTGATCCTGGGGGGAGGCGGGGCTGGATCTTTTTCTCTTTCTTTCTTTCCTCCCTCCCTCCATCTTTCTTTCTTTCTCTCTTCCTTCATTTCTTCCTTTCCCTCTCCTTTCTTTCTTTTCTTTTTCCTTTCTTCCTTTCTCTATCTTTCTCCCTCCTTTTCATATTCTTTCTCTTTCTTTCCTCCCTCCCGCCATCTTTCTTTCTCCTTTTTCTTTCTTTCCTCTCCTTTCTTTCTTTTCTTTTTCCTTTCTTCCTTTCTCTATCTCTCCCTCCTTTTCATATTCTTTCTTTCTTTCCTCCCTCCCGCCATCTTTCTTTCTCCTTTTTCTTTCTTTCCTCTTCGTTGTTTCTTTCTCCCCCCCTCCTTTTTTTGCCTCCCTTCCCTCTTCTTTCCTCCTTTCCTTTTTCTTTCTCCTTTATTTCTCTCCTGTCCTTCCTCCTTTCTCCCTCCCTTTCTTTCCTCCCTCCCTCCATCTTTCTCTTTCTCTTCCTTCGCTTCTTCCTTTCCCTCTCCTTTCTTTCTTTCCTTTCCTTTTTCCTTTCTTCCTTTTTCTCCTTTCCTTCTTTCTTTCTCTCCTTCCCTCCTTCCTTTTTCTACCTTTTTCTTATTTTCTTTTTCTTTCTTTACTCCCTCCCGCCATCTTTCTTTCTCCTTTCTTTTCTTTCTTCCTTCCTCTCCTCTTCCTTGTTTCTTTCTCTCTCCCCCTCCTCCTTTCGCTTTCCTTCCTCTTCTTTCCTTCTTCCTTTTCTTTCTCCCTCCCTCTTTTTCTTTCTTTCCTCCCTCCCTTTCTCCTTCCTTCCTTTCCTCTTCCTTCTTTCTCCCCATTCCTTCTTTTGCCTCCCTTCCTCTTCTTTCCTCCCTTCCCTTTTCTTCCTTCCTTTTTCTTTCTCCTTTCTTTCTTTCCTCTCCTTCCTCCTTTTCTTTCTCCCTCCCTTTCTTTTTCTTTCTTTCCTCCCTCCCTCCATCTTTCTCCTTTTCTTCCTTCCTTTCCTCTTCCTTCTTTCTCCCCCTTCCTTCTTTCGCCTTCCTTCCTCCCTCCCTCCCACCCTCCCTTTTCTCATTTCTTTCTCTTCTTTCTTCCTTTCCCTCTGCTTCTTTCCCTTCTTTCTTCCTCCTTCCTTCTTTCCTTTCCCCATCTCAATAAATTATAATATTAAGAGTTGCTCCTTATTAAATTGCTCTTTTTTATTTATTTTATTTTATTTTATTTTTCAATTTATATACCGCCCTTCTCCCTGAGGACTCAGGGCGGTGCACAGCCAGAATTAAAAACATGAAATACAAATATTAAAATTTGTTTTAAAATTATTTTATTTATTATTATTATTATTATTTATTATTTATTTAAAATTGTCTTAAAATTATACACGCACAACTCACTTTGCGTCCTGTCCGGTCATCAATTTATCCTTTCCAGATTCCTCCAGGCATTCTGGATAAGTGACCTTACGCCTGTAGCGTTTCTTACCTTTCTCCAATAGCTTGAAGTCTACCGGACTGCATAAATCAAGTTTTGAGGGTCAGTTTATGAGGGTCTTTGAACGCAAGTCCAGCATACAGGTAGCCCTCGAGTTACAACCCATCATTTAGTAACCGTTCAGTCAACAAGGGCACTGAAAATAGGAATTTGTGTGACCCCTGAAGCTTTAATTTTCATATTATGCATTTCATGTTGTGCATTGACAATAAAAGGTTTGAATTGAATTGCTTCAAAAACCTATAATTGCCATTTAAAATTGCTGGATCCTTTCAGACAGAGAGAAAACAAGAACCCGTGGAATGCAAGATTTGTGATTTATAAATGAAATAAATGAAGTGATTTGGAAATTTAATGTTCATATTTAGGGTTGAAAATGAGAGAATGCCAGTCCAGCACTCCAGATGGAGATGGGGAATCAGGAAAAAAAATAATAATAACCTTGGCAGCATTCACACAACCACATACACACACAAACACATTAGATGGTTTGGGATTCCAGATCCCAGAATGAGCAGCCCATACATGTGGAGACCATTTAAGTGGAAAACATCAAGGTCCTCTCGAGTTTTGAATGCAGCCACGCGGGTGAGCTGCACCCCACAGAACACGTGTGAGCGCAGAAAGGAGGAAAACGCGTGTTGGAACAAAGGCACTACTTCTTCTCCTCCGAGCCCCGCCCCTCCCGTGCAGACCCCCTCAGCGGAAGGACACCGCGGTGAAGCGTCTCCAGAGCCCCTGTTACGTCACAATCCCGCCTCAGCGCCGCTCGGAAAGGAACCCAAAACATTATAAAAAAAAAAAAACCCGAACCAAGGCGCGCGGAGGCGTCTCTCGTCACCCGGGGAAACCGCCGACGCTCGCCTTGAGCCTCGTGGGCCGCAACGCGCACGCGCGAAAAGAGAAAGCCGAACCGGGACTTTTAAAATCCGCGGGCGTGAGGGGGGGGGCGGCGACCGACTTGGCAACAGCGCTCGGAAGGAGGGGGAGGAGAGAGCGCGGATGGGCGCGGGGATCGGCCAATCGGAGGGGAGGGATGGTCTGAAGGCCGGCGCGGATTGGCCTGGCGCGGGCGCGCGGGCCCGGCGGAGGGGCGGGACGTGCGCGAGGCTGACAGTTGGGCAGGATGTCGGCGAGGAGGCGCATCGGCGACCCTGAGGTGAAATGGGGGGTCCGCCGGGGGGGGGTCGTGAGGGGGCTTCCCAGAGGGCGGGGGAGGAGGCACGTGACCCCGGGTTTAACGGGGGGGAGGTCTGAGGGGGTCCCCCAAACCGGGAAGGCCCTGAAGAGGCCCTAGAGAAGCCCCCTCCCTCAGGCCTCGTCGCTGTGGGGGGGGTCCCCAGTATCCTGAGGGAGTCGGTGAGGGGGCTGTCAATCAAACATTGGGCCCCTTTTCTTATATTTATGCGTTTCTAGTGCTTCTGAATGGGGGGGCGGCAATAAACTCAGCCAGAAAAATCGGAATTTAGCGCAAAAAATCGGGATTGGGATTTAAAACAACTATTATTGGGCTTTTTTATATAAATATGGCTCTATTTAGCCCATTTCTAGGGGCTTCAGGCCCATAAGTAGCGCCCCTGGCTTTCTTTGCCATTACAACAACCCTGCGAGGTAGGCCGGGTTGAGAGGGACCGGCTCCAAATCACTCAAAAGAGCCTCCCTGGATGAAGAGGGGGGGAGGAGGAGGAATACAGGCAAATCCTGGGTGTTCGAAGTTACATCGGCACTGTGAAATGGGACTTAGGAGCCTCGGTCCTCGCACTTATGACCGTTGCTGCATCCCCACATTTGCAGGGTTGAATTTTGGACGCTTGGCAACTGCTTCAGACAAGCAAAGTCAGTGTGTGGGGGGGAGAGAGATTCACTTAATGACCCCATTGACTTTACCTGTCGGAAAGTCGCAAAAGGGGATCACATCACCCCCGAGACGCTGCAACGGTCATAAATGTGAATCGGTCGACAAGAGTCTGAATTTTGATCACTGTCGGGATGCTGCGACAGTCGTTAAGTGCGAGGACTGCTCATACGTCAGTTTAACATGCCGGCATAACTTCGGACGCAAAAAAACACGCTCGTGAGTGGGTGGGGGCTTTGTGGTCTCCGAAGCAGAACATCCAGATTTCCGTTGTTAAGTAAAATATTCGTTGAGTGGGTTTTGCGACCATTTTACGACCTCTCTTGCCACAGTTGTGAAGTGAATGGCGGCAGTTGATAAGTGAGTAACCTGGTTGTTAAGTGAATCTGGCTTCCCCCCCGGTGACTTTGCTTGTCAGAAGCTGAAGAAGCTTCTTGGATGAGAAGCGAAACGTCTTCAACGAAAAACCAGTTGCCTTTTGGAAGAAAAAAAGCACCTTTGCGACATTAACTCCAAGGTTAACATCACACCCACAATCACAATCAAGAAACTGCCAAAGAGCCAACAGTAAACAGCCCAACCAAGGAACCTCTAAGATGACTCACACCAACACTGAAAGGGCAAGCCACCAGAATATAAACTGACAGCAAACCACACTCCTTAGTAGCACTGATGATGTTACCTAGTTGGGTCACGAAACGTCTGCAAAAAAACAAGCAAGCTCATAGAGCAGCATGTCAACCCTGAGCTACAAATGTTCTCCTTGAAGAGTAGAAGCTCCTTAGATCCTGCAGCTCAGCTATTTGGGCTGGAGAGCCTGACTTTGAGTCACCTGGTCACTTGCAGCCATTTTAGAGAGTCGTTGAGGCCACTTGGAGGGAGGACAGAGATAAACCTCCAAGTGGCCTCAACGGCTCTCTAAAATGGCTGCAAATGACCAGCTGTCTACAAGAAGTATTAATCCTTCCCTTCCCCACCATCCAGTCAGAGCTGAAGAAGCTTCTTGGATGGGAAGCAAAATGTCTTCAAAGAAAAACCAGCAAGTCCAGTTGCCTTTTGAAGAAAAAAAGAAAGCACCTTCACGACTCCTTTTTATTAATTATTTAATTCATCTGTGAATTCTGTCCTCCAGAAATTGGATGGTGGTAGACATTCCTGAAATTGAAATTCTTAAGCAGAAAGTAGACTAACCTGGTTTGCTTGAAATATGTTGAAATTTAGTTCCCACGGCTGTAGTAATACATTTGGCAGGGTAGTACCAAGTTAGTATAGGTGGCATGAGGCCAGGTATCTCCCTGTGAGAGGCCCTGAAATTACAGTTTTCCTCTTTCTGGGAATGCCTTTTATGCATGCTGATTGGCATCAAGAAACACACTAGATTAACTCAAATAACCAGTTTTTTAGTTGATGCAATATACTGAGCCAAAATTTAACCAAATATACAGCTTTATACAACATATTAGCTACACACACACACAAAAAGGATTAGAACTAACCAAGTTTAGCAATGTAGTCTCCAGTGGTGGAATTCTAATTTTTTTACTACTGGTGGCTTGGTGGGTGTGGTGTGGCTTGGTGGGCGTGGCAGGGGAAGGATATTGCAAAATCTCCATTCCCACTCCACTCTGGGGCCACTGGTTCTCCGAACTACTCAAAATTTCTGCTACCGGTTCTCCAGAACCTGCTGGATTTTACCCCTGAGTCTAACCCCTTAGCTTGATTTGTTTGCACAAATATTGTGAAATCAGGATTGTTAAGCAAATTGTAACAGGGTTTTATTCAACACTAAGCCCAAAGTATCTTAAAAAGGTTAAATCATGGCAACTGGACCAAAGTCAGAGACTTTCTGCCTAACTACATAATTTTTTATTTTGACTGATGAAATTACGTGGATGAGTAACAAAATGTCTCAGATTAACATACTTTGGTCTAGTTGCCATGATTTCATCTCTTTTAGATACTTTTGTCCTGGATGATGTAGTCTTCATTGACATAGGAAGTCCAGAGCAATTAGATACAGGTAGTCCTCAGTTTATGGCCACAGTTGGGAGCAAAATTTCCATTGGTAAGTGAGGTGATTTTTAAATGAGTCATGACAATTTTATTAACTTCCTTTTTTTTGCTGCGGTTGTTAAGTGAATCACTGCCGCTATTAAGTGAATCACACAGTTAAGTGAATCTGGCTTCCCCCGTTTAGAAGATAGTTGAGCACTGTGAGGCAACATTATACATTTGGATTCCCCCGTGAATAAAATTAATCCATTGGAAAAAAAAAAAAAAGTTGCCAATCAAAAATAAAAAAAAAAAACCTGGCAAATGAAACCAAACAGATTGGATTATGGCTTAGTGTAATGTGTGAAAACATAATAGGCTTTCTCTTCTTTTTTTTCCTCAACATGCTGGAATTGTAGACGTTGGGGAGGAACAGCAGATACTGCTTCCCCAAGAGGAAAATATTAGGATGCAACTGAGGGGTGTGTGTGTGTATACACACACACACACAAACACACACAGGAGAGAGAGGGAGAGAAAGAGAGTGTACACAGGTAGTCCTTGACATATGACTACAATTGAGCCCCAAATTTCATTTGCTAAGCAAGAGAGTGTTGCCCATTTTACGACCTTTCTTGCCAATGTTGTTAAGTGAACCACTGTAGCTGTTAAGTTAGTCCCACAGTTGTAAGGTGAATCTTGGCTTGTTAGAATATTGCAAAAGGCCCCCAGGACACTGCGACCGTCATAAATAAATAACTATGAGTCAGTTGCCAAGCATCCCAATTTTGATTATGTCACTTGCAGTGGTTGTAAGTGTGGAACATGGTCATAAATCACTTTTTTTTTCAGCACCATTGTAACTTAGAATGGTTGTAAGTCAAGGACTACCTGTATCAACTTTGAGTGTTTCAGCATCATGTATCTTTTAGTGTGGTGGTTCTGCGGTCTTCGTTTTCAAAAGTTGTGTGCATATCGCAATCATACTATTTTTCCCTTCTTCCTGGGTAATTATCTGATGGTTTTCTTTTCACTTTCTCCCCCTCCCGGTAAGCAGTTCTTGACCAAAAGGATCCCACAGAATCCTAAATACCAGCATGTAAAAACTCGCCTTGACACCGGTAAGTTGAAATCTGCTTTTTTGAGGGGGTGGGGGGAGAGGTTTGAAGGGACAGCAAAATGCTTAAGCGTTTTTCATTTGATAATCCAAGCGCTAAACTTCGTGTGAGAAGCTGTGACTTCACCCAGAGAGTGTGTGCACTATGAGATCAGAGCATGAGGGCCACAATGGCTGCCAGGAATGGGTTGCCCTTGACTGTGGGGTCCTTGGTGCTCTATGACCTTGGACCTTTTCTTACAGGCGTTTCGTGACCCAACTAGGTAACATCATCAGTGCTAGTAAGGAGTGGGATTTGCTCTCACTTTATATTCTTAATGGCTTGCTCTGATGATGTTACCTCATTTGGGCAATGAAACATCTGCAGGAAAACAGCCAAGCTTTTAGAGCACCAAGGACCCCTCATATACTCCTTTACTGGAGACATTTCATTACCCAACTAGGTAACATCATCAGTTCTAGAAGGGAGTGGAGCGTGCAAAGTGGAGAAGGAGGAAGACTGGTCCTTGGTGCTTTGTGAGCTGGTGGTGGTTCCCTACATTTAATTACCCAACTAGGTAACAACATCAATGCTGGAGGGGAGACAGGAAGACAACAACAGCAACATTGACAACTGTGGGGTCCTTGGTGCTCTCTGAGCTTGGTTGTTTTCTTGCAGACATTTCATTATCCAACTAGGTAATATCATAATTTTTGCTGGTCATTGACCGAATAAATATCGATTGGTTCCTGCGTGCGCCTGGCAAAATAAATAACAAGCCCAATCCTGAAGCCGGCTTTCTTTTCTTAGCCTTATTAACATAATCTATTCTTGAGAGGACAAAAATAGGCAAGGGAAAAAAAGTCTTCAGAGGACTTTGGAGAGGAATATGCGAGAAATAAATACATATTTCAAAGCACCCAAAGCCAGACTCGGCAGTTCTGAGGATATTTCTGATTTTCCAGCCCTGCTAATCCTGTTAATTACACATAAATTATTTGGAATAAAAACAGATGGCTGAGCTGAGTTTTTGGTAAAGATTGTCATCTCTTTCCTAAGTGCCTTACTGAGTGTCTTTTCTTCCACAGGTAGCAGTATGACCAAGTACACTGAAAAACTAGAAGAGATCAAGAGAAGTGAGTACCGTAACAAGAACTCAAATGTCTAAAATCAGCTCTATAATCACGGGGTCACAGACTAGTCCAGTGTTTCTCAAACTTAGCAACTTTAAAATGTGTGGAATGCCCCAGCCAGCATGGCCACTGATTTACAAATTGCTTTACAAAAAAGACACTTTTTATTTTTACTTTTATTCATTTATTAGAATTTTATCCAACCTTTCTTACTTTATAAGTAACTGAAGGAGATGAACATACCTAATGCCCTTTCATCCTTCTATTTTCCCCGTCACAACAACTATGTGAGGTGAGTTGGACTGAAAGAGAGTGATTGGCCCAAGTCACCCAGCCAGCTTTTGTGGTTAAGGTGAGACTAGAACTCCCTGTCTCCTGGTGATTGGCCCACAGTCATCCAGCATCTTACATGCATAAAGTAGGACTAGAACTTATAGTCTCCTGATGATTGGCCCAAGTCACTCAGCCAGCTTTCATGCCCAAGGCGGGACTAGAACTCACCATCACCTGATTTCTAGGCCAGGACTTTTACCACTACACCAAACTGGCTCTTTCCCCCTCCTGTTTCCTCCTCATTCATTTACTTTCCTCCTGAGCTTCCACAAGCGCCATGAAGACCCATCTTACAACTTTCCGTCATCTTCCCACAATAATTTAACTCCTGTGCTTTGGTATCATAATCTGGCCACACCTTCATTAATTAGAACTAGAAAATTCCCCCCCCCCTCCACAATGCTAACATTTCCTGCATCGTGAATTTGGGTGTGTCTGTTTTGCGCATGGGAACCGACTTAATGAACCAGGGATGGGCGCTGGGTACTTTCTATCTAGGCGTTACGAGCACCGTTCCTACGGTCTTTTTGCCACCGGCAATGTTGGCTGGTCCTGATGGAATCTGAAAAAAACATCTTAAGAGGTTTCTAAACTGCCTGCTTTGATTTTAGAACTATTGTGTCATATTGGCAGAACTTCAGGTATCCTCGTTTAAGTGTATTTTTCTTTTTAAGTGTTCTTCCTCTGTGCTGTTCATCCTGACTGCTTCGTTCGGCTGAAAGAGCTGGTTTCATAACATCCTCCTTTTAACGGAGGGCTTTTGTGTGCTGAAACACTAGCCGTGGTTGGTTGTGACACTGTCACAATCCTTGCTGTGTTTCTATCCGTTTTTTGTTTTTGCTTTGAACTCTCTACTCCGCACTCCTGGTGTGCCTTTTCTCTTAGCCTTGCATTGTGCTTCAACTCTGCTTAGGTGGCAAAGTGTGCCCTTTGAGTGAATGAGCACCTTGTGTGTGGCTTTAGGTAACTGAGCTTTCTCAGGGATATATGAGACTGTACGAGGCAATCTGAAAAGCCCACACAGGGTTGCTTCTGTCTTCCTTCTGTAACTTGAGTCAAGTCGTAAAAAAGGCTGGAAAATCAAAACCAAGGCGCCCACAGGTGCCGTCCTCACTTGCCTCTCTGACATACAGAACCAAGAAAGAACAAGCCAACGTTATTTCTCTTTTGCAAAACCGGCATTCCCGCTGATCTGAAAGGATTTTTTTTTTTTTAAACCGGCGTTGCATCTTGGATTTAAAATGTCTGAAAACTCAAACGGATCTTCTGAATCAGCTCCAGGTAGACTGCGCTGGGGACTTGGGAGGAACTGTGATTTTTGGGCTGCTGGGATGATGGCTGTTGTAGCGGGCATCTCAGGAAGGTCTCAGATTTGGGAGACATATATGATCGTTGCTAAAATATTGGATCCAAAGGTGCAAAATTTATATGTGATTAGTCAGGAAGCTATTGCTAAATGTATCATTGTGGTTGCTTGCTTGCTTGCATTTTTTATGGGACTTTTAGCAGTAAGATATCTTGGTCTGATTGTCCACATATCTTATATATATATTTGCTGACACTTTATTTAAACTATACACTAAATAAATAAATTATTATTGTTGGTCTGATTTTGATGGGAAATCATCCTTGTTTTCAGGCTAGTCTAGTGTCAGGTGATGAAAGATTTTTTTGTAAATAGTGCCAAAATCCATTTCTGTAATAAGTCAAGTAATTCTTCTTCATTTCTTTGCTCATATTATCTGGAATTCTTATCATTCCTATTCATCAAGCCTTCGCTTGTCAGCCTAGGGAGGGCTTGGCACATGCTAAATTGTGCAATGGGGAGAAACCCTTTAAAAGAGATTGAAAGCAGAGGTGTCCAACCTGGCAACTTTAGGAACTGTGAACTTCAACTCCCAGAATTCCCCAGCCAGCCATACACAAGAGTTGAAGTCCACGGGACTTAAAGTTGTCAAGGTTGGACATTCATGCTCTCAAGGTTGCTTCAAATGGATGAAATTGAGAGCCAGTTTGGTCTAGTGGTGAAGACAGATGCTAGAAACCGGGAGACGATGAGTTCTAGTCCCACCTTAGAAATGAGAGCTGGCTGGCTGGGTGACTTTGGGCCAAGCACCAGGAGATGGTGAGTTCTAGTCTTGCTTTAGGCGTGAAAGTCCATTGAGTAACTTTGGGCTAATCATCAGGAGATGGTGAGTTCTAGTCCTGCCTTAGAAATGAGAGCTGGCTGGGTGTCTTCAAGCCAATCACCAGGAGACAGGGAGTTCTAGTCCTGCCTTAGCCCTGAAACCCAGCTTCCTGCCTTCCTTCTTCCTATTTTTACCACAATAACCCTGTGAGGGGAGCTGGGCTGACAGTGAGATGGGGCCCGAAGTCACTCTGTTGATAAGTTTTCCACCTTGACTTGTTTATAAAAATAATAAAGGCAATATATAACCGAAATAAATAAAATAAATAAATAATACACAAAGAAAACTAGATGCTCTCCTACTGAAGACACAGCTGCACTTTCAAATGACAGCTGTGGTGTAGAGTTTTCTTAAACTGGAGAACTGAGTCAAGATTACAGACATAAAGAATTTGTCATGGCAGATCTCAAATTGGGCTGAAGTTCACTTCCGTGAATTGTACGTATTTCAAAAAGCAAAACAGAGAAAAATATAGCATGTGAACTGGATTTTAGTTGCTGATTTATTTGAAAGATCTATATGGCCACCCCGTTAAAACAACTCTGGGCAGCTCACAATGTGGGACAGGGGTCTCCAAACCTGGCAGTTTTAATAAGACTTGTGGACTTCAATTCCCAGAATTCCATGTATGGCTGGTTGGGGAATTCTGGGAGTTGAAGTCCACAAGTCTTATTAAAGTGGCCACTTTGGAGACCCTGATTGTAGGAGATAAGCAGGCAGAGCCCGAGAGTATAGGGTCAAATGCATCATCAATTTGGAGTCACTGCGTTCCCATAAGAGACCCAAGTCCAGCCCCTCATGAATTCCCTTGACCCTTTTCTAGCACCAATTTGGCTTGACCATCAGCAAATCAGATTCTTGTGTACAGGTAGCATGTAATAAACTTGGGGTGTTTTGAACTCAGCTCCTGTTCCTGGTGACCTGTGCCTGAAACAATGAGTGAACTGTCTGGAAATTCCAGGTTTTTCAAAATTAAAAGCTGGGTCCTCCATTGAGTTGACGATTAACCAAATGCTCCTCTGTGTTTTGCAGATTACAGATACAAGAAAGATGAGCTCTTCAAGAGGCTAAAAGTGTCTACATTTGCCCAACTGGTATGCTCCTGGTTTTGTCCATGAATATTAAATGCTCCCCTCCCTTCCAGCTCTGGCCATCTCAGGGGGGCTGAGTGGGGTCTGTTCAGAAACCGGGTGGGGAGTGGGCTCTGTCCGCCTGCAACTTCTACAGCAGCGTTTCTCAACCCTGGCAGCCTTACATTGTCTGGACTTCAACTCACAGAATTCCCCAGCCAGCATCCCCACCCCACCCCCGCAATCCAGAATTCTGGGAGTTGAAGTCCAGACACCTTAAAAATACCCTCACTTGAGAAACATTTGATTAAGCAGCAGAAGGTTCAGTAAGTCTATTGCTATTGCTAAAGAGACAAGCACTCTTAATGTCGTTAGTTGGGGAATTCTGGGACTTGGGGTCCACACACCTTAAAAGTTGTCATGACTGAGAAACATTGTATTAGGCCACAGGTGTCAAACTCGCGGTGCCATGTTGCCGTCACGTGACATTTCACGACATTTTTTCCCCCGCAGAGCTGGGGTGGGCGTGGTCCGCGCACGACTCATCTGGCCCATGGGTCGCCAGTTTGACACCCCTGTGTAACTAGAGCTAAGCTGATTTTGCCCTTTCTTTCTCCTGCAGGTGATTCAGGTTGCCACTCTGTCGGATGAAACCTTGAAAGGGCCACCTGAAGAAGGCCAAAAACTAGATGGTGTTTATTTATTTATTAAATTTGTTTGCTGCCCATCTTGTTACAAGGCGGCTTAGAAATTAAATTCATGTTATTTTAAATTCCTATAATGGGAGGGGGTTGACTAGAAGCTTTCTGTCTTTCTTTCTTTTCTTTCTTTCTTTCTTTCTTTCTTTCTTTCTTTCTTTCTTTCTTTCTTTCTTTCTTTCTTTCTTTCTCTGTCTGTCCCTATCTATCTATCTATCTATCTATCTATCTATCTATCTATCTATCTATCTAATTTATTTGCTGCCCGTCTTGTAGTTCAAAGCGACTCCGAACAGTTTACAGCAAGATAAAGCACACAAACATTTAACAATTATTCATCTATATTGTGCTACTTTATTTTGGTACTGTTCTGTGTTTCACCTCTATCCCATTCTGGGTTGCATGTCAAGCAACAGCTACATACATTGATTAGATACACAAAATGGTTGCTTTGCATCCTGAGGCCAGAGACACATCTGAGTCCCTCTATGGAACTTGGGGGGATTTTTAAATGGGATTCTCTGTATGCAAAACCTCTGCTCTGCCTCTTATCAGATGCCTATGTAACAATTGATATATCTGAATGGGGGCAGCCAATTGGTTTAATGGTTTAAGACATCAGGCTAAAAACCAGGAGGCTGTGAACTCTAGTCCTGCCTTAGGCACAAATGCTAGTTGGGTGACTTTGGACCAGTCACCAAGAGACAATGAGTTCTAATCCCGCCTTAGGTGCCAAAGTTACTAGCTGGGTTACTTTGGACCCCAGAAGACTGAATTCTAGTCCTGCAGATATGAAAGCCAGCTAGGTGACTCTTGCCCAATCAACAGGAACCTATGAGTTCTAATCCTGTCTCAAAAGCTGGCTGGGTGATTTTGGGCCAATCACCAGGAGGCTGTGAGTTCTAATTCCGATTTAGGCATAAAAGACAAGTAGGTGACTTTGAGCCAGTCTCTCTTTCCCAGCACAATCCACCTCTCAGGGTTGTTTTGTTGTTGGGAAAATAGGAAGAGGAAGCTGTGATGGATATGTTCTTGAGTTTTGTAAATAATAATAATAAAAATAATAATAAAAATAATAATAATAATGGTGGGATACCAATAAATATATTAAAAACCCGGATGCATTTCAAGGCCATTAGTCTTGAAGACTCCATATTCATCTTTGGATCCAGGGATTCCTGTGGCAAGGAGACAGTGGTGGGGAAAGAGAGGGCCACCGACTCCTGCTTGCGAGCCCTCCACAGAATCCTCCTGGGAGGAGCAAACTGAGATGGGCCTTGGGGGTGCTTCCAGCCTCTCGTTGTGAGCCCCGAGAGTTATGTACCCCACTTTCACTTGCCCCCTTTTCAGAAGGCGACGCGGCTCCTGCAGAGACCAGTCTCGAGATAGCAGAGACCAACGGCAAAGGCAGCCCTGAGGAGAAACCAGCCAGTCCCATCTTGTTCATCAACAACACCGGAGCTGGAGAGTCCTATCGCTCCACCTTACAGAGGTATCCGATATGCAGAGGTCTCTCCCCCCTCCCCTCCCCTCCCCTCCCTCTCTCCCCTCTCTCATCTCCTCTCCGCATGTGTATTTCCTTGATGGCTCAGTTCTTAGACAAAACTCAGAAGAGAGAGATTGACAGTACAAGGTAGTCCTCAATTTATGGCCACAATTGGACCCAACATTTCTGTTGCTAAGCAAGACAGTTGTTTAAATGAGTTTTGTCCTCCTCTCCGCAAACCCCGCTCTCTTCTAGCACTGGCGATGTTACCTAGCAAAAACGTCTTCAAAAGGAAAAAAACCCCCAGAAAGTCCAGTTGTCATCTGAAAAAGCACCTTTGGGACAACCATGACCTGGATGGTTGTAGAATCTCTACAGGCCCAAATTCTCAGCCCTTGGGGTGTGAGAATCTCCAACACCTATGATTTGGGGGTGGGGGGTGACTTTGTCCTCTCTGCTGACCACCTGAGAGACTTTCTCTCCGATACCGATAGCTGTAGAAGCCAGCAGTTTAGACCCAGCAAGGAAACCTTATTCCAGGGTTCATAACGTTTCTTCTTTCTCCCAGCGTCATCAGTGGGGTAGGTGAGCTGGACCTGGGCAAAGGCGACCCCAAGGAGACGGAGGGGACAGTTCCCAACAACGGACCTTATCCCGACTGCCCTTACCTGCTGCTGGACGTGCGAGAGCGAGATGCCTACGACCAGTGCCACCTTGTGGGAGGTGAGACAGAGGTGTTGTGGCCCGTTGGCTGCCAGCAGAGCTAGCAGAGTCAGACGAGGAGGAGATTGAGGGAGGGCCTGGGCCACCTTTGGAGCCGTTGGAAGGCTCTGAAGCAGCGGCAGAGGCAGAGCCGGGGTTCCGTCCTCCACCAGATGGAGAGGCTGCTGTCTTGGGGGCCTGAGCTGAGTTGAGCGAGAGGAACAGATGGGGCCCATCCCAGATGCACAGGAGAGGAGAGGAGAGCAAAGGAAAGCAATAAGCCGGCTCTCAGGGAAAAGCAAAAGTAGACGCTAGCCAGCCCCTCCCTGGGTGGGAAATAAATAGCAGGAGTTTGGGAGGGGCCAATTGTCAGAGAAAACCATTCATTTTCTAGTATACACCAAACAATTTGGATTCCTTGGCGAGAACCAGTTTTTCTTGGAACTAATTACGTTAGATTTTTTGTTTATCCACGTGAATAAAAGACTGTTACTGCCTTGTTATAAAAAGGGGTTTGTTTTACTCGCTTATCACTACTTGCGAAGGCTGGGTCAGAACAAAAGGCGTAGGAACTCCTCACTGTGTCCCCGCGGGGGCACTTTGTGGGAGGACAGAAGGGGCAGCCCTCCCTGCAACAGGACACTGCAATCCCGACTGAACAGGCTGCTCAGCCCCTTGTTAGAACTCCCAGCTGGCTGAGGAATTCTGGGAGTTTGAAGTCCACAAGTCTTAAAGTTGCCAAGTTTGGAGCGCCCTGCTATAGAAGCTCGGCCTCCATTTCCGTATAAGAACCTATTGCTGTGGACTCGTCCTCTGTTATTTGACCCAGGTTCCTTTGTGCCTTTTTCTAGCCTATTTGTCTTTCCTTTCAGCTCACTCCTATCCCATCGCTACTCTCTCCCGAACGATGAATCCCTACACCAACAGCATTTTGGAATACGTATCCTTTATGAAGTGATGATGTTCCCTAGCTGGGTCATGAAACGTCTGCAAGAAAACAACCAAGCTCAGAGTGTGCCAAGGACCTCTCAGAAACAGAGGGAGGAGGACTCGGGGAAGGCTGCTTCTCTATCTCTCTCTTCTCCCCACTGTTCTGCCCCAGCTACGGACCCCAAAGAACGCAGCACACACAAAATCCGTACAAACCTTAATTTACTAATTAAAGACTACTAATGAGCTTTCTTAGTAGTTGTTCGAACACAAGTACAGTTTAAATCAGTCTTTTCTGAACAAGGGCTGTTAATTTAACTTCATTAACAGCCGACAAGAATCCAAAGAATAATAACTCAATTCTGAGGCACAGTATTCCAGATAACTGTAATTTTACTGTGGTTGGCAGAATGCCCAGAAGCAATTTGCAGGAAAACTGACAAGAGAGAAACAAGAGCCAAATCAAACGTTTCTGGAATCAAGACACGAAGGAATGTGAACGAAGTTGTTCCCTGCAAATTGCATTAGTCGTCATCCTTCCTTAAATAGGCTAGGGGAGTGGCCAATTAGCCCCAAGCCTTACTCTCGAGGAGAGCTCCTCCTGAGGAGCCACTCCTGCCTTTTAACAGCTCTGTGCACTCGTGCTTCGAGAAGAGGCTCCTCCTCTTCATCCTCTTCACTTAAGGGAGGTTCTGAAGGTCCTGGCTGAATCCCTGCCTCTGGCACCACATCTTCTCCAGCCTCCTCATTGTCCGACTCGAGCGCCAGCTGCACAGGCTGCTGGCGCAGCACCACACCAGCCTCCTCACTGTCAGAATCAGCTAGTAGCTGTACAGTCCGCTGACGGGCCACAACCCCCACAGAGCTTTGGATCCTTAACCCCCTCCACCCCCTAGAAAAATGCTCACGGGAAGATTATCATCCTTTATGACGATGACGAGCGGGTGGCCAGCCAAGCAGCCAGCACCATGTGCGAGAGGGGCTTCGAGAACCTGTTCATGCTTTCTGGAGGTAGGAAGGCTCGGAGGCCTTAGGATCCACCTCCTTCCCAGCTGGGATCCACTGAAGCACAGAGAAGAGAAAGGCCAGGAAGTTGGCATTAGGGGACCGACTCTTCTCATTCCATCCCTGTAATTGGATGGAGTTTTTTAGAGTGAGAAAGAATTAGAATTCTTAGAATTAATAGAATAGAAAATAAAATAGAAAATAATAATAGAATAGAACCGTGATGGCGAACCTATGGCACGCATGCCCGAAGTGGTACACGGAGCCATGTTGCCTGGCACCCACGGCATCACCCGTTCCTCTTCTGGGTTTCTGGCGCACGACGATCAGCTGGCCATTTTGTGTGCAGCAGTGCTGGAAACTGAAAGAAGAGCTGGTCTTCTGTTTTCCTGCGTGAGCATGAGTGCCAGCTAACTGATCGTCACACGCGCATGTGCACCAGAAACCCAGAACATTAGCTTGCCAAAGTTCATTTTCGGGTGCAGACATGCGCCCTGGGCAGCTCCTCTTCCAGGTTGCGGCCCAGACATGAGCGCGTGCGCTCCCATTTCAGCAAGCACTTGGTGCCGAAAAGGTTCGCCATCATTGGAATAGAAAATAAAATTAGAATTAGAATTAGAATAGAATTCTTTATTGGCCAAGTGTGATTGGACACACAAGGAATTTGTCTCCGGTATAGAAGCTCTCAGTGTACATACAAGCAACAAGTGATAAATCATGATCATAATCATAAGATACAATCATCATAAATCATAAGATACCACACCCAGTGATAGTCAGAGGCTACCAAATAAACAGTCAACACAAATCATAATAGGATACTAAATAAAAGCAGTCAACATAAATCATGAGACACAAGCCACAAATAGGTAATAGGAAAGATGAGAAGGATAATAAGTTATACAGCCCTACTAGGTGGTTTGACATCCCAGGGCATAAGACAAGGGTTGTGAGATGTAGTTGTTTAGCCGAGTGATGGCATTCGGGGAAAAACTGTCCTTGTGTCTAGTTGTTCTGGTGTGCAGTGCTCTATAGCGTCGTTCTGAGAGTAGGAGTTGAAACACTTTATGTCAAGGATGCGAGGGGTCTGTAGATATTTTCCCAGCCCTCTTTTTGACTCGTGCAGTATACAGGTCCTCCATGGAAGGCAGGTTGGTAGCCATGGTTTTTTTCCGCAGTCCTACCTATCTTTATTTTTTGAGTCTTTCCTACCATCTTATTATCCTCCCATTCTCTCAGGTCTCCGAGTCATTGCTCAGAAGATCCCCGAAGGCCTGGTGACCGGCTCCTTCCCCGCCTCCTGCCTGGTCTCCAGTCAGCCTGGGAACACCCGGAAGAAAGCCACCCCACAGCCGCCCCTCCCCCAAACCGCCGAAAACAAGTGGAGGTTTACCGCAGAGGATCTGCAAAAGATACAGTACTACCTGCAGGAGGAACAGCTTCCCAGCGATCCTGCCAGTAAGACATTCTCTCCCCCCTCCCCCCATTTGTCTTCAGAAGCCGCAAGGCCAGAGACAACCCCCTCCCCCTTCCTGAAAGGCTGATCTGGGGGGAACTTGCGCTAAGCTTAAATAGAGTCCAGTCAGGCCACGCCGGGCTCTGCGTTAAAAGGACACATTGTCCCAAAGGTACTTTTCGTAAAGGCACCTGGACTTTCTCAGGTTTTTTTCAGTTTTTCCTGAAAACATTTTGCTTCTCATCCAAGAAGCTTCTTTGGTTCTAACTGAAGAAGAACTGGAAAATCTTCGATTAGAACTGAAGAAGCTTCTTGGATGAGAAGCGACACGTCTTCAAGGAAAAAAAGCCAAGAAAGTCCAGTTGCCTTTTGGAAAAAGCACGACTGAGCATCTCCAAAGACAATGAAGGACAAATTGTGATTCAGAGCGCACGCAACCACCCACCCAGGAGCAGATAACATGGCTGCTGTCAAGGGTTCTCAACAAATGGTCCTGGCACACCCACCCCATTGCCCTCGACAAGACCCTCATGGCAGGCCTGGCTACAGTGCTAGGCGAGCGGTCTGGTGTGTAGCTGCAATAACTTCAGACAACTGGCACATACATTGGGGCTGCCCTTCCCATCGACCCAGAGGTAGCACTGCCATGGAGCAAACGGGGTAGTAGCTGGCACATGGGGGTAGGGCTCAATTTGGGAAGGCTACCCTGTTGTCGTTCATATATGACAGTTGCAGTGTCCCTTCTTCTTCTTGTGCCAAATCCGTCATCGGACGTTGGCAATCCTATTTTTATCAACAGCAGCACGAAAAAGTGCTGAGTTTTGTCCAAACCGGTCCCTTAGATTTTGAAGCCATTAAGGTTGCTTTTCTGCCTGGACCTCCTTTGCCTTCAATCTTCCCTTGGAGGATTAAGTGAAAGATGCCGTATTTTTCCGGGTGTCGCATCCCATGTCCAAAATATTCTAACTTTTGCTTTTTTTTACGCTTTTGATGATTTCCCTTGGCTTTTCCCAGGCGGCTTATCCCCTCCTCCTTTCTGATTTTGTCAAGCCAGCTTATAGGTAACGGCCGCTCGTCAATCCACATTTCAAATGCTTCTAAGTCTCTTCAAGGGGCTTTCTGGTCAGAGACCCAACTCTCCACTCCATAGAGCAGGATCGAAAAGTGGTACAGAAAAAAAGATAGAAAAATTAGCAGTGTCCCTAATGTGGCTTTTTAATTGTGCGACAAAAGCAGAGAGCCTGGGGTCTCCAGAATGGATTGTTACTCTGGCTGGTTCGTGCGTGCGTGCGTGCGTGTGTGTGTGTGTGTGTGTGTGTCAAAAAAAGGGTGGTGCCTTCTAACTCCTGCCTGGTACTTTGTTAATGAGAGGTGATTTCTACAGATAATCCTTGATTTAACAACAGTTCGCTTAACAACCATTCGAAGTTACGACAGCACAGGAAAAAGCGACTGATGACCGTTTTCCACACTTACGACCGTTGCAGTATCTCCATGGTCACGTGATCCAAATTGAGACGCTTGCCGACTGACTCGTATTTATGACGGCTGCAGTGTCCCGGGGGTCACATAACCCAGCTTCTACTGCTAGACGGGCCCGTTGCCCTGATCGCTTCCTTCCTCTTGGTCCTTTCTCCCTAGGCCGTCTCAGCCGCGGATCGTCCGCCCGGGATTGCAAAGCCGTCGCCGTGAAGAGCAGCCAGAACCTGCCCAGCACCAACCCGGCTACGGCACCTCTCACCACCCGCTCCCTCAGCAGCAGCAGCCTGCAGAACAGGCCTTGGCGGTAGCCCGGCACCCTTTCACGAGAATAAAAGAGGGCCCGTTTCCTCAGGGCCGTTTAACCTGACAGGCCCGGCCCCTCTTTGCTTTTTAGGAAGGTAGCTTGGACGGGGGAGGGAGGAGCCTGTAAAGCACGTTTTGGGGGAGCTGAATCCCGCTGAGGGTTCCCACGTCTTTCCTCTTCCCCAAAAAACCGAAGAGGGAAAGGTACGATTTAACTCTACCCAGGCAACCAAGAACTTCTGGAGAGACCCACAGAATAACTGAACTGCACTAGAGGAAAATTAGTCCGGAGGGTGGCAGATGCAATTGGACCAGAGTTTGGGTCGAAGCAGCTGGAGAATTTCAGGGTTCAGCAAAAGGGGTTCAGAAGCTGTTTACCCCTCCCCCGCCCCCGCCCCCCCAAGGGAACTTCCCCATAATCCTTGGATATACCAGGGAAAGAGCAAAATTTGCTCCCTTCCCTGGTTTGCCTCCAAAGCTATTTGGGGCCTTAGAAAGAGAACGGGACGATCACAAAAGTCAAGCTAAGGGGATTGGGACTGTGCAATGAGAAGCCCACCCCTCTTTTTTACGCCTGGCACACTTAACAAGCAGGCAGGGCTTGGGATTCCCCATCTTGAGTTTTTTCACCCCGATGCCCCCAAACAAAAGGCAAGAATAAGATGAGGCTAAAATAAGTGGTGGTGCCAGGAGCCATCTTACGGTCTTGCTCTTTGGCCTGCTGGGATTTTTCAAGGAAGGGCCCATCCTGGTGATGGAAAAGCCCATTCCATCCACCCACTGCCCGTCCTGGCTGATTCCCTGCCCCCTTAACAATGGTACCAACGGAAAAACCCACTTGTACCACCCAGGAAGAACTGGGTGAAGGAAGAAACTGCACCCTGTATCATCCCCAGCTGGAGGGCACCAGAGCCGGAAGGCTGCTGTGGGCAGCCACAGAGGGGAGATGGGTATGGCTGAGGGGGAGCACGTGCTCCTGCCTTCCTCCTCCTTTGATGGGCCAAACTGGTAGGCGGGCAAGGAAGGGCAGGCACAATCTCCCAGCTGCTCTTCCTCCCCCAACCCCACTGGAAAGCAGCATCAGGGGCCGCATCGCAGAACAGCCAGACGGAGACTAGGGGAAATGGGCATTGCCCCCTCTCCCCACCTCACCCCAGCCCGGCCCCTTAAAAAGATGAAAGAAGCTGTGCTTCAGAGAGCAATTTAGAGCCGAATTGCACAATCCCTTCCCATCTTCCTCCCTTCTCTGCTCCTCCTTGTTGGCTGCTGAATCAGGATGAGGAAATAGCAGCCAGAGAGCCAGGTTATTTCAGGCATGGCCTGCTTTGTGCCTGGGATTAGCTCTCCAGGGTGCCAGCTAGCCTTGGTGGGGCAGCAGGACAAAGGGTCCCCCCTGCAAAGGAGCCACAGCTGACTATGTCAGAGCCTCTCTCCCCTCCACCCCCACCCACCCCCCGAGAATCCTGGCCATTTATCAGTATTTGTCCGATGCTGGAGCAATGCTTTGGGGGCTCAGAATCTGAGAACCTAAGAGGCCCCCATCAGTGTTGGGGCTGTCTCTGCTCCAGAGGCCACCCAAAGGCATCGTAATGCTGTAATTTGGATACTATCTTCATAGTGTCTTTGCTCTCTGCCTGCTCAGCTGAGCTCTTTCCATACTAGAAGCTGGCATGCACCCCTCCCTTCCTCCCTGCCATCCAATCCCTGTCCCCCTTACATTTGCTGCTGGATTCATTCATTCCCTTTGCTTAACCCCCTCTGGAGCTGAAAAAAACGTGCATCCGCTTACAGCAGGGGTCTCCAAACATGGCCACTTTTAAGACTTGTGGACGTCAACTCCCAGAATTCCCCAGCCAACCATGAGGAATTCTGGGAGTTGAAGTCCACAACTCTTAAAAGTCACCAAGTTTGGAGACCGCTGGCTTAGAGGTCAAAAATGGAGAGTCTTAACTTCCCACCTGAGAGATTTTTCCTGGATTAAAAGTTTCCCCATGCAATGATCCAAATAGATTCTTTGGAGATAAAAATATCCCCATTTGGATATCCGGGGAAATCTCTGTCTCACACCTGCACCAGGTGCTCTCTGCCCGGAAGACTCTCTTGGCCATTGCTATGAGGCTGCCCTTGTCTTGCTAAGCCAAGCTTGCTGAGTTTCAACCACCTCAAGTGATTATTTTGTTTTTGTAGAAGTGATGAACAAGAATGGACAATTCCTCCTTCAGTGCCCTTTGGTTATCATACCTGGGTCTCATTCTCCAGGACAGTGGGGTTTTTTCCCCAACCTTGGCAGCTTTAAGATGTGCAGACTCCAACTCCCAGAATTCTGACTGGGGGAATTCTGGGAGTTAAAATCCACACACCTTAAAGCTGCCAAGGTTGAGAAACTACTCCAGGATCTTCTAAAGCAGATCCAGAGACAAATCACTGGAAAACCCCAAATTTAGACAGCAAAAAAAGCCCAAAATTCAAAAAAAAATACCAGCCCTATCACCCCACTTCCCACAAGTTACTCCAAGTGTTTGCCATCCTTGGAGAACAACATCGCAGTCCTTTCGGTGATGCCCAGACCGAGTGGTATTCATGGTTTCAGGAAAAAATATATTTAAAAAGGACTGAGGCTTTATACCTTCCGATCCTATTTATCTCCCACCAACACTGATAAGCATCCCTGTATTTTTCCTCTCTGTACAGATTTGTGTAAGATGTCTATTTTTATATTAACTTAATCGTGTGGTTTTTGAAAGACTGAAGAAGGTTTGCAGGGTTTTGTTTTGGGTGTCGTTGGGTGTTTTTTTGGGGGTCCATGTTCCTGATTTTGTGCTGCGTTTCCTTGATTTGCAGACCCCAACATCTCTTGTTTGTGAGATTTTATAATTTTTAGCTACAGAGATATTTGCTTCTCAGTTATCGTAAACCGGGCTCTGCTTGGAGACACCACCCATAAATGATTGCCTGTTTCTTGCTTCCATTCGGTTATTTGAATTAGAGCCCGGGGCAAATGCTTCACGAATAGATGAGCGGCTGGCTGTAATGGTATCCCAAATCGGGGCTTCCGGGCTGTGGCCGGCTCCTTTGCAGGACAAGTCACCACAAGTTGTGAAGTTGAGATCCCAAGGATGTCTCCCCCCCCTCAACCTCGCGATTCCTCTTCTCCAGCTTCCTGATCCCACTGTCCTTCCATCCTGACCCAGTAGCAATTTCTTGGCTGTTTGAGACGAGGTTTGTGTAAATATTGTGTCTTTATTACGACCAGGTTTGCGGTTTGATGCCGGTTTTTGTTCTGTTCCCTTCTTGTTTTTAAATGTACTCAATCCACTTCTGTAAATTGTTTAGGTGAATTAGAATCCACATGTGTTTTATTCTTTAGAGTTTTGGTGTGCCTATGTTTTTGCTTTTGTTTTTAAAATGTGTGTTATTTAATGTAAATTGTTAGCACAGGTGTAACCGACCCTCAATAGGTCCTGAAAGCAGATTAGCAATGCAAGGAAAATGACCCTTCAAAACTCCGGATTTCAGGACTGTTGGGGAAAAACGGAGAAAACTTGATCGGAATCGTTGCATACGCTTCTCTTGCTTGGTAAGCCAAAGTAAACGGCTCTTCATCCTTGGCCGGTGATTTTTTTTTTCTTCCCACAATTTCTTGGGAGGGAAAAAAAAAAAAAGAGGCTGGTTGAAATCAATTCAGAAAAAACGCCGGGTTTCATCCTGTGGTTGTGGCTTTACCTGAGTAACTGTGGATCTTCTACAGAGGTTTGAAAAGAACGTTGGACGCTAAAGACTCACAATCTCTCTAGAAGCCTCGAGCGTTGGGCTCGTATCCGGAACCTTTTCATAGAACTAAGCCTGCTCTTTGGTGTGACAAATGGGCGGGATGGTGTGTTTTGAAGTTTGCCCAAAAGGACTGAACCATCCGGTGTAGCAGAAGGACGGATCATGCTACCGCCCGGATTCCTTGACCCCAAGGGACCTTGGCTGTTGGAAGATCTGACCTGCTCAGTGGATTTTGTATGCTTTATGCTCATTTAAGCTAATTAAGGCGGCGTCGGCTTCCATTTTTGTGCTGTGCCTGGCTTGCCTTTTATATGATTTGCCTCTTAATAAATACAGAACGGTGTGCTTTTCTTTTTAAGCAGGTTCATCCAGTTTCCCCAGACAAGATGCTGACACAGGTGTGAACATCTATCGCCTCTTTTAACGACGTGGACTTTAACTCCCAGAATTCGTGAGCCAGCCATCCTGGCTGAGGAATCCTGGGAGTTGAACTCCACAGGTCTTAAAAGTTGCCCAAACTGAAAAACTGTTCTAAAGCTGGAATATCTTTTTTTATTTCGGCATTGAAATAAAAATGGAGACAGCTCTATATAGGTAGTCCTCAGTTTACGGTAGTCAATGATGGTCAGGAAGCAAATCACCCAAGTGACTGACCCAATCTTAACAACCATTTCTGCAGCAGTTGTTAAGGGAATACAGCTGTCCTAAGGTAACCGCCATGGTTGTTAAGCAAGCACGCCAATCGTTAAGCGAAGTCACTGTTCGTTAGGATCAGTTTTTGCTGACAAACTGAAAGCAAATGTCAGTTTTCAGCAAAAAATGTCATGAGTCAGTTGACTAGGATGCTGCAAACGGTCGTAAAAGGAGGTCAGTTGCCCAGCGTCCAACAGGCAGTCATGTGACTTGGGGGGAGGAGGAGGCCATAGTAACCTTGGAACCGGATCATAAGTACCTTTAAGGAGGTCCGTCATAACTCTGAATAGTCACTAAGCGACCAATCGTAAGTCAAGGACTACCTTTAAAAGTCATCTGTCTGTCATACCAAAAAGTATTCCCTTCTATGGCCAGAAAGTGTCAAGTAAATAGTCCCAAAACACCACTAGAAAACTCAACCTTCGTGAACTAATCAAGGTTATCTTAACTTTTGTATTGAGTCCCTTTTGGGAGAAGGGTGGTATACAAATTAAATTAAAATAAAATAAATTTAAAAAAAAGAAAATAAAGGTGAGAAGCAACCTAGAACTAAGGAGAATTTATGTGGGGTCCTTGATGTTCTCTGAGGTTGCTTGTTTTCTTGCAGACATTTCATGACCCAAACTAGTGCAGTTTGCCGTTAGTTTATATTCCAATAATAGTCTAATAAAATAGAATATAAACTTGACAGCAAACTGCACTCCTTACTAGCACTGATGACGTTCCCTAGTTGGGTCATGAAACGTCTACAAGAAAACAAGCAACCTCAGAGAGCATCAAGGACCCTCCCCCCTTCCCCCCCCATGTCAACCCCGAGCTACAAATATTCTCCTTTATTAGTAAGGAGAAATTTCTTGGCAATGAGAAGGAATCTGTCAGCGGAACTCCTTGCCTCCAGAAGTTGTGGGTGCTTCAACATTGGAGGTTTTCGAGAAGAGATTTGTCTGAAATGCTGTATGGTTTCCTGCTTTAGGGGGTTGGACAAGAACAAGGGTCCCAAGCCCCCCAGTCTAACAAGCGAAGCCCCATCGGTGGGATGCAGGCAGCACACAAAACCACACCCGCTCCGGTCCGTGGGAAAACCGGTCCCTGGTTCCCAAAAGCTTGGGGGCTGCTGGACTAGAAGACCTCCAAGGTCCCTTCCAACTTTATTATTCTGTTCTAAGCTACTGAATCCTGAAAGGAGACCTTGTTCGAGTACTTCATAAAAGGATTTAATAACCTTTTATCTCCCGTCGCTTGGACTAGCTTAGTTCAAAAAGTGCCAGGCACAAAAAAAAAAAATAGGTCACACACACAACGGTCCAATTAAAACTGCTTTATTGCTGAAAACCCGATGCACAGGAATCTTCTCGCCTATCGGCACCTGCTAGGAGTTCAATACGGGCCGGTGAAATTCAAGGGAGGTTAAATTTAATTCGCTTGCGACTACGTAGGGATGCTAGGCTGGTCCCTCCTTTGACTCCACCTCCGGCTTCTGCCACGCGACAATTACAACAAAGGCAGCACGAGCCAATGATGCGCAAAGGGGGTTTTCGTAGGACTCAGACGCCCCTGGGTGAATCTCAAATGCGGGCTGAGGGCGGTGGCCGTGGTCGTAAGCCCAGCCCCTCCGGCTTAGTAGGGGTGGTCCCGCGTGTGCTCCATGATGACCATCAGGGCAAGCCAGGTCTCCTCTGCCGTGGGGATGATCTGGTTAGCCGGGAGCAGGAACCCGTATCGGCCCTTGTCTCTCAGCTCAAAGGTGTAGGAGTATTTAATGCCTTGGTCGTAGGTCCAGTCAACGGTGCCTCCGCTCGCTTGGTCTAGAGCCAGGAAAGAGGGGACGCAAAAGAAGACGAGCTCGTGAAAACCGTCTCTGCTATCGTAAGCCCTCTCCCTTCGAGCCCTGATGACGCTACCTAGCTGGGTCATGAAACGTCTGCAAGGAAGCACCCAAATTCTCAGAGCACAATGGATTCCACAGTCGTCGTCCTTCTAACGCTGATGATGTTTCCTAGTTAGGTAGTGAAACGTCTGCAACCAAACTCGGCACCAAGGAGTTCACACCAGTTCCTCCTCCCGCTTTCCTTTCTCCCCCTCCTCTTCCTCTTCCCGTTTACTCCATAAAGCCTACTCTCTTCTAGCCTTGATGACGTTACCTACCGGTAGTTGGGTAACGTAACGTCTTCAAGAAAACAACCAAGCTAAGAGAGGATCAAGGACTCCACCGTCCTCCTCCTCCTCCTCTCTGCAAACCCAACTCCCTCCTAGCACTGATGACGTTACTTACTTAGGTAGTGAAACGTCTGCAACCAAACTCCGCACCAAGGAGCTCACAGTAGAGCCTTGGTAGTACAGTGGTCTAAGGCACCGTGTTATTAAGCTGGTTATTAAGACCAGCTGCCTGCAATTACTGCAGATTCGAATCCCGCCAGGCTCAAGGTTGACTCAGCCTTCCATCCTTTCAAAGGTGGGTAAAATGAGGACCCAGTTTGTGGGGGCAATAAATTGATTTTATATAAATATACAGAAGTATGAAGGCTATTGCTTAACGCATTGTAAGCCGCCCTGAGTCTTCAGAGAAGGGCGGCATATAAATCAAATTAAAAAAAAAACTAGTTCTTTCTCCTCTTCCTCCCTTTCTCCTCCTCCTCTGCAAACCCCACATCCTCCTAGCGCTGATGATGTTACCTAGTTAGGTCATGAAACATCTGGAAGAAGAGCACCAAGGGCCCCAGACACCAGATTCCCAACCCAATCGAGGAGCCTCCAAAGACCCCACCAATACTAACAGAGCAGGCCTCTTGTGTGTAAACAACTACAGTGAGCACGGAGAGGGCCATTTATTTTTTCACCGAGTCTTAAAATTGCACTGGTCCTGTTGCATAACACACCTAACTGGGTTGCGGAGAAGGACGCGACGTCCTACAAGCCAGGAAACCGGATCAATTCCCCGACTCAATTAGCCGTAAGTCCAGGACTCCCTGTAATGCATCGGCTGGCCGACGGCCTTCTCCCCCTTCCCGTTTTTTGGTCACTTACAGATTGTGTTGATGATGCTGCCGTATCGGTACTTGGTCCCGTGGAGAGACTCCAGAGCGGCGACGGCCTTCTTGGCCAGGGCATCCTGGGAAAAGAAAGAACGAGAAAAAAAGGAGAGGACCGAGGAAGGGTTGAGGGTGAAGTTTAGAAGGCTTTTTTTTTTTTTCTGGCTTGACTTAGGGATGAGCAGCCGGCAGGAGAGAAGCCTTGGGGAGGAGAAATGAAGACGGCCCGTTGGGTCGTTCTACAGGTCATCCTCGACTTACGACCGCGATGGAGCCCAGCGTTTCTGTGGCTAAGCGAAACATTGGTTCAGTGAATTTTCTCCCCCGTTTTCGTCCCACCTTTCTCGTTGTTAAGTGAATGACTATAGTTGTACGGTTGGGACAGCAAAACACATTCCTTACTAGCACTGATGACGTTACCTAGGTGGGTCATGAAACGTCTGCCAAAAAAAAAAAACGCTGCCAAGCTTAGAGAGCACCCAGGACCCTTCCTCCTCCTCCTCCTCCTCTCTCCCTTTTCCCCTCCACAAACCCACTCCCTTCAGCACTGATGATGTTACCTAGCTGGGTCATGAAACGTCTGCAAGAAAAGGGGCACGCTCAGAGAGCACCAAGGACCCCTCCTGCCAACCCCAGGCTACAAATATTCTCCTTTATATATTTTAATTTTCTGAATAAAATTATATATACATACATACATACACATATATATATATTTGTCTTTTTGCATATATATATATATATATATATATATATCGGGGTGAAGTGTAAAATTTGTTACTACTGGTTCTGTGGGCGTGGCTTGGGGGTGTAATGTGACTGGGTGGGCGTGGCCAACTTTTTTTTTTTTTTTTTTTTTACTTTTCAAAGCATTTTTTCTAATGCTTTGAAAAGCCTCTGGCGATCAGGCAACTCTGCTGGGATCGTCAGAGACTTTTCAAAGCAATTTTTTTTTACCACCTCTTCGGCCAAGAGGTTGCAGAAAAAAATGCTTTGAAAAGCCTCTGACGATCCCAGCTGAGCCGCGTGATCATCAGAGGCTTTTTTTTTTTTAACTTTTAAAAGCATTTTTTCGTCGGAAGAGGTTGTAGAAAAAATGCTTTTAAAAGTTAAAAAAAAAAGCCTCTGATGATCCTGCGGCTCAGCTGGGCATAGTGGGGGTGAGGGGGGGGTGCAGGGATTTTTGCTACCGGTTCTCCGAACCACCTGCCGCCATTGCTACCGGATCAGGCAATCCGGTCCAAACCGGGAGCATTTCACCCCTGATATATATATATATATATATATATATATATATATATATATATATGCAATACGTTTCTAGTCAAGGTTTTTCCTACGTAAATCAAGATATTTGTATTGCCATAGTTCGGTGACATCTCAAATCACCACTTTCAGGCTTTATCAGACATTTTGTGTTGTCTGCTGTGAGACTTAAGGTGGTGACTTATGGTGATTTGAGATGTCACCCAACTATGGCAATACAAACATCTTGATTTACGTAGGAAAAACCCTGACTAGAAACGTATTGCATATATAATCCTACGAATAAAAGAACAATTTATATATATATATATAAAATTTTATTCAAAAGATTAAAATACAAAATCCACAGGAAATCAAAAGAAAACTAGAGGAGAACATTATATTTTTTTAAAAAATTGTGAATTTTCAGTTGCTTCTTCCGCGGAGGCTTACCAGTTCCTGGTGATCTGCCGCTTGCTCCTTGGTGTAACCGTAAGGGTAAAGGAGCATCTGGGAGTAACTGTGGATGGAGATGAAAGCCTTGATGTTGCCATGTTGCTGCACAAAATCCACAATCGCTTTCACTTCTGGTTCGGACTCCGCATACGGCCCACGGTAGGTCTCCGAGCAAGGGTTCCCACTGGCGCCAGGTCCTGCAAAGGACAACCAAGCGTGCCTTGAGGTTTTGTGGAACTGCAGGTGGTCCTCGACTTACGGCCACAATCGAGGCTCCAATTTCTGTTGCTAAGCGAGACAGTTTTGCTCCATTTTCCTGCCCCTCCCTTTTCTGGCCACGGTTGTTAAGTGAATCACTGCGGTTCTTAAGTGAGTCACTGCAGTTCTTAAGTGAGTCACACGGTCGCTAAGCGAATCCAGCTTCCCCGTTGATTTTCAGAAGGTCGCAAAAGGGGACACCCCCACTCCTTCCTGACATTGCAACAGTCATAAATACGAGTCAGGTGCCAAGGGTGTGAATTTTGATGATCTGAACACGGGGGATGCTACACTGGTCATTAAGTGTGAAAAATAGTTATTTTTTCAGTACGGTAACGACTTTGAACAGTCGCTAAATGGATGGTTGTAAATGGAGGACTAACTTTACCATGTCTGGAGACTTGAAGATGGGACAGATTAACAGAGTTGGAAGGGACCTTGTAGGTCATCTAGTCTGACCCCCGAGCTCGAGCAGGAGACCTAGCCTAGACCATTCCAGACAGGTAAGTTCTGGTGGCAAGCTGTTCCATGGGTTAATTGTTCTCACCGTCACAAAATTTCTCCTTATTTCTAGGTTTAAACGTCTCCTCGATCAGTTTCCAACCCTTGTTCCTTGTCTGGCCTTCTGGTACTTTGGGAAATGGGTTGTCCCACTCTTTTTTTTTTTTTTTTGAGTGACAGCCCCTCAAATATTGCAACCCTGCTATCATGTAATTAATTTAAGAAATTAAATCAGGGAAAATTAATGCAGATGCATCTGGGAAATCATTACATAATGATTTAGGATTTCCTGGGATTTAGGAGTCCTATTTTTCCTGAGGCAGTTTAAATTTGTATTTCTCTCTCTCTCTCTCTTTTTTTATAGCTACATCATACTGCTGGCTTCTGCAGGTAGTCCTCAACTTATAACTGCTCATTTACTGACCAGTGGTGGGATTCAAATAATTTAACAACTGGATCTCTGCCCTAATGACCAGCTGGGTAGGTGTGGCTTGGTGGTCATGTGACCCTGTGGGCGTGGCCAACTCAACGTCACTCAGGTCGATGGGCGCTTCGCTTTAGCTGTTACAATGTAATAAGGGTTAACCAGAGAGGCAGTTTCTGTAAGCAGGGCAATAAAGATTAGGCTAGAAACACCAGCAGAATGTTTCCTTCCTTACAGGATTAGCCCTGTAAAGTGGAAAAAACAAAACAAAATAAGATTTCTTCCAACAACCGGTTCTCCCGAATAGGTGCGAACTGGCTGAATCCCACCACTGCTTATGATCGTTTTCCCCACTTAACGACCGTTGCAGCATCCCCGTGGTCACGTGACCAAAATTTGGGATGCTTGGGAACTGACTCATATTTATGACGATTGCAGCATCCCTGAGTCACGTCATCCGCTTTTTGCGACCTTCTGACAAGCCAAGTCAATGGGGGAAGCCAGATTCACTTAACAACCGTGTGACTAAGCTAACAACAGCAGCGATTCCCTTCACAACTGGGGCCAAAAAGGTCATAAAACGGAGCAAGGTTCACTTAACAATGGTCTGCAACCGTCATAAATACTTGCCAGTTGCCAAGAGTCTGAGTTTCGGTCACGTGACCATGGGGGGGGGATGCTGCAACGGTCGTAAGTATGAAAAATAAGTCATAAGTCTCTTTTTTTCAGTGTCATTGCAACTTTGAACGGTCCCTAAGCGAAAGGACGTAAGTCGAGGACTACCCGCAATACTTTTGAGCTCTGTCCTGGTTTCTGAGTCCTTCCACCTGATTACTGGCTCTCTTCCCATGGATCTCCAGAGGTTGTCTCCAACTTCTTGGAGTGATGAAGTCCCCCCAGAGTTTTACCTCCAAAGCCTGCTGCCCAATTCCGGTTAGGGTCGACTCCGATGCAAGTTGACCCCTCTCGCTTCGATCTGGTCTTACGCCACATGCGGTTCTGCAAATCAGGAATGTCCATCAATAGCCACAGCCCTTCCTTCCTTCCTTCCTTCCATCCATCCATCCATCCATCCATCCATCCATCCATCCATCCATCCATTCTTTCTTCCCCTTTAGACTTACATATCCCTTCACAGGGCTTTACAACCCTCTCTAAGCAGTTTGCAGAGTCGGCATGTTAACTCCAACCATCTGGGTCCTCATTTTACTGACCGCGGAAGGATGGAAGGCAGAGTCAACTTTGAGCCGGTCAGGATCGAACTCCTGGCTGTGGGAATGCAGAATTGGCCTGCAATACTACATTCCAACCACTGCACCACCATGGCCCTTCCTTCCTTCCTTCCTTCCTTCCTTCCTTCCTTCCTTCCTTCCTTCCTTCCTTCCTTCCTTCTGCTTTCTCCTTCTTTCCTTTGTTTTTCCTTCTCTCATCCTTCCATCTCCTTCCTTCCTTTCTTCCTTCTGCTTTCTTCTTTCCTTTTTTCCCTTCTCTCATCCTTCCATCTCCTCCCTCCCTCCCTCCCTCCCTCCCTCCCTTCCTTCCTTCCTTCCTTCCTTCCTTCCTTCCTTCCTTCCTTCCTTCCTTCCTTCCTTCCCACTTAGCACTAGCTCTTATATACCGCTTCACAGCCCTCTCTAAGCGGTTTAGAGAGTCAGCCTCTTGCCCCCAACCATCTGGGTCCTCATTTTACCGACCTCGGAAGGATGGAAGGCTGAGTCAACCTTGAGCCAGTGAGATTCGAACTGCCAAATTGCAGGCAGCCGGCAGTCAGCAGAAGCAGCCTGCAGTACCACATTCTAACCACTGTGCCACCACGGCCCTTCCTTCCTTCCTTCCTTCCTTCCTTCCTTCCTTCCTTCCTTCCTTCCTTCCTTCCTTCCTTCCTTCCTTCCTTCCCAAGCAATAGCATTTAAACTTATATACCGCTTCACAGTGCTTTCCAGCCCTCTCTAAGCAATTTTCAGATTCAGCCTCTCACCCCCAACAATCTGGGTCCTCATTTTATCCACCTCAGAAAGTTGGAAAGCTGAGTCAACCTTGAGCTGGCCAGGATCGAACTCCTGGCAGCGGGCGGAGTTAGCCTGCAATACCTCATTCTCACCACTGCGCCACCACGGCTCCAATGAACATCAGAAAGAACCAGAACCTAAGGCGTTTTCATAGTGCATCTCACATTTGCCACCGAAGTCCCACCACCATAAAGAGGTACCTTGGTGTGTGTGAAAGCATAACCGTCTGGATTGGTGGCGATCTCTAAGAAGATATCGAACTGATTCAGGATGGACGTGAGAGAAGGATCCTTCCCGTTATCTTCAAAGATCTAAAGAGGATCAAAATGGGTTCAGTGGCATCCACAGAAGTGCCTTAACAGTGTGTCAGGTTTCGATATCGTCTCAAATAAAATAAATTGCATTTCCAAACAGATAGTCTTTGAAGAAATCTTTCATTTTATTAAGCACGACAATCTGCCCCGATCGTGGCGTAGCCAACTCTGACTTCCTGACCCCAAACCCTCCCTTTCCGTTCCCCAAATCTCTGCTTCTCATTGGCCTTCTTCCAATCACTCTTCCCATATCTACTACCTAAGCTCCCAGGAATGTCCCCCTTCCTCTCATCTCCTAGGGAATATTATCTTCAGGGAAAATAAGTAGGTGAAATGTCAAGCGTCCTCTTGCCAGCTGCCCCCTCTTCTCCTTCTTATGTCAGCACTAGAGGAAATGCAGGTTGAAGTGCTGACACAGTGCATTTTTGGCAGTGGCCCCCAAGTTTTTGGGCACCAGGGATCGCTTCTGTGGAGAGGGATTTCTCCGCGGACTGAAGGGGGTATGATTTTGTGTGCTGCCTACATCCCGCAGATGGGACTTCGCTTGTTTGCACGGCCCGGTTTCTGGCATGCCGTGGACTGTTATCAGTCTACAGACCGGAAATTAGGGACCCCCGATTTATGGGATCACTATGATGGGACACCCTTCACCAGGCAGCTTGTTTTAGGAGTGGAAAAATTGGGAGTGGAAAAAAAAATCTAGAAAAGATCACATTGGCAAAGTCTTTTAATTTTTTTCTTTTAGGACTAAGTGGGGGACAGGAGTGGAACAGCCATGAAATGGGGGGGGGTACAGATGTGCTGGACCTTCCCCATTTTTCCTGCATTTGGGGCAGGGGTGGGTTCTAAATTTTTTTACTACTGGGTCTGTGGGCGTGGCTTATTTTGTGGGCGTGGCTTGGTGGGGGTAATGTGACTGGGTGGGCGTGGCCAATTTTTTTTTCTTTTTTACCTTTAAAAGCATTTTTTCTATAACCCTTAAGAGGTTGCAGAAAAAAAATGCTTTTAGAAATCTCTGGCGATCAGGCAAGTCAGCTGGGATCTCCAGAGGCTTTTAAAGGCATTTTTTCAGCCGAAGAGGTTGTAGAAAAAATGCTTTTAAAAGTTTTTTAAAAAAAAAAAGCCTCTGATGAGGTGGGCGGGGTAAGCGAGCAGCGACCGGGCTGAGGACCTGTTTGGGGGCGTGGCCAGCCAATGTTATTACCGGTTCTCCGAACTACTAAAAATTTTTTACTACCGGTTCTTGTGAACCGGTGCGAACCGGGAGCAACCCACCACTGTTTTGGGGGAAATTACAGGAGTATCACCATCATCTTCTAATGACCTCATAATCCCTTGTATCGGGGTAAAGTCTGGGCAACTGAATGGAGGTGAGTGATTCCTGGCCGGATGCCCTTCCTGTTGCCAGAGCGGATTTTTGTTCGGCAGATCTATTCCCACTGTGCCCAAAGAGAAAAAAATATCTGCCTCTATCTAGGATCGAACTCACAGCCTCCTGAATGTGAGGCGAGAGCTCCCCCTCTAGGCCACTCGGAAAATTACAGGAGTATCTCTAAGAAAAAACAAGATGGTATACGTAGTTCTTTCGACTCACGATCACAATTGAGCCCCGGATTTCTTGTTGCTAGGCAAGATATTTACTAAGCAAACTTTGTTCCATTTTATGACCTTTCTTGTCACAGTGGTTAAATGAACCATCGCAGTGGTTGAGTTGTGAAATGCATCTGGCTTCCCAATGACTTTACTGGTCGCAAGAAGTGATCCTGGGACACTCATCAATAGGAGTCAGTTGCCAAGCGTCTGAATTTTGATCCGGTGACTGCAGTGGTCGTAAGCGTGAAAAATGGTCATAAATCAGTTTTTTTCCCAATGCCGTTGTAACTTGGAATGGTCACTAAATGAACTCAGCTTAGAGGACTACCTGCAGAGCCACCGTCAAGCCGCTAAACTTGAGAAACCCTGATCTAACCAAGATATGATGGTTTAGCTTTCCCCTCTCCGGTTTACAGAATGTTTGCGGCTCTTACCTTCTTTGCGAACCAAACTCCGCTGGCCTGAGTCACCCACTCGCGGGAATGGATGCCGGTGTCAATCCAGATCGCTGGCCGGTTGGTTCCCCCGGTGCTAAACTGTGCCAAGCAAAGAACAGACAGGGGCCTTAAATCCAAGCAACCCTCTTGGCTTGCGACTTGCAGGCATTTCATGACCCAACTAGGCAACATCATCAGTGTTAGAAGGGAGTGAGGAGGAGGAGGAGGAGGAGGAGAAGGAGAGGAGGAGGAGGAGGAGGAGAAGAGGAAGAGGAAGGGAAGAGGAGGGGAGGAGGAGGAGGAAGAGGAAGAGGAGGAGGAAGGAGGAAGAAAAAGAGGCGAGGAGGAGGAGGAGAAGAGGAAGAAGAGAAGGAGGGGAGGAGGAGAAGGAGAAGAGGAGGAAGAGAAGAAGAAGGAGGAGGAGGAGGAGGAAGAAGAAGAGGAGGAAGGAGGAAAGAAGAAGAGGGGAGGAGGAGAAGAGGAAGAGGAGAAGACGAGGAGGAGGAAGAAAAAGAGAAGAGGAAGAAGAGAAGGAGGGGAGGAGGAGAAGAAGAAGAGGGGAGGAGGAGAAGAGGAAGAGGAGAAGACGAGGAGGAGGAGGAAGAAAAAGAAGAGGAAGAAGAGAAGGAGGGGAGGAGGAGAAGAAGAAGAGGAGGAGGAGGAGAAAAGGAAGGGAAGAGGAGGGGAGGAGGAGGAAGAGGAAGAGGAGAAGAAGAGAGGAGGAGAAGGAGAAGAAGAAGAGGAGGAGAAAAGAAGAGGAGGAAGAAGAGGAGGAAGAAGAAAAAGAAGAGGAGGAGGAGAAGGGAGAAGGAGAAGGAGAAGAAGACTGAGAGGTCCTTGGTGCTGGGTGGTCTTGTAGATGTTTCATCACTCAACTAGGTCACATCATCAATGCCAGAAGGGAGGGTGTTTATATAATTCCCTGATGATGTTCCCTAGCTGGGTCATGAAACGTCTACAAGAAAACCACCCAGCTCAAAGCACCAGTTCAACCTTGAGCCACAAACGTTCTCCTCTCTTGGGACTTCGTTAATACCGGTGAGAAGACACGGCAATTTTTTCCCCCCCATCCATTATTTTTATTATTTATTATTTTATTTATTTGTCAAGCATGTATAAGATAACAGATATAAGTATAAACACAATTATGAAAACAGGAAACAGATACGGATCCAGAAGTCCACCCTCCAAAAACCAGCATCCAAAGGAAGACTTGCCTTCAAGACATGAATTGGACGTCCTTCGGTTGTCCGGCCAATCTCAATTTTGCTGACCAGGAAGGGTTTCGCCCGCACCAAGAGGTCCATGAAGCTGTAGATCTAGCAAGCAAAGAGAAGATGCCAAAACGGGGACTCTACTCAGGCGTGGTCTTCTCCAGAAGAACTCAACTATTTGGAATCGTAAAACGGGTGGAGAGACCACACACCGTGAGTTGAATTGTACTTACTGTATCCAAGTCGTGGTAAACAGCGAAGTTAAAATTGGTGAGTGACAATTCTGGGAATTGACGTTGACGCATCATGTGACTCCTCTCCTCATCAATCAGTTTCTGAAGGAGACAACAATGACCATCACAAAAGTCGGGGCAACCAAGGAGCTTTTATCAGATGCGTTCTCCCATCGATCCATCAAAAACTTGGCAGGAATTTCAGGAAAGCCAACACCAAAACCTTGGTCACGTTGGCCAACTCATCTGATGGAAGTTCTAGTGCAGAGGTCTTCAAACTTCAAGCTGGAGAATTCTGGGAGTTGAAGTCCACAAGTCTTCAAGCTGCCACGTTTGAAGACCTCTGTTCTAGCGGCCTAAAACTCCTTTCGAGAACTTCTTTCAATGTTTCGATCCATAACATTGACTCAACACATCTAATGGTCCGTGGAGGACACCCCTTCTTAACCCCCGGTTTTCAACCTTGAGGTAGGGTCAACTTCCTAACACTACATTTCTGGTGACAACGAGCCTAAAACAGACAGAATAACGGAGTTAGAAGTGATTTTGGAGGTCTTCTAATCCAACCCCCTGGTAACAAAGGAAATCCTATCTCCTTTGGCTTACCCAATCTCTTCTTGAAAACCTCCAGTGGTGGAGCACCCATAACTTCTATTCCACTGATAGTAGTTTTCACTATTAGGAGATTTAGGAGATTTCTCCTTAGTTCTAGGTGGGATCTCTCCTTGATTAGCTTCCATCCCTCGCTTCTTCTTCTACTACCTTCAGATGTTTTGGAGAATAGACCGAGCCCCTCGTTTTTTGGTGGCATCCCCTCAGAATTACAGTTCAATATGATTCTGTAGACTGTAGAGCTTCTCGGCCATCCAGAGGTGCTTTTTCAGGAGGCACCTGGACTCTTCCAGTTGCCTCCTGAAAAAGCACCTTTAGGACAGTTCAATAGGATCTTCTCCAAGGTACCTTGGTTCTGATTTCAGAACTTTTGAGATTACGAGAGTGGTTCTTTCCAGGACCAACACGTCCACCTGTTCGCCTTCTCAGAGCACTCACCTGAACGTTGTCGATCATGATGGAGTATTGGATGTCATTGGTCTCCAGGAAGACCTTGACCCCTTGAAGGCTGGGGAAGGGCACACGGACATCTATGGGGAGGTCGGGATGTGCCGGTGCTCGCCAGAAATCCAGCTAGGCATCAAAATGAGAATGAAGATAGATGATTATTGACATTGTCATCTTTTTTTAACGACCCCATAATAATCCCTTGCATTGGGGTGGAGTCTAGACAACGGAATGGAGTTGAGCGTTTACTGGCCGGATGCCCTTCCTGTCACCAATGCGGAGTTTTGTTCAGCAGAGATGAACTTTGGAAACACCTCCGATATAGCTCAAGAACAATTTCCTATTTCTTCGTTATTAAGGAATAACTTCGTTATTCCCTCCAGGAACCCCTGATCGTCGGCGAGGTTCTCGTTTTATCAGTACCTGAAGGTTCTCCAAAGCTTCCAGCTCCTTCAACGTCTCCACCTGAGCTTCATCAGCAGCCGTGATTCTGAGCACCTGATGTCTGCAGAGACAGGACAGAATAACAAGAGTCGGAAGGGACCCTTGGAGGTCATCTAGTCCAACCCCCCCGTCCAAGCAGGAGACCCTGCACCATTTCTGACAGATGGCAGTCCAGTCTCTTCTTGAAAACCTCCAGTGATGAAGCTCCCACAACATCCGAAGGCAACTTCTCTTCTATGGGTTGATGGTTCCCACTGTCAGAAAAGTCCTCGTTTCCAGGTTGAATCTCTCCTTGATCAGTTTCCATCCATTGTTCCTTGTCCGGCCTTCGGGTGGTTTGGAAAATAGCTTGACCCCCTCCTCTCTTTGGCAGCCCCTCAAATATTGGAAGACTGCTGTCATGTCTCCTTCTTCAATGAGTGGGTTTTCATATTTTTACATCAGTTAGGAAAAGCCAATAGACTTCTGAAAACAGGTCTAGCAAATACGGATTTAGCAGGGATGGGATTGGGGGAGTCCCTGCAATTATTGCCTGGGCCCAAGAGCCGGGACCTGGGGGATTGGTGGCAGCAGGAAACGGCCAATGAGAAGCTGGGAATGTGCGACTCAAAACAGCGCACCTTCTGACGATTGGGTATATGGGTGCCGGAGCAATTTTTGAGAATTTTCCGTTTTTCTTGCACAAGGGATGCTGTAATGCTTGCTTTCTGACACTAGGTGTCACTAGAGTGCTTTTTTGCATGGAAATGTACTCTCTAAAGCAGGGGTGGGGAATGATGGGCCTTTTATGACTTGTGGACTTCAACTCCCAGAATTCCTGAGCCAGCCATGTTAGCTCAGGAATTCTGGGAATTGAAGTCCACAAGTTATAATTTATTTATTTATTTATTTATTTTTCATATTTGTATACCGCCCTACTCCCGAGGGACTCAGGGCGGTGAACAGCCATAAATAAATACAAAGACATACAAAAGTTAAAAACTATTAAAAACTATTAAATAATTTAGGATTAGGTTCAAAGATTAAAACATCCAATTTAACTAAAAGAGATTTAAAACCCAATTTAAAGGCCAATTTAAAGGCCAATTTAAAAGGGAGAGTTAGGCCAGACCAGCCTGTTGGAATAAAAACGTTTTTAGGGCGCGGCGGAAAGTGCGTAAGTCTTGGATCCTCCGTATCTCCGGGGGGAGCTCGTTCCAGATGGCAGGTGCCATTATTATTTATTTATAATAAATAAGTACAAATACAAAATAAATCAGTACAAAATAAATAAGTACAACATTATGCATATATCCACATACGTTCTATGACCCAGAGAAACACCACAGTCTAGTCTGGATGTATCCATGAACATGGCGAGAAAAACGAACCTTGCGAGTTTACCAGACTGACGGCATAGGGAACAAAACTGTTACAGAATCTAGTCGTTCTGCTTAAAAATACTTCAAAAATCTCCTCCCAGAAGGGGAGCAACAGAAACAGACCGTGAAGTTGAGTGTGTGGGGTCTCTAACAATGCTTCAAGCGCTAAGCACAGAGCGCTTAGGAGCAGTATCCTGAATAACTGGAAGCAAATATATTATTATAATAAGTGGATATTATTATAATCTCCACTGTCCTCACCACTCTCTGTAGGGGTTTTCTATCTGAGGCGCTGCGGCCACCAAACCCAACAGGGATGCGGTTTGTTAAAAACGCTCTCCATCGTGCCTAGGTAAAAAGTGGCCAGGATAGAAGGAGAAAGATGTGGCATACATGGCAGGGGCTTTGCTTAGAGGCTGGGAAGAGAAACCCCCCCCTCAAATTATCAAACTGTCCAGCGACCGATGCTGCTAAGAGTCCGAATGTGGCACCAAGTGAACTCTTCCCCCTGTCACTGTGTCCTTTCCTATCCAAGGCCCGTTTCTACCTACCCGTCAAAGGTGTCGGTGGCAAACGCCACCGCTAGCAAAGTCGCCAAGATCACCAGGACCCTCATTGTCACCGAACGGGACACCAAATGGGAACATCTCCTCTTCCATCGCTTTTTTATACGCCCGCCTAACCCGGCCCTGTGTTGCCTTGACCATCCACAGAGGACACAGTGGCCGGCTGTCGGCTTTCTCACGGCTCTGTCGGAAAAGACACACAAATGCACACACACACACACACACACAGGGCTCACCTGCAACTCACCTGACAGGTGTTCGGGGAACACACCAGCTGCCTTGATAGGAAGGGAGGGGGGCCTCTCCTGCTTCTCTCTGCCCAAACCAGTGACGATTTCTTGCCAACACAAACCCAGCGTTACTGTACAGGTAGTCCCCGACTCACGACCGTTCGTTCAGCGATTGCTTGAGGATAAAACGGCTGTGAAAAGAAACGGGAGTTATCACTGGTCCCTGTGTTTAAAAGGGTCACAACATCGCCGCGATCAAGTGATCACCGCGATCAAGTGTGGGCCTGTATTTACAAGAGTTGCAGAGCCCTTGAATCACGTGGGCGCCAGTTGTGATCTTCCCAGCGGGCTTGCCGCAAACAACAGCCATGGGGGAAGCTGGATTCGCTTAAAGGCCGAGCGATTCGCTTAACAGCTGAAGTGATTTAGAACATAAGAGAAACAGAGCTGGAAGGGACCTTGGAGGTCCTCTAGTCCAACCCCCTGCTCAAGCAGGAAACCCTATACCCGTGATGGCGAACCTATGACACGCGTGCCACAGGTGGCATGCAGAGCCATGCCATCTGGCACGCCAGCTCAGCTCTCTAGGAGTCTCTGGAGGTTGGGGACAGCAAAAAACCGAAAGTTGGAAAACGGGCCATTTCGGGTCTCCGGAGGGCCTCCAATGGGGTGGGGAAGGCTGTTTTCACCCTCCCCAGATGCATAGAGCCAGATGAGAAAGAAAAACGGGCCTACTGGGCCATCACGTGCCAAGAGCGCGGGGGAAGGGGTGGTTGTATGCGGATGACATTAAACAGTAACATGCGCGGGGTGGGCCGCATAGAATTATGGGTTTGGGCACACACGCGCATGAATGTCCCACGCCCCCCCCCCTTCCTGGCATGCGATGGCAAAAAGGTTAGCCATCACTGCCCTATACCATTCCAGACAAATGATTGTCTCTAGTTTCTTCTTTAAAACCGTCCAGTGATGGAGCACCCACAACTTCTGGTGGCCAGCTGTTCCACTGGTTAATTGTCCTCACTGTTAGGAAGTTTCTCCTTAATTCCAGGTTGCTTCTCTCTTCCTTCGGTTGCCATCCGTTGCTTCTTCTCCTGCCTTCAGGTGCTTTGGAGAATAGGTGGACCCCCTCTTCTTTGGGGCAGCCCCTCAAATAGCGGAAGACAGTGTGATAGAATAACAGAGTTAGAAGGGTCCTTAGAGGTCTTCTAGTCCAACCTCCTGCCCAAGAAGGAGACCCTATACCATTCCAGACAAATGGATGTTCCTATGTTGGTATGGTTTATTCAATTTATTTGCTCCTAGGTTTGCCACTATTGCACAAGCTGCAAGGCCTCCCTGTTTCTTTCCATGCGCAATTCAAGGTGCTAGTCCTCATCTTTAAAGCCCTGTACGGCACAAAGACCAGGTTATCTGCGGGATCACCTTTCCCTTAAGGACCTCTCCTGGACCTATAAGATCAGATCCAGTGGGCACACCCTGAATCCCTGGGGAATTGTGGGAGTTGAAGTCCACGCCTTGCTAAGTCTGGCTGGGGAATTGTGGGAGTTGAAGTCCAGACACGTTTCAAAATGGCTGAGGTTGAGGAGAGAGCCCCTGCTCCATCGCTGAAACTTCCAAGGTCTCTCAATTTAAGACGGCAGCCCTGATTAATGATGAGAAAATCGCTCTCTGGTGCAAGGGAAAGTTTCCCAACCACGTCATGGCGGTTAATGGTTAACGGGTTGATTAATTCCCACCCAGCTCATGTGACATGAACAGATGCTCTGAATCCGAAATCTCCTGGCTCAGCATCTCTCTCTTCCTCTCTTTTTCTTTCTTTTCCTCTCTTTCTCTTTTTTCTCTCTCTTTTTCTCTTTCTGTCTTTCTTTCTCTCTTTCTCTCTTTCTCTTTTTCTTTCTTTTCCTCTCTTCTCTTCTCTCTCTTTTCTTTCTTTTTCCCTCTCTTTTTCTATTTCTCATTTCTTTCCTTTTTTTCTCTTTTTCTATCTTTCTCTCTCTCTTTTCCTCTTTTCCTCGCTTTCTCTTTTCTTTCTTTTTCCCTCTCTTTTTCTATTTCTCATTTCTTTCCTTTTTTTCTCTTTTTCTATCTTTCTCTCTCTCTTTTCCTCTTTTCCTCGCTTTCTCTTTTCTTTCTTTTTCCCTCTCTTTTTCTATTTCTCTTTTTTCTCTCTCTTTTCCTCTTTCTCTTTTCTTTCCCTTTTTTCTCTTTTTCTATCTTTCTTTCTCTCTTTTCCTCTTTTTTCTTTTTCTCTCTCTTTTTCTATTTCTCTGTCTCTTTTTTCTCTTTTTCTATCTCTCTTTCTTTTCCTCTCTTTTCCTCTGCCTTTCTCGCTTTTCTTTTTCTCTTTCTCTCTTTTCCTTGCTTTTCCTCTCTCCTTATCTTTCTTTCTCTTTTCTTTCTTTCTTCTCTTTTTCTATTTCTCTCTCTTTCTTTTCTTCTTTTCCTCTGTCTCTTTTTCTTTCCTCTCTCTTTCTCTCTCTTTTTCTTTTCCTATCTTTTCCTCTGTCTTTCTCGCTTTTTCTTTTCTTTCTCTCTTTCTCTTTCCTCTCTTTTTCTCTCTCTCCCTCTCTTTCTTTTTCTTTCTTTCTCTTCTTTTTCTTTTACTATCTTTTCCTCTGCTTCTTTCTTTCTTTCTCTTCTCTTTTCTCTTTCTCTTTTTTTCCCCATTCTTTTTCTATTTCTCTCCCTCTCCCCCCACCCCCTCTTTGTGAAGGAACACAGACACTTCTATCACAGGGCAGGGTGCCCTATTTTTAAAATGTTCCAAAGCCAGAGGCCATATTGAATTTGCCATACCAGCAGTCTCCTGATGAAATCTCTCTTTGGAAGCAGCCGATACAGAGACAGGTGGCTTTGCTGCAGGGGTGAAATCCAGCAGGTTCTGACAGATTCTGGAGAACCGGTAGCGAAAATTTTGAGTAGTTCGGAGAACCAGCAAATACCACCTCTGGCTGGCCCCAGAGTGGGGAGGGAATGGGGATTTTGCAATATCCTTCCCCTGGAGCGAGGAGGGAATGGGGATTTTGCAATATCCTTTCCCTGGAGTGGGGTGGGAATGGAGATTTTGCAGTAACCTTCCCCTGCCATGCCCACCACACCACACCCACCAAGCCACGCCCACACAGCCAGTAGTAAAAAAATGTGGATTTCACCACTGCTTTGCTGGAAATGTGCTGGATGCAAATCCCTGCATTAAAATATAACATATTTCCAAGGGATATTGGACAGCCATTTTTCTGAAATGGTCTAAAGTCTCCTGCCTGAGGAAGGGGTTGGACTAGAAGATCTCCAAGGTCCCTTCCAACTCGGTTACCCGGTTATTCTGTTCTGCTTTTTTAAACTTGTTTTGTACAGAATAGAAGTTTGCTTTCCAGGGGAGTGAACCAGCAGGGAGCGGGCCTGGCCTAAGGCAGAGATAAAGGGCTCACAAAATCCTGTGATTTTGTCACAGGAGACCCTTATTACGGCCTCTGATCTGACCCTCAATTCTCAGGGTTGCAAGTGTGCAAACAGCAGCCAGGAGTGTGAAACAATTAGGGTGCATCACTTGATAAAGTTGTGTGCAAATCGATAGATAGATTGGTCGGATGGGGGGGCACAGGGTGTGGGCAAAAAAGTCAAGATGGCAGCCATGACAATGCAATCTTTGTGTGTGTGTGTGTGTGTGTGTGTTTTATATACTGTGGCCATCCTTGGGCTTGACTGTTGTGACTTCGACCCCCGAGGCCGACTTATCGGAGGGAGAAGGCTCCGAACATGAAGGAGAGGAGTTGGCCAGGCCTCTCTCTCCAGGACCCTCCTCTCTGGCAATGCCTCAGGTGTCTCCCGAAGGAGAAGAGATTGCCTAGGAGCCAGGTATCTCCTCGTAGTCGGACAGTGACAGAGATAAGTCTTGGCTGGATCCACACCAGCGTCAGAGAGACAGGCGCACGCAGCAGAAAAGGAGGCGTGCCAGAGATTAGGCTAAATCACTGGACCACACCCACAGGGGATAAAAGGGGGTGAGGTGGCCATTCAGACTCTGTGACGGACAAAACTAAACTACTAGCGAGTCACATTGTATCTTTGAAACAACGTTATCTGCCTTGGATTTAATACGGACTGGACTTGACAATTCTTGAACTGTGTGTATCTTGTTTGGGTTTATCTGTCGGAGGAACAACCCCTCCCTCTATGAGTAAAGTTCTTGGCAAGCAGCTACTGGGTTGCTGCCAATCCTCTTATCGAAAGAATTTGTTGTCTGCCAGTTTTATTTAACCCCTGGCTGTCTATTTGTGTGCGTGTGTGAGACGGGGACAGAACATTGACCTTCTAAAGCGGGTTTCTCCATCTCTGCAACTTTTAAAATGTCTGGACTTCAAGTCCCAGAATTCCTCAGCCAGTGTCAGATGCACTCCAACTCCCAGAATTCCCTTTCCTCAGAAGCAGCCCGTTTCCTATTGGGCACATCCATCCTGCAGCTGTTTCTGATTTTTTTTTTCCTTCCTATTCCTCTGGCACAAAGGATATTGTAATACTTGCTTTCTGACACTAGATGGCACTAGAGTACTGTTTGCATCAATATGTTTTTTCTAAAGCAGCCTTTTTCAATTTATAGAATAGAATAGAATAGAATAGAATAGAATAGAATAGAATAGAATAGAATAGAATAGAATAGAATAGAATAGAATAATTTTATTGGCCAAGTGTGATTGGACACACAAGGAATTTGTCTTCGGTGCATATGCTCTCAGTGTACATAAAAGAAAAGATATGTTCATTAAGAATCATAAGGTACAACACTTAATAATAATTGTATGATTTCAAGGGCCTAGAAATCCAGAGAGGTGGCAATATGAAAGCTACATAAATCATACGCGGAAACTAAATAAAACAATATAAATCGTAAAGATACAAGCAACAAAGCTACCTCCTTTTCTACTTGCGACTATAACTTTGCTGTTTGTATCTTTGCGATTTCTATTCTTTTATTTAGTTTCCTAGTATGATTTGATTGCTTAGTTAGTATCCTATGACTGTCACGAAGTGTTGCATCTTATGATTCACGATGAATGTATTTTTATGATGGCGATGATCGTGATTTATCACTTATAGCTTTTATGCACAATGAGAGTTTATGCACCGAAGGCAAATTCTTTGTGTGTCCAATCACATTTAGCCAATAAAGAATTCTATTCTATTCTATTCTATTCTATTCTGTTCTGTCCTGTCCTGTCCTGTCCTGTCCTGTTGTTCTCTTCTCTTCTCTTCTCTTCTCTTCTCTTCTCTTCTCTTCTCTTCTCTTCTCTTCTCTTCTCTTCTCTTCTCTTCTCTTCTCTTCTCTTCTCTTCTCTTCTCTTCCCTTCCCTTCCCTTCCCTTCCCTTCCCTTCCCTTCCCATCCCTTCCCTTCCCTTCTCCTCTCCTCTCCTCTCCTCTCCTCTCCTCTGTCCTGTCCTGTCCTGTCCTGTCCTATCCTATCCTATCCTATCCTATCCTATCCTATCCTATCCTATCCTATCCTATCCTATCCCTATCCTATTTCTATTTTCTATTCTATTCTATTCTATTCTATTCTATTCTATTCTATTCTATTCTATTCTATTCTATTCTATTCTACTCTACTCTACTCTACTCTACTCTACTCTACTCTACTCTATTCTAATTATGATCTCTGATATTTTAGGGTTGTTATTTGTGACGTTATCTGTTATCGTTCCCCCATTAAGCTTCTGGAGCAGCCAAGTAAAATATCTGAACAATTCCAGATGCCAAAGTCAGTCTGAGAGCAATGACCCAATCAGCACTTCTGCTTTCTTCCATAGTCATCCATCTGGATCTTAGCAGCCATAATTTGAATATTTCCTTTGCTTCCGTATCAGGGGCATTTCCCCCATGGTCTCCACCCCACCCCCACCCCCAAAAGATCTGGGGGAATGACCTCATTTTTAAGCTGGAGTAGCCATCTGAAGGCAGACACAGGTGGACATGATCGTTGGGACACAAATGTGTTGATTGTTTTCATATAATGTCCTCGAACACGTCTTCTGATTTCTTCCAATGTATTGAACTTGGTTAGAAGTAACCAAACCAGCTGCCTTCCCTCAATTTACTAAATTACAAATAAAATTAATCAGTAAAAGGTCATTGTTGGATACAAGATGGGCGGCAAATAAATTTTATAAATTAATTAATCAACCAATCAATCTCTATAGCTCAGGGTTGACTGATGGAGTCCTTGATGCTCTCTGGACTTGGTTGATTGGGTTATTGTTTTCTGCTTGCTTGCTTGCTTGTTTGTCTGGTGTTAATCCCTGCTTTTCTATTGACTGCTGGAGAGGATGTCTTTTTTTTTGGTTGGCTTTTCTATTGTCTCTTTTGAATGGTGTGTAAATGTGACTTCTCTCTATGTGTCTGTTAGCACTGATGATGTGACCTCGTTGGGTAATGAAATATCTGCAACCAAATATCTGCAACCAAGCTCAGAGAGCACCCAGGACTTCACAAAACGAATCAAAGTTACAGGTGTTCCTCGACTTATAAATAGTTCATTTAGTGACCATTCAAAGTTACGATGGCAGTGGAAAAAGTGACTTATGACTGTTTTTCACACTTACGACTGTTGCAGCATCCTCCCATGGTCACGTGATTAAAATTTGGATGCTTGGCAACTAACTCATATTTATGACGGTTGCAGTGTCCCCGGGTCACACAATCCCCTTTTGCGACCTTCTGACGAGCAACGGGGAAGCCAGATTCACCTAACAACCATGTAACTTGCTTAACGGCAGTGATTCACTTAGCAACTGTGGAAAGGAAGTTCGTAAAATGGGGCAAAGCTGACTGAACAACTGTCTCGCTTAACAGTGGAAATTTGGGGCTCAATTGTCATCGTAAGTCGAGGACTAGCTGTATACCCAGGGCCACAAGTCACATCATTAAGAGAATCCATAGTGAAGAAAAATGAAGACAAAATCTAGAGGACAATTGGAAGCAGGATTTATTGATAAAGTGCTGAAGGAACATCTCAAGAAGGTTTAATCTACAATATTCATGTCTAGTTGTCACAGAAACCACATGAGAATTATAACAAAAAAAAAGGGAAAATTTAGGTCTGGACAACATTTGCCTTCATTCCTTAACTGCTAAATATGCTAGAACATCATTGCTCGATGACCTTCAGACAAGCTAGGATTATAACTCCCAGAATTCTCCACTGCAGTCTGGGGATGCTGGGCAATGCAGTCCCAATCCATTCAAGTAAGAAGCTTGCTGTTAAATTCGCCACCCTGTCGGGTTAGAGGATTCTGGGAGTTGTAATCCAAACACATCAGAGGCCATCACGATGAGACTGTACTGTATTTAATAAGTTTAGGCATATCAGATCCGGACTGCAAAAAAACATAGTGACCACTAGGGGGCAGCAACTGCAAAGAGATTTCTGCACCTCTGCTGCCCCCAGTGGCCATTATTTGAATTGACCTATTGATGGTTATTGAAAATCTGATTTTTCCCCCCTCTCTTTTATGGGCATCTAAAGGGATCTGTCGATCCTATCATCAGATTCCTTCTAGAGTAAGAATATGAAGCCAAAATCCTGTCTTCTCCCGGATCTTCTAGTCCTCAGTAGGGATTATCTCGCACGTGCTCCATGATCTTTTTCAGGCCCAACCACGTCTCCTGAGCAGTGGGGATGATCTGTTTGGCCGGCAAGAGGAAACCATGGCGCCCCGTGTCTCTCAGCTCAAAGGCGAAGGAGTACTTGATCCCGTAATCGTAGCTCCAGTCAATGCTTCCACCGCTGGCTTGGTCTAGAAGGAAGGCGCACGAGAACATGGGTCTAAGCAAACTTGGTTAGTTTGCATCTCTACTAGGCAGGGACAGTAGAGACCAGGGGACTTCAAACTTGGCGACTTTTAAGACTTGTGGACTTCAATTCCCAGAATTCTGCAGCCAACATGGCTGGCTGAGGATTTCTGGGAGTTGAAATCCACAAGTCTTAAAGTTGCCAATTTTGGAGAGCCCTGCTTAGACAAATCTAGAACATCTGCACCATCTACCAAATGAGCAGACTGTGGTTGTCCCAAAACACCTGGAGACCATGCGGTTCTACACCCCGGGTTTCCATTCGCACAACCTCCTTAACACGGTTGTTGAATTAATGCTTGTCCTGGATTCAGAGAATCCATTGGATTATAATGTTTTTCTGATTTCCTCATGCAGAAGACGAGGGACCCACGCAAACGATCCAGATTAAAACTAACCCAGTTTAGTATTTTTAATTTCATTACCCTATAGATACCCTATGGATTGTAGGTGATGATAGATGGATAGATAGGAGAGAGAGAGAGGGAGGGGAAGGGAGGGGGGGAGAGAGAAGCATAGATAGATAGATAGATAGATAGATAGATAGATAGATAGATAGATAGATAGATAGATACTGTGTTTCCCCGAAAATAATACCCTGTCTTATATTTTTTTGAACCCTGAAATAAGCGCTTGGCCGTATTGCCATGCGCTCAAAAGCCCGATTGGGCTTATTATCAGGGGATGTCTTATTTTGGGGGAAACAGGGTAGATAATGATTGATAGATAGATAGATAGATAGATAGACAGACAGATATAGAATGATAGAGTAGATAGACAGATATAGAATGATAGAGAGAGAGAGAGAGAGAGAAAGAGAGAGAGGTGATAGAGATAGATAGATAGATAGATAGATAGATAGATAGATAGATAGATAGATAGATAGATAGATAGAGTAGATAGACAGATATAGAATGACAGATAAGATAGACAGACAGAGAGAGAGAGAGAAAGAGAGAGAGAGATGATAGAGATAGATGATAGATAGATGAAAGATAGATAGATACAGAGAGAGAGAGAGAGAGTGGTATATAGATAAATATACATGCACATCTTCCTGCAATACGGCAAGATCTGAATATCTTCTAAAGGTACTACACTGTCCATAATCCTCTAAAAACGTGACTTCAATTCCTGGAAGAGGACTTCAACTGCATAGAACTAGTGTTTCTAAACCGTGGCAACATGAAGAGGTATGTTCTGGGTGTTGAAATCCACACCTCTTCAAGCTACCAAGAGGGAGAAACGCTGCCCCAGACCCTAAACCCTAGAACCCCCGAGCCCCCCACCCCCAAAAGAGTCCCCCCATCTGAAATACATCCCCAAACTTACAAATGACCGAGCAGATGGGCCCCACTCTATACCGGGTACCGTATAGCGACGTCAAGGCATTGGCGGCTGATTTTCCCACCATATCCTAGGAAGAAAATCAGAAATTAACCCCTTGAAAGCAGAGAATATATGCAATAAAGGGAGAGAAAAACGGGGATGACTGGACACCATAGAAAAAAAATGAATTGAAAATGAACACAACAATAGAGAGAGATAGAAGAAGGAGTAGGGAGATTGAAGGAAGGGAGAAGGAGAGAGAGGAACAGAAGAAAGGGAAGAGGAGAGGAAGAAAGGAAAGGGGAATAAGAGTAGGAGGGAAGGTTAGATGGGGGGAGGAAAGGAGGAGGGGAAGAAAGGAAGGGAGAAGGAGAGAGAGGAACAAAAAAGGAAGAAGAGAGGAAGAAAGGAAAGGGGAATAAGAGTAGGAGGGAAGGTTAGATGGGGGAGGAAAGGAGGAGGGGAAGAAAAGAGAGGAACAGAAGAAGGAAGAGGAGAGGAAGAAAGGAAAGGGGAATAAGAGTAGGAGGGAAGGTTAGATGGGGAGGAAAGGAGGAGGGGAAGAAAGGAAGGGAGAAGGAGAGAGAGGAACAGAAGAAAGGGAAGAAGAGAGGAAGAAAGGAAAGGGGATTAAGAGTAGGAGGGAAGGTTAGATGGGGGGAGGAAAGGAGGAGTGGGAGAAAGGAAGGGGAAGTAGAGAAGGAATAGGAGAGAAGGGAAGAAGAAGGTAGGAAGGACAAAAGAAGAGAGGGAGAGGAAGAGAAAGAGAAGAAAGATTGCTGTAAAACAAAAAAGATGAAATGGAAGAAAGGCGTCCCCGAACACGTTTAAATATATTAAAATAAAGATTGAATTAATAAAAAATAAAATTAAGGAGAATGCATACGATTAAGAATAGAAAAAAAAATAGAATTTGAAGGTGAAAGAAGATACTGTTTAGAAAAATATGAATAGAAAAATTAAGATTCGATTAACAAATATGGAAAAAGAACACTTTGGCAGAAATTGTAACTAAGTAAAACATATTTGGATATGATGAATTATATATGATAGGATACGATATGGTCAATACTCTATTTCAAACAATATGTATTGGGGGGGACAATAAAACTTGTCAGAAAAAGAAAGCAGAGATACGCACACAATGGGGGTCAAAAAAAAGGCAAGATGGCAGCTAGGACGATGCAACTGAAGCACTGCCGGTCGTGGGAACGCAGCCACTCAGCCGAAGGCAAGCGAACCCCACGAGGGTCACCTTCCGTGAACCCGGAGCCTTACCAGTTCTGCTGCGTCTTTAGGCTTGGTGCACTTATAGCCATAGGGGTACATCAGGAACTGGGAGTAGCTATGGATGCTGATAAAGGCCTTGATGTTCCCGTGTCTCTTGACAAAATCCACCATAGAGCGGACTTCGACTTCCGAGTTGGCGCTGGGTCCGCGGTAGGAATCGGAACAGGGGTCGTTGCTGGCGCCGGGTCCTGCCGGGGTGGAGGGAAATGCAAATGAACCCGGTCAAAACACAACTAGAATCCAAAGCAATGGCTTGGTTGTCCCCGGTTCGAACCGGTTTGCAAGAACCGGTAGTAAAACCAACGGGAGGCCCCACCCCCCGCCCCGGATGCAGTGGTGGGATTCAAATAATTTAAAAACCGGTTCTCTGCCCTAAAGACCAGCTAGGTAGGCGTGACTTGGTGGTCATGTGACTGTGTGGGCATGGCCAACTCAACGTCACTCACGTCGATGGGCGCTTCGCCTTAGCTGTTACAATGTAACAAGGGTTAACCAGAGAGGCAGTTTCTGTAAGATTAGGCTAGAAACAACACCAGAATGTTTCCTCCCTGCCTTCCTTACAGGATTAGCCCTGTAAATTGGAAAAAAACAAAATAAGATTTCTTCCAACAACCGGTTCTCCGAACTGCTTAGAAAGTTAACAACCGGTTCTCCCGAATAGGTGTGAACTGGCTGAATCCCACCACTGCCCGGATGTCGTCATCGGCAATCTGCACACACGATCCCATTGCGAACCGGTAGTAAAACCCACCCCAAGGTGCTTTACTCAAAGACCCCAATTTTCCCCAACTGGATAATAAGATGCATATTAGCACTTATCCCTGTCTAGGGTCACTCGAGAGAAATGCAGGCACTTCTCGACTTTCAACCGTTCGTTTAGCGATGGTTCAAAGTTGCAACAGCAGTGTTTCAAAATGACTGAGAACCGATATTCATGCTTATGACCCTCGTGGAGTTTTTCTTATTTCCCCCCCCCCCCCACCTCCCCAATTTTACTGGCACAAATGAAAAGAACAGAATAACAGAGTTGGAAGGTAGTGGAAATTTGGAGTAGTTCGGAGAACCGGTAAATACCACCTCTGACTGGCCCCGCCCCCATCTATTCTCTGCCTCCGGAGTCCCAGTTGATCAGGAGGAAATAGGGATTTTGCAGTAACCTTCCCCTGCCACGCCTACCAAGCCACGCCCACAGAACCAGTAGTAAAAAAAATTTGAAACCCACCACTGGTCATAGGTCACCTTTTTCAGTGCGGTTGTAACTTCAAACGGTCACAAAAGGAACTGTTGTAAGTCAAGGACTACCTAACACCAGCATCAGCCAATGCAAGAACTCGCTGCAGACAAAAGCAATGCCTAACTTACCTCCAAAGCCGGCATCCCAGTTTCGGTTGGGATCGACACCAACACACTGGCTGCCAGGGATTCTGGACCGGGTTTTTCGCCACATACGATTCTGGATCACGGAAGGGAAAGGGGTGCCGTTAGAAGCGACAACAAACCAACAATAAAATGTCATTGCGTCGAGAGGTTCTAGATCAGAGGTTTCCTCAACGGTTCCAACTTTGTGGACCGGTGGAGGGGAGAGAGGGTGGTACCGCACGAGCAGCGGACAAGTACACCCACGTGGAGCTCCATTTGTGCAAGCGGTGTGCACAGCCGGTGACGGTGCACGCACACACATTCTCACTTCTGCGAGCAGCGTGTGAGCGAGTGCACACTTCCTTTAAGTGAGCAGCAAGCAAGCGTGCACTTAAATGGAGCATGCGCGCACTCACCCGCTGCTCGCACAAGTGAGGATGTTCGTGCATGCACCTGCTCGCCGGCCGTTTCCACGACCCGGTTTCCCAACTCTTTACAGCCCATTCGTGGGCCGCAGCCCACAGGTTGGGGATAACCCTTCTTCTAGATTAATTCCCACAGTTGGCTGGGGAATTCTGGGAGTTAAGGTCCACCTATTCTGACCCAGCTCCCCAAACACGACAAACCCTCTGAAGTGAACTCAAAAGATTCCTTTATTAGGAGCGCCGGCAGCCCCGGCAAAAGTTTCTCTCTCACCGCAGGCTAACAAGTCCATCCGGCAGGGAGATGAATTGTTGTCTGCCCCATCTATTCATCTCCGCCCCCTGCCTCTTATTCCCAGAGCTAATGTGGGGCTTCGCTAGTTCTTCCGTCCCAAGGACCGGCCCATAGATTTCCACTGCTCTCCTCTCCTCTGCCTTCTGTGTGTCAGGCACCAGACCCAGCTGCTCCTCCTCTTCCTCATCAGCCACTTCCATTAATGGTGGCTGTTGACTCTCCATCGGAGGGCTGATGGATGGCCCAGGCTCCACCTCTGTCTCTCTCTCTGCCAGCTCCATTCCCTCTTCCCCCTCGGAGCTCTCAGGTTGCCTTGATGCTGACCCCGACTCCCAGGCCACCTCCTCCCCCTCCTCTGATTTGGCAGCTGGAGGGGCCAGCGGCCAACAGGCCACAACCCCGCCCCTCTTAAAGATGCCAAGGTTGGCAAATATTGATCAAGACGAGGAAAAACGAGATCTCCTGCTGCAATTCGGGATCAGATACTCACTGTGGTGTGAGAGTAGACGTATCCATCAGGGTTTGCAACCACCAGCAGAAAAATATCCATTTGGTTGAGGAGGGAGGTCAGCGACGGATCTTTCCCAAAGTCAGAAGCGATCTGGGGAGACAAAAAATTAAAAAAAAAAGTGGGGTGCAACTCCAGGGCCCACACTTTCTTTGGGGGGGAAAGTCCCCCATCTCCCCCGCAAGCATTTTTCTTTTTTGCAGCTGTTGATCCTTCCCAGAAGTTCCTTGTGGCTTCATACCCAACTACCACAAATGGCCTCCCACCGGTATCATAGAGAGGGGCTCCTCCAGGTGCCGTCGGCCAAGCAGTGTCGACTGGCGGTCCCCAGGGGGAGGGCCTTCTCTGTGGGGGCACCCACTATCTGGAACGAGCTCCCCCTGGAGATACGGAGGATCCCGGATCTGCACACTTTCCACCGTGCTCTTAAGACCCTCCTATTCCAGCAAGCCGGCCTGGCCCAATTTTCTCCCCTGTTTTAAAAATTCTTTTAAATCGAAATTTTAATCTGTTTTAAATTATTGGGATTTTTTAATTGTCTCGGGCTAAATTATTTTATCTGGTTTTAATTATGTTTCTAACTTTTGTATCTATGTATTTTATTTTGTGCCTGTTCACCGCCCTGAGTCCTTCGGGAGTAGGGCGGTATATAAATTTAATAAAAACAAAAAAAACAAACAAACAAACTTTCATCCGCACGCAGTTCGCATCCAGCTTGGGAGGGGGGGAGGGTGTCCTTCCTGTGGGGGTCAGCCCCCCCACAATAACTCTATGTCTCTGCATGGTTAAAGCCTGAAATCCTCCCGCTTCCTTGTACACAAAAGGGAGTTTTGTTCCATCCTTATTTTTGCACTTTGTTTGAGGAATAGTGCCGTGGGTATATACACCAGGAATCGGCAACCTTAAACACGCAAAGAGCCACAAAAGTCCTAACCGGAAGCCCCCCCATTCAATTCTGGAGCCGACCGGAAGTCCAGTTCCCCCACCATAGAGTCTCCTCCTAGCGCAGCGTCCTTTTTCTTCTGCTGACCGGAAGTCCGGATCCCCCACCATAGAGTCTCCTCCTAGCGCAGCGTCCTTTTTCCTCTGCTGACCGGAAGTCCGGTTCCCCCACCATAGAGTCTCCTCCTAGCGCAGCGTCCTTTTTCCTCTGCTGACCGGAAGTCCGGTTCCCCCACCATAGAGTCTCCTCCTAGCACAGCGTCCTTTTTCCTCTGCTGACCGGAAGTCCGGTTCCCCCACCATAGAGTCTCCTCCTAGCACGGCGTCCTTTTTCCTCTACCTTTCCTAACCGAAAGCTCTATCAATTGTGGAGCCAACCAGCAACAGGGAGCCGCAGCAGAGGGATGAAAGAGCCACATGCGGCTCCAGAGCCGCAGGTTGCTGACCCCTGGTATACCCCAACTTTTGGAAATTTTGCAACCTCAGCTAAGAAGCTGATCAGCCCCGCTTTGCACCCCGATATACAGGTGGGTGGTTCTCGACTTAGAACGGTTAATTTAGTGACCGTTCAAAGTGACAACAGCACTGGAAAAAAAAGCACCATGACCGGTTTTGTGTGACCGTTGGCATGGCAGCATCCTCATGGCATGGTCATGTGATCCAAAATTCAGAGGCTCGGCCACTGGCTCATATCAATGACGTTTACGGTGTCGTGCGATTCCCTTTGGCGACCGTCTGGCAAGCCAAGTCAACGGGGAAACTTGATTCACTTAACAACCGCGTTATGAACTTCACAGCTGCGGTGATTCACTTAACAACTAGAGCAAGAAAGGTCACGAAACTCACTTAAATGTTTCGCTTAACAACAGAACCGTTGGGCTCAATTACGGTCATACGTTGTGGATGACCTGACGGTGTTACCTACTTTGGGTACTGACACATCTGCAAGAAAAAAGCAAGCTCAGAGGGAATCAAGGACCCCACAGTCCTCCTCTTCCTCCTCCTCCTCCTCCTCTCCCCAACCCCCCCTTCCCTTCTAGCACTGATGATGTTCCCTAGTTGGGTCAGAAAACATCTGCGAGCACCAAAAGACCCCCTCATGAGGACTACCTCCCATCATGTGATGCCTTTAATAGTTGCCCTGCCTTGAGTGGGCGTGGCCAGTCCCTAAAGTGGGCGGAGCCAGAGAGAAACCTTCCCACCACCGCCATTCCATAGCCGCTGACCTTTTTAGCTGTCCAGAGGGCCGTGGCCTGGGACACCCATTCTCGTGCGTGAATCCCAGCATCGATCCAGATGGCAGGTCGTCTGTTTCCTCCGGTGCTGAACTGTTCGGACAGAATGTGGACTTTTACCAATAATCCGGTTTTTTTGGAAATTATTTTGCAATAAAACACCACAAAACAGCAATGCAGAATGACAGCCAACGATAGACACGATCAAATAAAAAAACAATCAAATCTAAAACTAATAGCCTAACTAATGGCCTAAATCTTCCCCCTTTTTAAATGTGGAAATTTTAAATTTTTAAATTTTAAATTCGTCTTTTTATAGGGGTATGGGTAAGGCATTTTAAATTGGGGAGCCATTTTAGATTTAATTCTGTTTTAAACGTATTTTAATTGTTTATATTGTATGTTTTTAACTTTGGCTGTTCACCGCCCCGAGTCCTTCGGGAGAGGGGGCGGTATAAAAATCTAATAAACTAAACTAAACTAAACTAATAAAACAATAAAATCTAAATTTAAAAAGCGGTGGCGCAGTGGTTAGAGTGCAGTACTGCAGGCTATTTCTTCTGACTGCTGATTGCCAGCAGTTTGGCAGCTGAAGTCCCACCAGCTCAAGTCGACTCAGCCTTCCATCCTTCCGAGGTGGGTAAAATGAGGACCCAGATGGTTGGGGGCAAAAAGTTGACTCAATAAAAGCACTGGAAGGAACGAAGGAAAGAAGGAAAGAATGAGAAAGAAGAAGGAAGGAAAGAAGGAAGGAAAGATGGAAGGAAGGAAGGAAGGAAGAAAAAGATGGATGGAAGGAAGGAAGGAGAGAGAGGAAGGGAGGAAGGAAGGAAGGAAAGAATGAGAAAGAGGAAGGAAGGAAAAGATGGATGGATGGAAGGAAGGAAGGAAGGAAAAGATGGATGGAAGGAAGGAAGGAGAGAGGAAGGAAGGAAGGAAGGAAGGAAAGATGGATGGATGGAAGGAAGGAAAGAGAGAGGAAGGGAGGAAGGAAGAATGAGAAAGAGGAAGGAGGAAAAGATGGATGGATGGATAGATGGATGGATGGAAGGAAGGAAGGAAAAGATGGATGGATGGATGAATGGAAGGAAGGAAGGAAGGAAGGAGAAAGAGAAAGGAAGGAAGGAAAAGATGAATAGATGGAAGGAAGGAAGGAAAAGATGGATGGATGGATGGATGGATGGAAGAAAGGAAGGAAGGAGAAAGAGAAAGGAAGGAAGGAAAAGATGGATAGATGGAAGGAAGGAAGGAAAAGATGGATGGATGGATGGATGGATGGATGGATGGATGGAAGGAAGGAAGGAAGGAAGGAAGGAGAGAGGAAGGGAGGAAGGAAGGGGCAAGGTGGCACAGTGGTTAGAATGCAGTATTATAGGCTGACTCTGCCGACAGCTAGCAGTTCGAATCTCACTGGCTCAAGGTTGACTCAGCCTTCCATCCTTCCGAGGTGGGTAAAATGAGGGCCCAGATTGTTGGGGCCAAGAGGCTGACTCTGTAAACCACTTAGAGAGGGCTGTGAAGCGGTATATAAATCTAAGGGCTATTGCTAATCTAAAATGGATTAGAAGTCTTCCGTGATAAGGACAGGTTGCCAAATTTATTATAGATAAGCAGTATACATAATAATAAGTTTCATTATTAAAATAATATAAAAATGGCCAGGAAAAATTGCAACAATACGAAATAATTTGTGCTTTTTCAGAGTCAGCATCTCAACGTGTACAGCAGTGATTTTTCAACCTTGGTCACTTTAAGAGGCGGGGGTGGACTTCAACTCCTAGAATCCTCCAGCCGGGGAATTCTGGGAGTTGAAGTCCACCCCTCTTAAATGCAGCCAAGGTTGAGAACCATTGGTACAGAAAATAGTTCAGTGCTAAAGTAAATCCATTTAAATCCAAATATCAGTTTAATTGCATTTAAGCCTGTGACAGATGATGATTTGTTGAATAAAGCCTTTGGAACCTGCAACGCAATAAATTAACCACTTTAAAATGTGTCTTAATAAGCATCTGAATATGATTTGCAGTTATTCTGCATTAATTTGCAATTGTAGTTATCCCCCATTGCTTTCTGACGAGCACAGTTTGAACCTGTAACCAGTTTTGTTAGCGTTTTTTTTTAATATCCTTCTAAGGCAGCCATTTCCCCCTTTAAAATACACACCCTCTCTTTGTGAATATAATACGTGTGTTCATTCTTAAGATGCTGTGCATACCAAACTGTTATGCATCTTTTTTTCAAAGATGATCTTGGTGATTTAATTCCTGGAATTGTCTTGGTCAAAATGCAGCAGTCAAAATGCAGCAATTCCTAAATCGGACCTAGTTTAATTCCCATATTATTATTTTTTTTAATTCACTTTTTAAACGCATGTGACAGTGATACTGTCGGGGTACTTGGTACCATGTCCAAGAATTTTACAAAACACATCAAGAAATTGCAGCTTTCATCATCAGTGGAACTGCAAAAAAACTGCGCTACTTGGAACATCGTACATCTTAAGAAGGTACTTGGTTGATACCTGTTCTGTCCCCGTACCACGCACGCACCCCCACAGATGGCCCAGAGTTAATAAGCCACATGACAAAACTCTTTGATGATAAAGCTGGCAGCAACCCAGTGGCTAGCTGCCAATTCAGACTTTACTCACACAAAATAAAGATTAGACTGCAAGCATTCTGATAAAGCAGGCAGAATGTCAACAATACAAGGATTAGTCCAAATGCAGTCCGATAAAGCAGGCAAAGTCCAGTAACGCAGAGATCATGGAGTATTTCCAGTTTTTGCTCATCACAAACTGAACCGGCCACCACACCCACATTTATACCCTGTGGGGTGTGGTCCAGTGACTCAGCTAATCTCTGGCACGCCTTCCCCTCTGCTGCGCACGCTTCTCCCTGCGCCTCTGCCGAGGGTCCAGCCAGCACTTATCTTCTTCATCGCTGTGCACCTGTGGCTGCGGGGACGTGCTTGGCTCTGGGCCTATCTTTTGGCCTTCGGTGTCCTCTGGAGGCATTGCCAGAGAGGAGGGTCCTGGAGAGGGAGGCCTTGCCAACTCCTCTCCTTCACTCTCAGAGTCTGCATCTGTCGATAGCCCAGGCTCAGGCAATGGAGCCACAACACTACCTAGGATGCTGGCAGCAACCCAGATCAGCCATTAGCACCAGTCACTGGTATTTGTGACACATTTTTAAATGTCCAATTGACTCATGTTTAAAGAATAAAAGTGATAATAATAATAGTGAAAATAATAACCCGTATCAACCATCAGCGCCAGTCAATAATATTGGTGCTACATTTTTAAATGTTCAGTTGACTTGAGTTTCATGTCTAATGAATAACAATTTATAATAATAATAATAATCCTCTCAAGATTTTAATACACAGACACAAATACTGTATATTACCTTGAGGACAAACATAGGTCGGTTTTCATAGGTCTTTCCAATCTGGAGTTTGCTCACAATCTCGGGGTGCTCAGTCACAATATCATCCATCGCTCGATAAATCTAAGCAGGAGAAAAAGGAGAAAAAAAGCTGCCAAAAAAGCCAACGCAGTTTTGGGCTGCATTAACAGAGGGACAGAATCAGGATCACGTGAAGTGTTGATACCACTTTATAATTCCTTGGAAAGGCCACACTTGGAATCCTGCATCCAGTTTTGGTCGCCACGATGTAAAAAAGATGTGGAGCCTCTGGAAAGAGTGCAGAGAAGAGCAACAAAGAGGATTAGGGAACTGGAGGCTAAAACATATGAAGAACGGTTGCAGGAAGTGGGTATGTCTAGTTTAAGGAAAAGAAGGACTCGGGAGGACATGATAAGCAGTCTTCCAGTATTTGAGGGGCTGCCCCAAAGAAGAGGGAGGCAAGCTATTCTCCAAAGCACCTGAGGGCAGGACAAGAAGCAATGGGTGGAAACTAATCAAGGAGAGAAGCAACCTAGAACTAAGGAGAAATTTCCTGACCGTTAGAACAATTAACCAGTGGAACAGCTTGCCACCAGAAGTTGTGAATGCTCCAACACTGGAAGTTTTTAAAAAGAGGTTGGATAACCATTTGTCTGAAGTGGTGTAGGGTTTCCTGCCAGGGCAGGGGGTTGGACTAGAAGACCTCCAAGGTCCCTTCCAACTCCGCTATTCTATTCTATTCTATTCTATTCTATTCTATTCTATTCTATTCTATTCTATTCTATTCTATTCTATTCTATTCTGTTATTAGAGAAGACAGACAGAATTTGGGGAGCAGATAGAAAAGGATACACCTTTTCAGTTAAAGTTAAATTCACCTGTTTGCTGTATAAATTGCCTTTTTAGTCCAAACCAGTGTTTCTCAGACTTGGCAAATTTGAGATGAATGGACTTCAACTCCCAGAATTCCCCAGCCAGCCTGTTTAAGACAGGTGGACTTCAACTCCCAGAATTCCTTAGCCAGCATGCTTTAAGATGAATGGACTTCAACTCCCAGAATTCCCCAGTCAGCATGCTTTAATATAAATGGATGTCAAGTTCCAAATTCCCCAGTTTTAAAATATCTGGACTTCAAGTCCCAGAATTCCCCAGCCAATATGCTTTAAGATGGGTGGACTTCAACTCCCAGAATTCCATGGCTAGGCTGGGGAATGCTGGGAGTTGAAGTCCACCCATCTTATAGTTGCCAAAGTTGAAAAAAAACACTGTTCTAGAACTACAAACTTTGAAGTCACCCGTCCAATCAGGTGTCTCTACAGAGGGAAGGTCCCCAAAATTCGAGGCAATGGCCGCAAACATGCGACTGAAGGCAACACGGGTTAAAAAAAAAAATAGACGGTTATTTGCCGGTAGAGTTATGGACGCCATCTTGACTTTTTTGCCACCTCTGGGCAGGAATTGTCACCCCATCACATCCCTGAGTGATGGACACTTGTGATTCATCCCTCCCCACCCCAAAAATGAGGCCATCTCCACCCAAACTGCGAAGGAACGTGTTTATTTATGCATTTCTCAAATTTATAGAGTCAGTCGTCTCACCGGAAGTGACTCTTGCTGTAAAGAGCCATCTTGCCTAGTGGTTAGCTAATTGCCACCTTCGGTTCTCCTCCGTCCGTGTTTTTGAGTAACCGTGTTTGCTTCATCTTCGAGCCGACGGCCTAGATCAGTGATGGCTAACCTGTTTGCCAAAAGCGGGGGTCGCGAGGAAGGGGTTGCCCGTGCCCACACTCATAATTCAATGTGCCCCACCCTCCGTGCTCCCCCCATTTTTGGCACACGATGCCACGATGGGACTGGAAGTCCCATTCTTTCCCCTCCCGTGGCTCCAGAGCCTTTCTTGGTGCCTGGGGAGGGCAAAAACAGCCTTCCCCACCGCCCCGAAGAGCCTCCAGTCAAAAACGGCCCATTTGCTGACTTCCGGTGAGCCCGGAAGGCCCGAAAATCAGGTGGCCGGCGTGCGCATGCGTGCCGGAGCTGAGCTAGGGCAATGCTCATGTGCCCATTGATATGGCTCCGCGTGCCACCGGTGGTACACACGCCATAGGTTCACCATCACATACCTAGATACAGCTGGTCCTCGACTTACGACCACAACTGAGCCCAACCTTTCTGTCGCTAAGCAAGACATCGGTGGAGTGAAAATTTGGCCCGATTTTACGACCTTTTGTTTAAGCGAATCAGTGCAGTAACCTGGTTGTTAAGTGAATCTGGCTCCCCCCCACCATGGACTTGGCTTGTCAGAAGGTCAGAAAAGAAGATCAACTGACCCCAAGTTGCAACCATCATAAATAGGAACCAGTTGCCAAGCGTCTGAATTTTGATCATGTGACCGTGAGGAGGCTGCAACGGTCATAAGTGTGAAAAACAGTTTTCAGTGCCATTGTAATTTCGATCGGTCACTAAATGTACTGTTATAAGTTGAGGACTACCTGTGCTTGAGGGGTGTGATGTGTCATCTCCTCTGACCGTCGCACATGGATGACAGCTGAATTAAAACCCATGGGCCTTGTTTGTGCACCATGGACCTTGCTGTGCTCATTAAATTCCCTTTCGGTCACTAAATGAGGACCTTGAGTGCCAGCGCTGAATATCCTGCAATGCTCACCACCAACAGTGCACAAAGCAAGCCTTTAAATCATTGCTTGTTAGATTCTCATATACTGGTGGTCCCTAACTTATGAATATTCATTTAATGTCCATTTGAAGTTACAACAGTACTGGGGAAAAAAATTACTTACTCCTCACACTTACAACCATCCCGGCATTCCCCACAGTTACATGATCAAAATTTGGAGGATTGGCATGTATTTACAACGGTGGAGACTTCCCACGATTGTCTTTTGCAATGTTCCCAGCTGGCTCCTGACGAGCAAAGTTAACGAAGGTCACTTAACAACAGCACGATTCATTTAACAACGGCAATGATTCGCTTAACAACCATCCCCTTGTAGAAAGTCAGCACCCACCCACCCTCCTAGAGAATGAAATATTTGGGGGAATATCAAAAAGGCAGGATAGAATATTTCCCCTAAAGGAGAAATGGGGAAAGGCAGATTTGATAATCCATTCAGAAAGACTGGGTCAGACAGAAACTCCTGATAAGCAATACAATTAGGCAAGCCAAAGTTGACAAGATTAGCTCAGAAAAACACCTAGGATTTGCATTTCCCTTTTTGCCTATAGAGCCAGCCATGACCCCTACATGACCCCTTAGGAATCAAAAAGATACTCTCAAATCTATTTTGTCAGTTATCCCAGAACTGCACACTCTGTGTGTGTGTGTGTGTGTGTGTGTGTGTGTTTGTTCTGCTCATCGATAAATGGACCTTTCTTTCTTAATCAGCCTCCATTTTATTCCTGGCTTGGAACTGGATTTTTCTTCCAACACCACCCCAAAAAATTCATAAAACCGGGTTTGGTTCACTTAACAACCACCTTGCTCAGCGACGTAAATTCTGGCCCCCATGCCAGTTGTAAGTCAAAGACTCCCTGTATATAACGGTTCCTCTGAGTGAGAGATTCAGGCAGTGGTGGTATTCAGCCAGTTCAGTGGCAACCTGGCCCAGCGCTATGCCGTCCTATTTAGCCACGCCGTACGCATACATGCTCACATTTTCAGTAGTAAACCAGTAGTAAAATTCTGTGAATAATTGGATTCAGGCCCCATGCAAGCCAAAGCATTCTGAAGCGACTTACTGCATCCAAGTTATGGTAAGCGCCGTAGTTGAAATTCGTGCTGCCGTATTCCCTTTGACGGTTACAGCGCATCTCTCGAGATTCTTCATCCAGCAGGGCCTACAAGAAGAACGTGGGTCACAGGGATTAAAATCAGATTTGTTCGCCTGTTGTTTGTCACTGGGGAATTCTGGGAGTTGAAATCTACCTATCTTAATGCTGGCTGGAGAATTCTAGGAGTTGAAGTCCATCTATCTTAAAGCTGGCTGGAGAATCCTGGGAATTGAAGTCCACCTATCTTAATGCTGGCTGGGGAATTCTGGGAATTAAAGTTCACTTAATTTAACTCTGGCTGGAGAATTCTGGGAGTTGAAGTCCACCTATCTTAAAGCTGGCTGGGGAATTCTGGGAGTTGAAGTCCACCCATCTTCAAATTGCTAAAACTGAGAAACCCTCATCCAGAGGAACACATGTAAACCTCTCACAACTCAACACATCAACCTACCCTCACCCCCTACTCCCCCACAATGCCCCGAACCAAACATGATTGTTATTGTACTTCTTAGGAAGAGGACCGATGGGACGTGTGGTCCAAATATGTTGCACGGAGAATATTTCCATATAACAATCCCGTTTATTGATATATTTTTTTGCCCCACTTCCACCATACCTGCACATCTTCGATCAGGATTGAGTACTCGATCCGGTGTGACTCCAGAAGGACTTTGACAGCTTGGAGATAAGTGAAGGGGACCTGGAGATCAACTGATTCTCTGGGGTACGAAGGAGACCGCCAGAAATCCAGCTGAGAAGAAGAAGAAAAAAAAAAAGCCAGTGAAAGAGGCAAGGTCGTCTCAAAATATGCCTTAAAAAAGAGAAAAATCCACATGTTTAAAGGAAAGGGCTATAAGTAGTCCTCGATTTACGACCATTTGTTTAGCGACTGATCGAAGTTACAACGGCACTGAAAAAAGTGACTTACAACCATTTTTCACACTTACAACCGTTGCACATTCTCGATGGTCACGGGGTCAAAATTCGGACGCTTGGCAACTGATTTGCATTTATGACGATTGTAAGTGTCATGTGATCCCCTTTTGTGACCTTCTGACCTCAATGGGGGAGGCCCGGATTCACTTAGCAACCGTGGTACTGCCTTAAAAACTGTGGATGCTACACGTTTTTTTTGGGGGGGGGGCGGTTGATGGTAGGAAAGTGAACGCGGATAGTCCTCGACTTATGACCCCAAATTGAGCCTGACATTTATGTGACCAAGTGAGACATTTGCTAAGTGAGTTTTGCCCCATTTTAAGCACCTTTCTTGCTTCGGTCGTTAATGGAAGCACTGCGGCTGTTAAGAAAGTCACACAGCTGTTCAGTGAATCTGGTTTCCCCATTGACTTTGCCTGTCAGGTCGCCAAAAGGGAATCACATGACCCTGGGACCCTTGCAACCGTCATAAGTACATGCCAGTTCCCAAGCGTCTGAATTTTGACCCTCTGACCCTCGAGAAGTTGCAACGGTTGTAAGGGTGAAAACCAGTCATAAGTCAACTTTTCAGTGGGATGGTCACTTCGAACCGTCAATAAACCAATGGCTGTAAATCAAGGACTGTGTTGTCGCCTATCGACCGCTGGCCCCTCTGGCAGCCGAATCAGAGGAGGAGAAGGAGGTATGGGAGTCGGGGTCAGCATCAAGGCAACCTGGGAGCTCCGAGGGGGAAGAGGGAATGGAGCTGGCGGAAAGAGAGAGGCGGAGCCTGGGCCATCCGTCAGCCCTCCGATGGAGAGTCAACAGCCCCCAGGTCTGGAGGTGGCTGATGAGGAGGAAGAGGAGCAGCTGGGTCCTGTGCCTGACATGCAGAAAGCAGAGGAGAGGAGAGCAGTGGAAATCTATGGGCCGGTCCTCGGGACGGAAGAGCCACCATTGCTAGGGAAGTCCCACCCTAGCTCTGGGGATAAAAGGCAGGGGGCGGAGATGAATATGTGGGGCAGACAACTATTCATCTCCCTGCCGGACAGAATTGTGTTAGCTTGCGGTGAGAGAGAAACTTTTTGCCGGCGTCCCTAAAAAAGGAATCTTTGAGTTCACTTCAGAGGGTTTGTCGTATTTGGGGATCTGGGTCAGAAGAAACTGGCTAAACACTAGGTGAGGATGGATCTATTGGAAATATTGATCACTCCTCTCTCTTTATCCACGACTTATTTTGGGATGCAGGAGGCTAACTCAACCAACACTTAAGAGAGGCACACCTCCCCACTAGCAACCTGTTGGGCAACTTGGCAGGAAGTTAAACCACAACCGTCCTACTCTTCACCCCATCCTGGGAGGGTTCGACTCCTAGGGGTAGGAAGGTCGCATGAGGTCAGAATTATTAGTTTAATTAGAATACAGGCAGTCCTCGATTTACGACCATTCGTTTAGCGACTGTTCAAAGTTACAACGGCACAGAAAAAAGAGACGTACGACCAGTTTTCACACTTAACGACCATTGCAGCATCCTCACAGCCCCGTCATCAAAATTCAGAAGCTTGGCAAGTGACCCGTATTTACGACGGTTCCAGTATTCCGGGGGTTGTGCGATCCTCTTTTACAAGCAAAGCCAATGGGGGGGAAGCCAGGTTCACTTAACGACCGTGTTGCTTACTTAACAACTGCAGTGATCCACTTAACAACGGTGGCAAGAAAAGTCGCAAAATGGGACAAAAACTCACTTAACTAATTTCTCGCTTAGCAACATACATTTTGGGCTCAATTGTGGTCGTAAGTCGAGGATTTACCTGTACTGGGATTGGTACCCTGGGTGAATTCACACACCTGGAGATGTTCCCGGCCTCCCAATTCTTTGAGCAACTCAATCTGTTCCTTGTTGCACGGCTTCATACGAAGAACCTGGTGACTGAGAGAGCCAAAAATCAAAATAAGCATTAATGTTTCATCCAGTTTGACCCATTGCCGGGCCTTCATTGAGTGTCATTGAGTGTCACCTTTTAGAAGGTAAAATCCAACTGGTTGTGGGAGTTTTGGGGGATAATTACACCATGAGCAAAACAGGGGGGCCTTTTGCAAATGTATTAGAGAGTTGGAAGGGACCTTGGAGGTCTTCTAGTCCAAGCAGGAAACCCTATACCACAGGTGAAATCCAGCAGGTCCTAACAGGTTCTGGCGAACCGGTAGCGGAAATTTTGAGCAGTTCAGAGAAACGGCAAATACCACCTCTGGCTGGCCCCAGACTGGGGTGGGAATGGAGATTTTGCAATATCCCTCCCCCAGGAGTGGGGAGGGAATGTGGATTTTGCAGTATCCTTCCCCTGGAGTGGGGTGGGAATGGAGATTTTGCAATATCCTTCCCCCAGGAGTGGGGAGGGAATGAGGATTTTGCAGTATCCTTCAACTGGAGTGGAATGAGAATGGAGATGTTGCAGTATCCTTCCCCTGGAATGGGGTGGGAATGGAGATTTTGCAATATCAGCCGAGTCCCCTGCAACACCCTACTATAATCTACAAACAAGCAAACCATGTTACGGTTTAGCCTCATGCGGGGAGCCAGCAGGAAATCTACCGCATTTGAAATCCTAGAGTTGGAAGGAGTTCCTTGAAGGTCATCTAGTCCAACCCCCTGATCCTTGTTGAAATCCTCATCAAAGCGTCTTCCGAAAAGGCTTGCCCGGTTTCAACAAATCCAGGAAAGAAAACCCCACCAACACACGAGGCCAGGAGTCTTCAAACGTGGTAACTTTGAGACCGGGGGACTTTAACTCCCAGAATTCCCCAGCCAGCAAAGCTGGCTGGGGAATTCTGGAAGTTGAAGTCCCCCCGGTTTCAAAGTTTCAAATTTGGAGACTCCCTACACTAGACATCGCCAAACCACGACGCAAGCTAGCTAGCTCACCCTTCAAACGTTTCCAGGCTCCAGGCGACCCCGAGCAAAACTCCAAACCACAGGATCAGCTTCATGGTGGAAAGATCCAGGAAGTGGATCCTCAAGGGTCCAGGTGAGCTGTATTTATGGGAAACGGATCCCCAGCTAATCTACTCTTAGGTCATATCCTAAAGAGCTCCCATCTGCTACAATTCCCAGAGACGAGCAAACTTCCTTGCTAAGAGGCGGCCAAAAACAACGCAAGAGTGATAATCATTTCAGGGTAGAGGTATTGTTTGATTAGTAACCTACGTGTAGCTACACACCCTGATTCTCGCTTCACGAAATGGCCCAAGGCTGTTTTGGCAAGGGTGGATGTGACTCAGAAATTCGTTGTTTTTTTCTCCTGGGGGCGTGGAGTAGGGGGAGAAGGCACATTTTTAAGGGAAGTTGTAGGATCCACCTCGCTTCACCATAAGGTGATAGGAAAGCTGAGTTGGCTTCCTTCTTGTCTTCTTTCAAGGTGGACATTTTTCTCTTCCTTTCTTCTTCCCGCTTTCGGATTCCAGAGAATAACAGAGTCGGAAGGGACCTCGGAGGTCTTCTAGTCCAACCCCCAGCTCAGGCAGGAAACCCTACACCATTTCAGAGAAATGGTTGTCCAATCTCTTCTTGAAAACCTCTGAAGATGGAGAAGGAAGGAAGGAAGGAAGGAAGGAAGGAAGGAAGGAAGGAAGGAAGGAAGGAAGGAAGGAAGGAAGGAAGGAAGGAAGGAAGGAAGGAAGGAAGGATAATACAATATCCTTTTAATTAATTTTAAATTTTGTATTGTTATGTATTTTAGTTCTGGCTGTGCATCGCCCTGAGTCCACTAGGAGAAGGGCGGTATATAAATTGAATAAATAATAATAATAATAATAATAATAACACAACTTCTGGTGGCAAGTAGTTCCACAGTTTTAGTGATTGTTCAAAGTTACAAGGACACGGAAGGAAGTAACTTATGACCATTTTTCCACACTTTGTGCGTTCGTCAAAATTCAGGGGCTTGGCAACTGGTTCATCTTTATGACGGCCGCAGCGTCCCAGGGTCACGCAATCCCCTTTTGCGACCTTCTAACAAGCGAAGCCAACAGGGAAGCCAGATTCACTTTAACAACAGGGTTACTAACTTATCAACTTCAGTGACTCACTTAACAACCGAAGCAAGAAAGAGCAAAACTCACTCAAACAAATGTCTTTAACGACAGAAGTTTTGAGCTCAATTGTGGTTGTAAGTCTAGGACTACCTGCACCATTTCAGACAGATGGCTGTCCTGTCTTTACTTAAAAGCCTCCAGTGATGGTGCACCCACAACTTCTAGTGGCAGGCTGTTCCACCGGTTAATTGTTCTCACTGTCTGGAAATTTCTCCTTAGTTCTAGGTTGCTTCTCTCCTTGATTGGTTTCCATCCGTTGCTTCTCGTCCTGCCTTCAGGGACTCTGGAGAATAGGTTGACCACCTTTTTGGGGGGGCAGCCCCTCAAATATTGGAAGATTGCTGTCATGTCCCTCTTTAGTTCTGAACGGGGAGATTTAATCCCCTGGGCAGCATCAGCTCGTAAATCTTTTTATATATATATATAACTTTTATTTTGTTTTATAAACAAACAAACATACAATACATAATCAATCATTCAGTGTATCTTCTCGATGTTTCTATTGTGTCTTCATCTTCTTCTTCTTACTCCTCCGATCTTCATCGTTCCTTTATTTTTCCCATTTCTTTATTATAACATTCTCCCCATACTTCATTTATTATAACATTTTCTTGTTTACTATTAATACATTTATCTACATCTCTTCTCTAACCCATTGTAAAATTGTCTCCATACCTTGTAATATTCCGTATCCTCGCTCGTAAATCTTGAGGTTCCTCAGGTCAGGTGGCCTTTGGGTCAGGAGAACATGTAGAGTTTGTTATTTGGCTTTTGTTTATTAAATATGGGCAGGTAATCCTTCACTTACAACAGTTCCTTTAGTGACCGTTCTAAGTTACAACAGCATTGAAAAATGTGACTTGTTATTTTCTCAGTAGCAGCCATTTTAAGATGTGTAAACTTCAACTCCCAGAATTCCCCAGCCAGACATGTTGAGGTTGAGTTGAGGTTGAGACATCTTTTTAAAAAAAAAGCTTTCCAGGGAATTCTGGGAGTTGAAGTCCCACCCGTCTTAAAGCATGCTGGCGAGGGAGTTCTGGGAGTTGAGGTCCAGCCATCTTAAATCATACTTGCTGGAGAATTCTGGGAGTTGAAGTCTACCCATCTCAAAGCATGCTGGCTGGGGAATTCTGGGAGTTGAGGTCCAGCCATCTCAAAACTGGAGAATTCTGGGAGTTGAAGTCCATTTATATTAAAGCCTGCTAGCTGGGGAATTCTGGGAGTTGAAGTCCACTCATCTTAAGTGACTCAATTTGAGAAACGTGGCTCCTTCATTACTGAGTTTTGAAAAGATCTGGCTTTTTCAGCATGCTTTGAAGGTCTGAGAAATTTTTTTATCCATCCTGCTGGATCAAAATCCCTTTATTCTGGGATTGGTTGCTAATTGTGTCTGGCATTATTGTGACTAGACATTTTCTATGTATTTTATTTTTGATCCAATTAGAGCAGAGGTCTTCAAACTTGGCAGCTTTAAGACTTGTGGACTTCAACTCACAGAATTCTCCAGCCAGCATAGCTTGTGAGTTGAAGTTCACAAGTCTTAAAGTTGCCAAGTTTGAAGACCTCTAAATTAGAGTATCGGTTAATATTGTTGTTCAGTATGCTTGAAGCAGGACATAAGCTCAGCAGATAAATGTGCAAAGAACAGGAAACTGAGGCTAAACCAAGTTTTTGACGGCAGCCCTGTGAATTTAACCTGGGAAGGAAGAACAAACAAGCTGATTTCAACTGCAAAAGGAAATATAACCAGGATGAGGTATGCAGAATTGCCTTTCTGTGCTTTGATGAAAAGAAAACACACTGGCAAGGATTATGCATCACGTTAAACCACAATGGGACTTGTTCGTTTGGATCAGAGACCCCAGAGCTCTTGTGGTTTACAAACATGGCATTTACCGTATTTTGAATGAATCCATCGTAGTTAACAAGCCACGATCCAGGAAAGTGTGCAAATGCAGTCCTGCACATACACTCAGATTTCAAATATTTTGGCAGCCTGAACCTACTGCTTTCCAGGGTGTGCACATTTTTCTTTTTCTTGAGAAAATATATATACATATATATATTTTTTTTTAAAAGGAAGGAACGATGCATGCATGGTGTGACTTCTAATAAATGCAAAACCCTTCGGAGTGTATTGGCATTCTTTTCCAATGATGAAGTTTGTTCAGTTTATTTAACTAAACACTGAGCTTAAACCAAAGGCATATGCTGTACAGCTGTCACAATTCACAGCTTGTCCGGCCTTGAACGGGGTCTGGCTGGGAAATTCACACCCACAAAACACACGTACACATACTTCAAGGTCAGGGTACGGAGTCTCGCAGGACTGTTAAAAGCAAAATGTTTGCCTCGCATCTAATGAACGTGACGCCAAACCAGCAAGATGAATGACCCTGCAGTATAAATAGACCATTGTAAAGTCAGACAATGTACCTCAGAGGTCTCCAACGTGGCCCCTTTAAGAGTTTTTGGACTTCAACTCCCAGAATTCCTCAGCCAGACTGAGGAATTCTGGGAGTTGAAGTCCTCACATCTCCCTGTCTGTCTGTCTGTCGTCTGTGGAATTCTGGGAGTTGAAGTCTTCACTTTATATGCCGCCCTGAGTCTCCGGAGAAAGGCGGCATATAAATTGGACTAAATAAATCTCCCTGTATGGCTGACTGGGAAATTGGGGAATTCTGGGAGTTGAAGTCCTCACGTCTCCCTGTCTGTCTGTCTGGGGAATTCTGGGAGTTGAAGTCCTCACATCTCCCTGTATGGCTGTCTGGGGAATTCTGGGAGTTGAAGTACTCACATCTCCTTGTCTGGCTGTCTGGGGAATTCTGGGAGTTGAAGTCCTCACAACTTCCTATATAGCTGTCTGGGGAATTCTGGGAGTTGAAGTCCTCACATTTCCCTGTCTGTCTGTCTGTGGAATTCTGGGAGTTGAAGTCCTCACATCTCCCTGTCTGTCTGTCTGTGGAATTCTGGGAGTTGAAGTACTCACATCTCCCTGTATGGCTTGCTGGGGAACTCTGGGAGTTGAAGTCCTCACATCTCCCTGTATGGCTGAGTGGAGAATTCTGGGAGTTGAAGTCTTAACATCTCCCTGTATGGCTGAGTAGGGAATTCTGGGAATTGAAGTACTCACAACTTCCTATATAGCTGGCTGGGGAATTCTGGGAGTTGAAGTCCACAACTCTTAAAATGGCCCAAAATTCACAACCTTTGCAGCTGTGTCAAAAACAACGCCATGATTTACAATCCATCTCTATCTTTTATTGATACGCTTTATCTGTCCCTCCATCCCAGCAGGCCCACCAAACCACCTCCGCAGGTGGCAGGCGGGGCCTCCCCCACCCCACCCCAAAGTGACTTGGCCAGCACGGGAGGGGGGGGGTTCCCCGAACGGCGGCCTCTTTGGCCCGGCCTCAGTTTTACTTGTTTTGCAATGGGGAATCTTGGTTGTAGAAGTGCCGGATCAACCATTCGCGCGTCCGTTTGGCTTTGCAACGCAGGCAGGGCTGCTGCCTCAACCAGGCGGTCTCGGGGTTCCTGGGGGTCTTGGCTGCTGTCCGCGGCTGCTGCTTCTTCTTCATCCGGCTGGCCATGCTGACGCTGTCGCCCGTCTGGCTCCACTTCCAGGAGGATAACTGGGAATCGGGGCTGCCGGTGCCGGAGGAATCGCTGTCGCAGAAAGTCTGCTGGCTGAGCAGGGAGAGGCGCTTCTTCAGACGCTTTTTCATGGGGGGCGAGACGGGGGGGTCCCCCGTTTCTTCGTTTCCTTTCCCCCCAAAGATCTTCCTGAAGAGGCCGCAGAGGGTGATCTTGCAGTGACATTGGCAGCTGCACCCTTGGCCGCCTAAAAGCAGGAAAAAAAATGTAACAAATTGCTAATCCTCGTTTAGCGACCGTTTAGAGTCGACGGCACTGAAAAAAGCGACGGATGTGCCGTCTTCGCACTTACGATGGTTGCCGTATGGATCACGGGATCCACCTCCAGGCGCTGGGAGGTACAGGGTAGTCCTCGGCTTATGACCGCAACTGAGTGACCGTTCAGATTTACAATGGCCGTTACGATTGACTTGTGACCGTTTTTCACACTTAGTGACCGTTGCAGCGTCCCCATGGTCACGTGATAAAAATTCAGAAGCTTGGCAACTGACTCACAGTTATGACGGTAGCAGTGTCCTGGGGTCACGTGATCCCCTTTTGTGACCTTCGGACAATCAAAGTCCAATGGGGAAGCCAGATTCACCTAACAAACTTTCTAGCCGCAGCCATTAAGTGAATCATTGCAGCCATGAAGTTAATCATGTGGTTGTTAAGTGAATCTGACTTCCCCCATTGACGTTGTTTGTCAGAAGGTCACAAAAGGGGATTGCGTGACCCCGGGACACTGTGACCGTCATAAATATGAACCAGTTGTCGAGCATCTGAATTTTGATTGTACGACCCTGGGGATGCTGCAACGGTCGTAAGTGTGAAAAGCGGTCATAAGTCACTTTTTAAAGTGCCGTCGTAACTTTGGATGGTCACTAAACGAACTATCATAAGTAGAGGACTATCTGTGTTCGTCAGTCCTCAACCTACTGGTCACTTAGCTATTGTTCAAAGTGACAACAAATCCCCCAATTCCTAGTTAAGACCCAAATTTGAAGCTCTGACAGCTGGAGGCACCTCGCGTGACAACATTGCCCTAATTTGCAACATCACAATGAGTTTGCTTAACAAGTGCCTTGTCTTGCTTTACAACCGCTGTGTTTGCATAACGACCACTGCGTTCACTGTATAACCACGTTCGCTTAACAACGGCTGAAAAATAGTCATAAATCTTTTTGGTCGTGTGTTGGCAATGCTTAGTTGTCTAGATTTACAACTGTATCGGAGGGCTCAATTATGGTCGTAAGTTGAGAACTATCTCTATCTCTATATCATCTATCTATTTATCTATCTATCTATCTATCTATCTATCTATCTATCTATCTATCTATCTATCTATATTTCTATATCTCTATCTCTGACTGTCAGTCTGTCATGTGTCTATCATCTGTCTGTCTATTTATCTATATCTCTATCTGTCTGATTATCTATCTATCTATCTATCTATCTATCTATCTATCTATCTATCTACCTACCTACCTACCTACCTACCTACCTATCTATCATCTATCTACCTATCTATCTATATCTCTATCTATCTATCTATCTATCTATCTATCTATCTATCTATCTATCTGTTTCATGAAGGAATAAAACTGCACCAGCTCAGTTCTAACATTGCGCAGAGATGTTCCCAGAGCAGTTTGCATTAGTCCAGCCCTGCAGATTTTAGCACAGTTTGTTCTAAGAATTTGGCCCTGGATTCAAGCGAGTGAATCGTTTCATGTGCCTGGAAAGTGAGTGAATGGATCAAGCCACGGGAGGGACAGTGAACTCTAGATAAGTAAGCTGTGAGAAAACGAAACTGGTGTTTAGCATGCTACCCCAAAACTTCCCCCATCCCAGAAAGAATGCACAGAAATCCTATTTTTCTTTGGGATCTATCCCCAAATGCTTTGTTGATTTATGGTAGAGTAGAGTAGAGTAGAGTAGAGTAGAGTAGAGTAGAGTAGAGTAGAGTAGAGTAGAGTAGAGTAGAAAATAGGAATAGAAAATAGAATAGAATAGAATAGAATAGAATAGAATAGAATAGAATAGAATAGAATAGAATAGAATAGAATAGAATAGAATAGAATAGAATTCTTTATTGGCCAAGTGTGATTGGACACACAAGGAATTTGTCTTTGGTGCATATGCTCTCATTGTGCATAAAAGCTATAAGTGATCAATCACAATCATTGTCATTATAAAAATACATTCATCACAAATCAGAAGATACAACACTTAGTGGTAAGAATCAACATAAATCGTACTAGGAAACTAAATAAAAGAATATAAATCATAAAGATACAAGCAACAAAGTTGTAGTCATAAAGGAGGTAGGTAATAGGAAAGATGAGAAGAAGAATATTAATATAGCCTTACTAAATAATTGGACAGTGTTGTGGGAATTAGTTGTTTAACAGAGAGATGGCATGGGGGAAAAATTGTCCTTGTGGCTCCTGGTATTTGTGCAGTGCCCTATAGCATCATTTTGAGGGTAGAAGTTGGTAAAAAAACAGGGTTGTCCAACCTTATTAAAGTTTTAACTTTAACTTGTGGACTTCAATTCCCAGAATTCCCCAGTCAGCTGGCTGGGGACTTCTGGGAATTGAAGTCCACAGGTCTTAAAAATTGACAACGTTGGACACCCTTGGTGTAAAACATGCTGCTAGGAGGAACTTACCTTTCGAATGGACCTTCCAGTTGCAAGACAGAGTCCCACAAGGTTGTTTCTGGAAAAACTGCGCCGGGAAACATGGAAACTTTGAGTTAGCGGTTTCGAAAGGAACATGCAAAAATGCACAGGAGAAAAACAGATCAGATCGTTGATGGTTTATTAAACTTTAAAGTTTAAGGATCAATCTCACGTGAAGGGGGTGTTGAAGAAACGTAGGCCGCATTCACACAACATTCTAGACTAGTGATGGCTAACCTTTTTGCCATCACGTGCCACAAGCAATGGGGAGCGTGGGGGGGGGGTCGAGCATGCACATGCCCATACCCATAATTCAATACGCCCCGCCCCCCATGCATGCATGTGGGACCCCCCTGTGCAACCCTGCTTTTGGCAAGTGATGGCATGGTGGGCCATTTTTTTGCCCTCCCCAGGTTCCAGAGGCTTTCTAGGAACCTGGGGAGGGCAAAAACAGCCTTCCCCACTCCCCCGAGGCCCTCTGGTGGCCAGAAATGGGCTGTTTCCCGACTTCCAGTGGGCCCGAAAGGCGCAAAAGTCAGCTGGCCAGTGCACACATGCGGGCTGGAGCTGAGCTAGGGCAATGCTCGCATGCCCACAGATATGGCTCTGTGTGCCACCTGTGGCACGTGTGCCATAGGTTTGCCATCACGGTTCTAGACCATTGTTCCATCAATGACGACCTTAGCATGTTGTGTGAACACGGCTTATGGATTTGAACCAGCTCCTAATATGAAATTGGAAGCCATGGAAGTTCCCTTTGGGAGATTGTCAAAGGAATGGTGACAAGATTGGTCGACAGGTATTCCTTGATTTATGATCACAACAGAGTTCAAATTTCTACTGGCAAGCCAGACATTTGTTAAGTGAATTTTGCCCCTGTTTTACGACCTTTCTTGCCACATGAATCGTTGTAGCTGTTAAATTAGTAACATGGTTGTTGAGTGAATCTGGCTTCCTCGTTGATTTTGCTTGTCAGAAGGTCGCAAACGAAGATCATGTGATGCCCGGGACATTGCAACCATCATAAATATGAACCAATTGCCAAGCATCCGAATTTTGATCATGTGACAATGGTCATAAGTGTTTTTAAAAAATGGTCATGAGACACTTTTTTCAGTGCCGTTATAACTTCGAACCGTCACTAAGTGAACTGCTGTAAGTCCAGGACTACCTGTATTATTTTCAACTCATCACAATGGCTACCATAAGGCTTCGCTTGCAGGAGCAGTCTATCTGCATATTGATACAACCATAGCAGCAGATTTTAGCTTTTGAGTGCTGGTTGCATGTATCTTCTTTTGGATGTTTTGGTTGCCCGTTATGGGGACAACATGGTCGAGATGATCCAGGGGGAGATTTTTATGGCTTGAGGTCCCCTCCTCAAATAACAAACTACAATGAAATACCATCTCTTACCCTCTTCGCCGCGAGGGAACCGAGTTTTAGAATGAGGATAGCCAAACAGTAGAAAAGCAGCATTTCTCCCATGAACCAGCAGATTTCTTCATCCTCCTCCTCTTCCTCCTCACAAGGGATTTCCTTGTGGTGGGCAGAGGCCATCTGCCCTTGATCGGAATAATGCCACCAGGAATAAAGAAAAGGGAAGGCCATTAGAGAAAAAAAATCTTGCTTTGCAGAATTGTCCAAAATGCTGTGCTAAGTTAGATAAGGCTCCCTTGGAAAATGGGATCCAAGGCAGCAGTCCAGTGGCCAAGCAACGGATTGTGTTGACACGGCCAGTTTCCCAAGCTGTCATCTGCAAGACCTAGAACCCTGATTCTGGAGCATTCTTGTAGCCATGGAGACCACCAAGCTTTCTTTGAATAGCCTGTCTGCTTTTGGAGTCTGCAACAGACTTGCTGCGTTCGGGTATCAGAAGACATACCCTTGCTGGAACAGGTCAAGGTCCAGCTTGGTAGCAGGAACTGGGAGAGGGATCTTGGAGTCTTAGTGGACAACCAATTAAATAAGAGCCAGCCGTGTGCTAAAAAAGCCACCGCAATCCTAACCTGCATTAACAGAGGGATACAATCAAGATCAAGGGATATACTAATACCACTCTATAAAGTCTTAGTAAGACCACACCTACAATTCTGCATCTAGTTTTGGTTGCCACACTATAAAAAGGATGTTGAGACTCTAGAAAAAGTGCAGAGAAGAGCAACCAGGATGACGAGGGGACTGGAGACTAAAGCATATGATGAATGGTTGCAGGAACTGGGCATGGCTAGTTTAGTGAAGAGAAGGACCAGGAGAGATAGCAGTCTTCCAATATTTGAGGGGCTGCCACAGAGAGGAAGGGATCAAGCTATTTTCCAAGGCACCCGAAGGCCAGTCAAGGAATAATGGAGAGAAACTGAACAAGGAGAGATTCAACCTGGAAATAAGGAGAATTTTTCTGACAGTGAGAAAAATCCACCCATGAAACAGAAGTTGCCTTCAGAAGTTGTGGGAGCTTCATCCCTGGAGACTTTCAAGAAGAGATTGGACTGCCGTTTGTCAGAAATGGTGTAGTAGGGTTGGACTAGATGACCTACAAGGTCCATCCAACTTTGTTAATCTGTAAATCTGCTTTCTCGCAGGGGGTTCTGAGATGTTTTCAGCCAGGAAATGGAGATCCATCTCTCATACACTGTTGGTCTTCTACAGTTGATATTTGGAGACATGATGCCCCCAACCTAGACATAATACGGAGTCTTCAAAGCACAATTGACCGGTCCTTCATGAACTTGTCCCATCTCTAGTTAAAAGCTATCCAAGATACGATCTTGAGTGGTCTTGAGTGAACGGAGCTTGTAGATAAACCATGATTGGGGTGATGGCTTCAGACTGTGTGTGAACACTATTATGGTTAGAGAAGGCATGGTTTAGGTCCTAAATAAACCAGCTTGTGGTTGAACCATGATTGGATTGATGGTTTCAGACATTGTGTGAACACTATTATGGTTAGAGAAGGCATGGTTTAGATCCTGAGTGAACCAGCTTGTGGTTGAACCATCATTGGAGTGATGGCTTCAGACAGTGTGAATGTTATCATGGATTAGACAAGCTATGGTTTAGGTCATGTTGTGTGAACTCAGCTTGTGATTGTAAACATGATTGGATCAATGGCTTTCAATATGGCCTGAATGCTATCATTAAAGAAGCCAGGGTTAAGATCCTGTATGAACACAGCTTGTTGTAAACCACAATTGGATTGACAGAATTTTAGAACTGTGTGAACACTATCATGGTTAGACAAGGCATGTCAGAGTAAACCCAGTTGCTGATTGTAAACCTCAGCTGTATTGATGGCTTCAGATATTGTGTGAATGCTATCATGGTTAGTCAAGCCATGGCTTAGGTCCTGTTTATTTCCTTTGTGCTTGTATTCTACTCCTTGAAGATCTATCATAAGGGTGGATTCCCCTTGGATCCCTCCCCTTCCATGAATCCAGCCAGGATCCCAAACTCAGCGCCTCATAAAACATTTTGAGGAAATCAGAAAAATCGCCTCAAAACCCCAGCAGGCATTTGATGCTTTGAAATTCTCCCGCCAAAACGTCAAAAAGAGAAGAGGCTCGGCCAATTGGCACCGAACACGAGAACGACCGCCAATCCCCTCCTTCGCGCCCGTCGCCCCGGCAACAAAACCCGCCTTCGCCGCCTCTTTCCTCTCTTGCCCATACTGGAGTAGGGAGGATAACCCCGCTGCGCAGGCGCAGTTCGGGCAAGGAAGGCGAATCCGTGCTGGTAAGCGAGAGAAAGGGTGAGGGATAATTGGTGGGGGGGATCGGTTGATTGTATGTTTCTTACACATTATAGGGAAAGCGCATGCGCTTTAAGCCCCGTTTTGACGTGGGGGGGTGTCCTAGCCGCGCAGCCCCCTCCCTCCAACCGGCATCGTGAGGTTAAAGAAGCTAATCCACGTGAGGCTCCGCCTCCCAACATGGCGGCCGCGAGAGTTGGACCACGACTCCCAGAATCCCTCGCGCCACACGGACCGTTTTCCCACGCCGCGCTTAAAGGGGCCGTCCCGATTCTGCCTTGCGTCATCTAAACGCGACGCGTTTGTCTTTGCAGCGGGAGCATGCCTGGGTCAGATCCGGCATCTTCGTGCACGGAACGTGTGAATCCGGGGTAGGCACAATGTGTGGTTAGGTTTTGTGGGGCTGAGCTTGCGGGGTGGGGGGGGGAGGGAAGACCCTTCCCCATTGAATCAGATAACAAGCATTCATTCATTCATTCATTTCATTGATTTTTCCCTGTGAAGCCTCAAGATGGCGCTGTTGATCCCAACTTGGGTGAAACACTCTCAAACGCTCACTTAGTCCTCAATTTACCACCACAATGGAGCCCGAAATTTATGTTGCTAAGTGAGAAATTGGTTAAAGTGAGTTTGCTCCATTTTGTGACTATTCTTGCCACTTTTGTTTGTTTAGAAATTTTACATTGCCGCCTATTCGCACGTGGTGGATAGACTAGAATAAGAATAGGAATTGAATTGAATTGAATTAATTGAATTGAATTTTTTATTGGCCAAGTGTGGATTGGACACAAAAGGGATTTGTCTTTGGTGCATATGCTCACATTGTACATAAAAGAAAAGATACGTTTGTCAAGAATCATAAGGTACAACACTTAATGATAGTCATAGGGTACAGATAAGCAACCAGGAAACAATATCAATATAAATCTTAAGGATACCAGCAACAAGGTTACAGTCGTAAATGGAAGGAGATGGAACGATGAGAAGATTAATAGTAGTGCAGACTTAGTCAATAGTTTGACAGTGGTGTGGGAATTATTTGTTTAGCAGAGTGATGGCATTTGGGGAAAAACTGTTCTTGTGTCTAGTTGTTCTGGTGTGCAGGGCTCTATAGCGTCGTTTTGAGGGTAGGAGTTGAAACAATTTATGTCCAGGATGCGAGGGGTCTGTAGATATTTTCACAGCCCTCTTTTTGATTCGTGCAGTAGACAAGTCCTCCATGGAAGGCAGGTTGGTAACCATTGTTTTTTCTGCAGTTCTAATGATCCTCTGAAGTTTGTGTCTGTCTTGCTGGGTTGCAGAGCCAAACCAGACAGTTATGGAGGTGGAGATGACAGACTCCATAATTCCTCTGTAGAACTGGATCAGCAGCTCCTTGGGCAGTTCGAGCTTCCTGAGTTGGCGCAGAAAGAACATTCTTTGTTGTGCTTTTTTGATGATGTTTTTGATGTTGGGTGTCCAGTTTAGATCTTGCAATACAGTAGAACCTAGAAATTTGAAGGGCTCTACTGCTGATACTGTGCTGTCTAGTATTGTGAGAGGTGGAAGTTTGTGAATAACTGCGGTTGTTAGGTTAGCAATAACGGTTGTTAAGCAACGTGGTTTCCACGTTGACTTTGCTCGTGAGGCAACGACAACTTTACTTCGATGCGGCAACGGTCGTAAGGGTGAAAAATGGTCATAAGTCACTTTTTTCAGTGCCGTTGTAACTTCGAACATACACTAAGAGGACTGACTACCTGTAGTAAATACAGGATGTGTCACTTCTGACTTCTGTTTCTCTTCTCTCCCCCCCACCCCAAGTTTTGCTTGTCAGAAGTCGCAAAAGGGGATCACACAAACCCCAGAGACACGGCGACTGTCATAAATATGAGTCGGTTGCCAAGCGCCTGAATTTTGATCATGTGATCGTGGGGAGGCTGCAACGTTCGCAAGTGTGAAAAACGGTCCTAAGTTCCTTTTTTTTCCAGTGCTGTCACTAAAGGAACCATTGTAAGTCGAGGACTACCTGTACTCAAAGAGACGGCATATGAATGGAAGGAATAACCATTTTTATTCTCTTCTTACTCTTTCTAGACCATGCAGGGGGAACCAAATCCATCCGAGTCCCTCATTGACCGGACCATCAAGATGAGGAAGGAAACGGAAGCGAGGAAGGTCCTCTTGGCCTGGGGATTTCTCAACCTGTCACTCGCTGGCATGATCTACACGGAAATGTAAGCTGGAGAAGAAGCTTGCTTGAGTGAATAACAGAATCACAGAGTTGGTTATACTTGCAAGAAGTAAAGCAGAAAAAATATATTGGTAAAAATATAAAAAGGTAAAAAAATAAGGTTGACTCAGCCTTCCATCCTTTCTAAGGTAGGTAAATTGAGGACCCAGTTTGTGGGGGCAATAAGCTGATTTTGTATAAAATATACAAAAGTATGAAGGCTATTGCTTAACGCACCGTAAACCGCCCTGAGTCTCTGGAGAAGGGCGGCATATAAATCAAATAAAAAAAAAAAGATAAGAGATTAGAAAATTGTTTGAGTAAAGATTTGAAGGACAAAAGAGAACAAGATGAAATATATTGTTAATGATTAAAAAGATAAGGGATCGGGGTTGCCTGAAACGCCACAATGGAAAACATTACATTGAAAACGAATACTGCAATAGAGAAAGATGAAGGAATTGGAAGGGAGGAGGAAGGAGAGAGAGGGATGGAAGAGTAGGGAGGAAGGAAGGGAAGGGAAAGTAGAGTAGGAGAGAAGGTAAGACGGGGGGGGGGAAGAGAGGAGGAGAAGGAGAAAGGAAGGGGAAGTAGAGAAAAGAAGAAGGTGGATAAAGAAAGTTGGAAGGAGAAGAGGGAGAGGCTAGGTTTGAGGAGAAAGATTGCTGTATAATAATAAAAAAAAGATGAAGTGGAAGCAGGGGGGATTTGATTTAAATTGAGTTGATTTAAATCACAATTTAAATCATGATTTAAATCACTAGTAAAAAGGCTTGATTTAAACCAACTCGATTTAAATCGTAATTTTTAAAGAGCAACTGTCATCTCTGCTACTCCTTTGACCCACTGTTGACTCACCGATAGTCCCAGTGTTGCAGAATATACAGCCTCCTGCTACATAACTAAGCTCCATTTCATGCTGAATAAACTAAATTATTTATGTATCTTAAATAGAAAACTATCTTACGATAGATTTTTACCTCAAAAGTTTTTTATTAAAATAAATTCGATAAAAATCAAAAAAATCTGATTTTTTTTATTTTTTAAAAAAAATCATTGATTTTTATCCACCCTGAGTGGAAGAAAGGCAGCTCTGAACAAACAAATATAAATAGTAGTTGAATTAAACATTCTGTTTTCTTCTGAAATTTTTCTTGGATTTATCCCATGGTTGGCCTACCGGGGTGAAAAAGCTCAATAAATCACATGCCGGCAGGTGTCGCACATTGGCAGTTGTGACACATTTTGAGCGACAGGGAGCCGCAGCAGAGGGGTGAAAGAGAGGCACATGCGGCTCCAGAGCTGCGGGTTGCTGACCCCTGCCCTAGATCATTCCAGACAAATGGCTGTCCAATCTCTTCTTTAAAAGCCTCCAATGATGGAGCACCCACAACTTCTAGTGGCAAGCTGTTCCGCTGGTTAATTGTTCTCACTGTCAGGAAATTCCTCCTTAATTTCAGGTTGCTTCTCTCCTTGATGAGTTTCCATTCATTATTTCTTTTCTTGCCTTCAGGTGCTTTGGGGTTCCATTATGTCAAGGACTGTCTGTATTTTCTGGCTAACAACCATTCATTTATTGACTGTTTGAAGTTATGACGCCACTAGGGAAAAAAAGTGACTTACCACCGGTCCTCACACTTATGACTATCCCAGCATCCCCAACAGCAGTCACATAATCAAAATTAGGGTCAATGGGGGAAGGACCATACCATTCACTTAACAACTGTGGCTATTTGTGCTTCATAATGATAGTAAAAAATAGGCCATAAATTGGACACAATTCCCTTAACAACCACCTTCCTTTGCGACATAAATCTAAGTCTCAATTGTGGTCGTAAGTCGAGGATTGCCTTATGGTGTTGTGAAAGTCTGAAAGCCAGAAATCTGAATGCCAACCTCTGCCTTTCTCTCGTTCTAGGTCTGGAAAACTGATAAGTTCCTATTACAATATCTCGTGCTGGATCCTCTGGTATATTGGTGAGTATCCAGCAAGAAAATGATGGTTAATTTCAATGCCTTAGGATGCCTGCCTTTATCCCCGTTTGTTTGTTTTTTTTAAGCAAGTTACCAGTCCTCTGTGTTTAACATGTTGCTGTGTTTGAAGACTTCCATTCCATGTTGCTACCCTCCATCCTTATTACACTCGGCCTAATGTGTTAAGTTTAGGTAGAAACCTGGCAGCCTGGGCGTCCTTCCACCCCTCTTCCTTTTCTGATGAAATTCCCTTTCTACTAACTTGTTTTTTTCTTTTGAAGACGTTTCGCTTCTCCTCCAAGAAGCTTCTTCGGCTCTGACCGGATGGTGGGAGACGGAAGGATTGATACTCCTTGCAGACAGCTGGTCATTTGCATCCTTTTAGAGGGTCTTTGAGGCCACTTGGAGGTTTATCTGTGTCCTCAGGGTCACCTGAGTGGTGCAAATGGTTGTGTAACAAAAGGACTGTGCAGTTTCTAGAAGGCTCCATGCCCATTTGCACCACTGAGGACACAGAGAAACCTCCCAAGTGGCTTCAACGGCCCTCAAAAAGGATGCAAATGACCAGCTGTCTGCAAGGAATATCAACCCTTCCGTTCCCCACCGTCCAGTCAGAGCCGAAGAAGCTGCTTGGATGAGAAGCGAAACGTCTTCAGAAGAAAAAAAATAAGAAAAGTCCAGTTGCCTCCTGAAAAAAGCACCTTTGGGACACCCATGACTTAGATGACGGAGAATCTCTATGAACTTTCGACTAACCTTATTTCGCACCCATAGAAGAGAATAGGGGCCTGGTGGCTCAGCAGACTAAAAGCACTGTGATTAACACCAGCTGTCTGCAATTACTGTAAGTTCGAATCTCACCAGGCTCAAGGTTGACTCAGCCTTCCATCCTTTCTAAGGTGGGTAAAATGAGAACCCAGTTTGTGGGGGCAATAAGCTGACTTTGTATAAATATACAAAAGGATGAAGGCTATTGCTTAACGCATTGTAAGCCGCCCTGAGTCTCCGGAGAAGGGCGGCATATAAATCAAATTAAATATATATATATATATTTGTAGCTCAGGGTTGAACTTTGGAAGGCCTCCCCACCAGCAAACAATGGCCCGCTAAACAGAGATTAACACCGAGGTGTAAACAATACCCCAATCAAGAAACTACCAACTCAGATGAACAATCGAACAATTGATTACACCGAGGTGTAAACAATACCCCTGATAAAGGAACTACCAAGGACATTCCCAGCAACCTTGACAGCCACCAACATATAAACAGAATTTAACCTCCCCTCTACTTCTATCACGTTCCCTACCTGGGTCATGAAATGTCTGCAAGAAAACAGCCCAAGTTCAGAGAGCAACAAGGAACCACGGTCCTTCCCTCCTCCTCCTCCTTCCCCTTCATTTCTTCTCCTCTTTCCTCCTCCCTTCCTTCCTTAGCACTGATGATATTAACTAGTCAGGTCATGAAACGTCTGCAAGAAAACTCTTCCTCCTCCCCCTTTTCCCTTCCCCATTGATGATGTCACCTAGTTGGGTCATGAAATGTCTCCTTCACCACCACCATCTTTTCTCCTCCTTTTCCTTCTTCTTCCCCTTCTCCTCCTCCTTCTTCCCCTTTCCCCATTCTTCTTCTTCTTCCCCTTCTCCTCCTCCTCTTTCTCCTCCTCTTCCTCCTCCTCCTCTCCTTCTTCTTTCCATTCTCCTCCTTCCCCTCCTTCCCCTTCCTTCCCTTCTCCTTCTCACATTGATGATGTTACCTAGTTGGATCATGAAATATCTCCTCTACCACCACCACCTCTTCTCCTCTTCCTCCTCCTTTTCCTTCTTCTTCCCCTTCTCCTTCTTCCCCCCTTCTTCTTCTTCCCCTTCTTCTCTTTCTCCTCCTCCTCCTTCTCCTCCTCTTCCTCCTCCTTCTCCTTCCCCTTCTTCCTCCTCCTCTTCTTCTTTCCATTCTTCTTCTTCTCCTCCTTCCCCTTCTTCTTCTTCCCCTTCCTTCCCTTCTCCCTCTCACATTGATGATGTTGCCTAATTGGGTCATGAAATGTCTCCTCTACCACCACCACCTCTTCTTGTCCTCCTCTTCCTCTTCTTCCTCCTCCTTTTCCTTCTTCTTCCCCTTCTCCTTCTCCTCCTTCCCCTTCCCCCGTTCTTCTTCTTCTTCTCCTTCTCCTCCTCCTCCTCCTTCTCTTTCTTCTTCCCCTTCTTCCACCTCCTCTTCTTCTTCTTTCCATTCTTCTTCTCCTCCTCCTCCTTCTCCTCCTTCTCCTTCCCCTTCTCCTTCCCCTTCTTCCTCCTCCTCCTCCTCTTCTTCTTTCCATTCTTCTTCTTCCCCTCCTCTTCCCCTTCTCCCTCTCACATTGATGATCTTGCCTAATTGGGTCATGAAATGCCTACAAGAAAACCCCCAAGCTCAGAGAGAGCACCAAAGACCCCACAACCTCACCTTAACCACGCATTTCCTTCCATCGCCAACCCAACTGATCCTTTGTTTTTGAATGGTTCCCTCTAATTTCCTGTTATTGTTGTTGTTGTTTTTTAAATGCTAGAACTTGGCTTTGCCTCTCTGTTCAGCCTCAACGCCTTGTTCGATTTCTGGAGATACTTCAAATATACCATGGCCCCTACCAGCTTAGTGATGAGTCCTGGCCAACAGACGCTTCTGGGGTTGCAGAACGCAGGTGGGCCTGTTTTACGTGTCTTAAGATTTGTGGACTTCAACTCCCAGAATTCCCTAGCCAGCCAGGGGAATTCTGGGAGTTGAAGTCCACTTTGATTTTATTGTACGCCAGTAGCCCCCAACCTTTCAGGCACCAGGGACTGGTTCCGCGAAGCAGAGACGGGCGTGGTTTTGCAAGCTGCCTGCATCCCGTGGATGGGGCTTCACCTGTTTGCACGATCCGGTTTCTGGCATGTCTCGGCCCAGTGCCGGCCTACAGACCAGGGGTTAGGGACAGGTGGGCTTCAGATCCTTCAGCAACGGGTTCACTGCCCTGGTGCTGGGTGGGTGTGGCCATGGTGGGCAGGGCCTAGTCAGCCGCCTGCACCATGGCAGGGGGGCGTTTTTTGCCCTCCCCAGGCTCCAGAGGCTTTTCTCGAGCCTCCGGGAGGGTGAAAACTGCTTCTCCCAGAGGCCAGAAACAGGCCCATTTCCGGCCCTCCGGAACCTCCGGTAGTTTTTTGTCATCCCAGACTCTCCGCATGGCTTCACTTGTCCGAAATGGTATAGGACTGTGATGGCTAACCTTTTTGCCATCATGTGCCAGGAGCGGGGGTCTCACGGGGGCATGGGGGTCGCGCACGTGCCCACACCCAGAATTCTATGTGCCCCGCCCCTGTGCATGCGTGCACAACCCCCCCCCCACTCTTCCCCTCCTGGCACACGATGGCCCAGTAGGCCCGTTTTTCTATCTCCCAAGGCTCCAGAGCCTTTCTAGGAATCTGGGGAGGACAAAAACGGCACTCCTCACCCTCCTGGAGGCCAAAAATGGCCTGTTTGCCAACTTCCAGTGAGCTCATGTGCCCACCGATATGGCTACGCATGCCACCTGTGGCACACATGCCATAGGTTTGCCATCATGGGTATAGGATCTCCTGCTTGAGCAGGGGGCTGGACTAGATGACCTCCAAGGTGCCTTCCTGCTCTATTCCGATTGAAAGATGATTCCCAAGGGTCCGAATTTTGACCACATGACCACAGGAATGCTGCAACTGTCATCAGTATGAAAAATGGCCATCGGTCACTTAATTTGAAGCGCCGTCGTAACTTTGAGTGGTCACTAAATGAAGTGTTGTAAGTCCACAGGTAGTCTTTTAAATTCCTTGTTTCCTATCATTGGAAACGGCTGAACAGTTCTGCTCCGGCTTCATTCAGAAAGTTTTATTTTTTTTCCCCCCTCCCAATAATTAACATTTATCTCGTTCGTCTGTTTTTGCGCTTCTTTCTTAACCTTCGAAAACGGGGTTTAATTTCAGCGGTCCAGACTACGCCGCCCCGCGAGTTGGTGCCCAAGAAGACGCCCCCTTCGACCCCCTCCCCTCCCATCCAGGGCCAGAGCGTCCTGAGCTACAGCCCTTCCCGCTCACCCAGCACCAGCCCCAAATTTGCAACCGGTTGCATCTCCGGATACAGTCCTCAGCTGCAGGCCATGTCGGGAAGCAGCGGGTCCTACGGTACGGCGGCGAGTTACTCCCCAGGAAGCAACTACAGCAAGGTAGGAAAGCCAAGGATTTATTAGCTATGGTTCTTCCAAAGAGAACTGTACTCCCAAGAGCCTTGGTAGTACAGTGGTCTAAAGCACCCTGTTATTAAGACCAGCTGCCTGCAATTACTGCAGGTTCGAATCTCACCAGGCTCAAGGTTGACTCAGCCTTCCATCCTTTCTAAGGTAGGTAAATTGAGGACCCAGTTGTGGGGGCAATAAGCTGACTTTGTATAAATATACAAAAGGATGAAGGCTATTGCTTAGCACATTGTAAGCCACCCTGAGTCTTCGGAGAAGGGCGGCATATAAATCAAATTAAAAAAAATAATAATAATAATAAAAAAAAGAGGCAACTGGACTTTCTGGTTTTTTCTTTGAAGATATTTCGCTTCTCACCCCAGAAGCTTCTTCAGCTCTGACTAGACGGTGGGGAATGGAAGGATTGATACTCCTTGCAGACAGCTGGTCATTTGTGTTAAGGAATTCGCAAAGTAGCCCTTAAATAGCAAGGGTGTGCACATGAAAGCGATTGAGAGTAGTTACGAATAAACACAGCCAACACAGAGATACACTGAGTTGTATTTACTTTCAGGAAATAGTAAGGCACAGTCCAATAAACAGTCCAGGTCATACACATATAAAGCAGGAGATAGCCAAAACGACAGTCCAGGGATAATCCAATAACAACGTCTTCTTACCAGTTGTCGTAGTCATTCACAATAAACAGTTCTTCTGGCTTTGCAAACAGTAGCATACAGAGATATCAGAGAGCAAGAACAGCAAAGAGAAACAAACCAGGTTTTTAGCTCCCTGTTAAAGAGATTGGCTACAGAGCTAACCAATCAGGACACAGTATGATGCAATACAGCAGTCTTAAAGCTATATTGAGGGTTTATATATTGCCAGCCCAACAAGTCCGGTAATAATCATTTCCTAACAATTTGCATCCTTTTAGAGCCATGTTTCCCAACCGTGGCTATTTTAAGATGCATGGACTTCAACTCCCAGAATGTCCCAGCCAGTATGGCTGGTTGAGGAATTCTGGGAGTTGAAGTCCATACATCTTCGAAGGTTGGGAAACACTGTTTTAGAGGGTCGTTGAGGCCGCTTGGAGGTTTGTCTGTGTCCTCAGGGTCACACCTGAGTGGTGCAAATGGGCGTGGAGCCTTCTTGGAATTGCACACTCCTTTTCTTCCACACCCATTTACACCACTCAGGTGACCCTGAGGACACAGAAACCTCCAAGTGGCCTCAACGACCCTCCAAAAGGATGCAAATGACCAGCTGTTTGCAAGGAATATCGATCCTTCCACTCCCCACCATACGGTCAGAGCTGAGGAAGTGACATGCGACTGTTTTTCACTCTTACGACCGTCACAGCATAACCCGTGGTCCCATGATTAAAAGTCAAGACACTTGGACTCATATTTACGACGGTTGCACTATCTCCGGATCATGTAATCCCTTTTTGCGACCTTCTGGCCAGCGAAGCCAGATTTTCTTTTTAACAATCTTTTTACCAACTGAACAACCGCAGCGATTCACTGAACAGCTGTGGGAAGAAAGGTCGCAAAATGAGGCAAAACTCCCTTAGCAATTTTCACACTTAGCAACAGAAATTTGAGGCGCAATTGGGGGTCGTAAATTGAGGATCACCTGTATTATAATAAACTTGAATGATGATTCAAAATGGATTCCCGATAGACGATTGCAGCTTTTCATTCTGTCCCACTTAGGTTCCCCCATTCAGTCCTTCTCCGGGGCCCTTGATGTACCCCACTAGCATTGGGCCCATGGATAGCAGCGGGATGAGATCCAGATACCGCTCCTCGCCCACCGTCTACAACTCTCCCACGGGAAAAGCCGACTACATGACGGATTTGAAATCGCTCGACAGCTTCCTTCGAAACGAGGAGGAGAAACAGCACAGGGTGCAGCTGGGTGAGTAGTTGCCTGAACGAAAAGCGGGGAAGATTCGCACAGCGCATTCACCGAAGTTACTCAGAAGATAAGTTGCTTGCAGTTCAGTGTGTATTGTGGTCCATTGGTTTAAGGCATTGGGCGAGAAATCGGGAGATGGTGAGTTCTAGTACCGCCTTAAGCGTGAAAGCTGGCTGGGTGACTTTGGACCAATCACCAGGAGATGGGGAGTTCTAGTAGGCATGAAAACTGGTGACTTTGAGCCAATCAGCAGGAGACGGTGAGTTCTAGTCCTGTTTTAGGCATGAAAACCGGTTGGGTGGCTTTGGGTGAGTCATCAGGAGACAGTGAATTCTAGCCCCGCCTTAGGCATGAAAGCCAGCTGGGTGACTTTGAGCTAATCACCAGGTGATGGTGAGTTCTAGTCCTGCCTTAGGCATGAAAACCGGTTAGGTGACTTTGGTCCAATTACTAGGAGTCAGTGAGTTCTAGACTCTTTGAGTGGTTAGCTCAGTCACCCAACCGGATTTTGTGCCTAAGGCAGGACTAGAACTCACCGTCACCTGGTTTCTAGTCGCCACGACATCAAGCTAGCTCTCTAATTTAGCCACCCAGCCCTAGGAGGCTGTAGTAAGATCCAGTACCTGTGTTGTAGTCCGCCAGCAGCCTGTGGAGCTGGCAGTGGAGTCGGACAGTGAGGAGGCTGGGGAGGAACATGGGCCAGTCCTGGAGTCTGGGGGAGGCTCAGACGAGGGCTCTGCGTCAGAGGCAGAGATGGGGCCAGGGCCATCTGGGAGCGATGCGCGGACTCTAGAGTCTCCAGAGGCGGATAGCAGAGAGGTAGAGGAACAGGAGGAGCCTGTTCCTAGTGCGTGCATGCGCAGAGCTGCCAGAAGGCAAGAACAGTTAAAACTAATGGAACAACTCAGGAGTAAGGCCTGGAGATGATTGGCCCCTCCCATAAGTCTTAAAAGAGGAGCCAAGGCACATGGGCTCTTTGCAGGAAAGCAACGTTGTTAATTCTGTTCCCAGTCGGCATCTCTATTTGATTCTGGACTCCGTGGGGCTTTGCCAAGTAGGTCTTTGGCAGCGTGTCAAGGGAGATAAAGGTTGGTGATTATTCCGAAGGACTTCTCCCGAAGGACTTTTTGCACAAAAAGTCCTTCGGGAATTGGGACTCAGCTGTGAATGAACGTAATTCACAGCTGTTGCAATAAAAGAGGTTTTTTGCATTGCTCAAGTAGGCTCATTTCTGTGTGTGTGTTTCTCTGGCTCATTGCAGGCAGTTCGGATTCGGGCTCTCCTTCAAACAGTCCGACTTTTTGGAACTACGGTCGCTCCATGGCTGACTACGCCCAGATGCTCCGGAAATTCCAGTACCAGCCGGCCTGCAGGTCCCAGGCCCCCTCGGCTCACAAGGACGAAGCCGATCTGAGTTCCAAGCAAGCCGCCGAAGAGGTAAACCACGTTGGCGGAGACAGAAAGGGTTGGTTCTCCGCAGGTGTTGATCCGGGTGACACCTTGTGAGTTTTGCCCCATGTTACGACCTTTCCGGCCACAGCTGTTCAGCGAGTCGCTTCAGTTTTTAAGTGAGTCACAGGGTGGTTAATTGAATGTGGCTTTCCCCATTGTCGTTGCTTGTCAGAGATCTTGGAGATCTTCTAACCCAGCCCTCTCTACTCAAGCAGAAGACTCTGTACAAACTCTGTCCAGACAAATGGCTGCCCAGTCTCTTCTTAAAAACCCCCAGTGATGGAGCAATCACAATTTAATGGAGGCAAATCCATAATCAATTAAATGGATGAATTCTTCTAACTGTTGGGAAATTTCTCCTTAGTTTTAGGTTGCTTCTCTCCTTGATGAGTTTCCATCCGTTGCTTCTTCTCCTGCCTTCTGGTGCTTTGGAGAATAGCTTGACCCCCTCCTCTTTGGGGCAGCCCCTCAAATATTCGAAGACCGCTGTCATGTAATAGATAGATGATCAGAGATAGAGATAGATACGAGACAGACAGGCAAACAGACTGGGTGCTGTGGAATTGATTTAAAACCTGAGTTGTTCCTACTGGGTATCCTACCAGAGAAAATTAGTAAAGAAAATGTATATTTGATTATACGTATAATAACTGCAGCAAGAATAGTATTTGCACAAAGATGGAAAGCAGAGAAAATCCCTTTAGAAGGGGAAGTAATTAGAAAAATTTTGGACTGCGCAGAGATGAATAGATTAACTTTAACGATTAAAGAAAAAGAGGATGCGGAATATTTTAAGATAGGGGGAAATTTTATGATTGGATAGAAAAGAGATATAGATAAAGAATTTGATAAGCAGGAAAAAGTTACATTAAATATACACTGCTCAAAAAAATAAAGGGAACACAAGCAGAAGACATCCGAGATCTGAATGAATGAAATAGCCTTATTAAATACTTTGTTCGTTACATACAGTAGTTTTGTGTTCCCTTTAGTTGTTTGAGCAGTGTATAAACTACTGTTATATAAAGAACAAAGTATTTAATAAGGCTATTTCATTCATTCAGATCTCGGATGTCTTCTGCTTGCGTTCCCTTTATTTTTTTTGAGCACTGTATGTATTTTGGGGGAAATATTGAAATAGAGAAATGGGATTTATTAAGGAAGAAATAAGAAGAGGAGGAGTAACAAAAAGAAGAAGTCACCGAAGAAATACCGAGATGACACACAGAAGGACTGATATGTTTATCTTTATAAAAAAAAAAACCTTTTTATAAAAAAAAAAAGACTGGTGCTGTGGCCTGGGGGGGGAGCTCTCGCCTCACAATCAGGAGACTGTGAGTTCGATCCTAGGTAGAGGCAGATATTTCTCTCTCTGGGCACAATGAGAATAGATCTGCTGAACAAAACTCTGCATTGGCGATAGGAAGGGCATCCTTCCTTCCCTCCTTCTTTCCTTGTCTTTTCTGCCTTGTGTCTCCTTCCTTTCTTCCTTCTTTCTTTCCTTCCTTCTTTCCTTTTCTTCCTTGTCTTTCCTCCCTTGCTCCCTTCCTTCCTGTCTTTCTTTCCTTCCTGTCTTTCTTTCCTTCCTGTCTTTCTTTCTTTCCTTCCTTCCTTCCTTCCTTCCTTCCTTCCTTCCTTCCTTCCTTCCTTCCTTCCTTCCTTCCTTCCTTCCTGTTTTTTCCTCTTTGACCCTCCCTCCCAAGTTCAGGAGGCTGTGAGTTTGATCCTAGGTAGAGGCAGATATTTCTCTCTCTGGGCACAATGAGAATAGATCTGCTGAACAAAACTCTGCATTGGCGATAGGAAGGGCATCCTTCCTTCCCTCCTTCTTTCCTTGTCTTTTCTGCCTTGTGTCTCCTTCCTTTCTTCCTTCTTTCTTTCCTTCCTTCTTTCCTTTTCTTCCTTGTCTTTCCTCCCTTGCTCCCTTCCTTCCTGTCTTTCTTTCCTTCCTGTCTTTCTTTCCTTCCTGTCTTTCTTTCCTTCCTGTCTTTCTTTCCTTCCTTCCTTCCTGTCTTTCTTTCCTTCCTTCCTTCCTTCCTTCCTTCCTTCCTTCCTTCCTTCCTTCCTTCCTTCCTTCCTTCCTTCCTTCCTTCCTTCCTTCCTGTTTTTTCCTCTTTGACCCTCCCTCCCAAGTTCAGGAGGCTGTGAGTTTGATCCTAGGTAAAGGCAGATATTTCTCTCTCTGGGCACAATGAGAATAGATCTGCTGAACAAAACTCTGCATTGGCGATAGGAAGGGCATCCTTCCTTCCCTCCTTCTTTCCTTGTCTTTTCTGCCTTGTGTCTCCTTCCTTTCTTCCTTCTTTCTTTCCTTCCTTCTTTCCTTTTCTTCCTTGTCTTTCCTCCCTTGCTCCCTTCCTTCCTGTCTTTCTTTCCTTCCTGTCTTTCTTTCCTTCCTGTCTTTCTTTCCTTCCTGTCTTTCTTTCCTTCCTTCCTTCCTGTCTTTCTTTCCTTCCTTCCTTCCTTCCTTCCTTCCTTCCTTCCTTCCTTCCTTCCTTCCTTCCTTCCTTCCTTCCTTCCTTCCTTCCTTCCTGTTTTTTCCTCTTTGACCCTCCCTCCCAAGTTCAGGAGGCTGTGAGTTTGATCCTAGGTAAAGGCAGATATTTCTCTCTCTGGGCACAATGAGAATAGATCTGCTGAACAAAACTGCATTGGCGATAGGAAGGGCATCCGGCCAGTAAACACTCAGCTCCATTCAGTTGCCCGGACTCCAAGGGATTATGGGGTCATTAAAAGGGGATGATGATTGATAGAGATAGATGATGGATGGATGGATAGATGGATGGATGGATGGATGGATGGATAGATAGATAGATAGATAGATAGATAGATAGATAGATAGATAGATAGATAGATAGATAGATTTCAAAACTTCTTTTCTCTTCCTGGCCAGGTCTGGGCACGGGTGTCGATGAGCAGACAGCTGTTCGATCATATGGATTCTTGGACTGCCAAATTCAGAAATGTGAGTTTTGCCTTTGGCCTGGTGTGTGTGTGTTCAAATGTGACACAGTCCTGGAAATTCCCTCCTGAGGTTGGGGCTTAGGGAAGGGACTCAGGCTAAATAGGGATGATTGAACCCAAAGTGCACCTAGTCCTCGCCTTATGACCCCTCGCTTAGCGAAACCTAGAAACGTAGAAAAGCGACATCAGAAAAACATACAGAACGTGTCGCTCTTCTAACTTCTGTTGTCTTTCTTCCCTCCAAATCTTTTTGGATCCGACAGTGGGTCAACGAGACAATTTTGGTGCCGCTGGTTCAAGAGATTGACTCTGTAAGCACTCAGCTGCGGAGAATGGGGTGTCCAGAGCTGCAGATTGGAGGTATGGTGACCCTTCGCAAAAAAACGTCGTGCCGTAATCATGTGCTCCCAAGTAAAATATATGGATTAAAATCGTAATTATTTTTTTTAAAAAACGAGCTTAGAATTTAGCAGCGTTATAGAGAAAAGGGCTTTTTCCTAGCTGGAAGCATCTGAAGTTGTCAACCCTGTAGGAAAAAAAACCAATTACGATAGAACATTTTATAGAGTTGCATTAATGTAAGATTGAAGATGGATAGACTTCAACTCCCAGAATTCCCAGCCAGCAAAGCTGTCTTTTAAATGCAGATGGACTGCTGAATCTTTTTCCTGATAGGTACCCCCAAAGGTGATTTTTCAAGAGGCAACTTGGACTTTCTGGTTTTTCTTTTGAAGACGTTTTGCTTCTCCTCCGAGAAGCTTCCTCAGCTCTGACTGGATGGTGGGGAATGGAAGGATTGATACTCCTTGCAGACAGCATTTGGTCATTTGCATCCTTTTTAGAGAGTCCTTGAGGCCACTTGGAGGCTTGTCTGTGTCCTCAGGATCACCCGAGTGGTGCAAATGGTTCCTGTAGTTTGCAATTTTTCCTCTGGAAATCCATTCCTAGTCCCTTCATGGATGAAGCTTCTTGGGCGAGAAGCGAAATGTCTTCGAAAGAAAAAAAACCCCAGAAAGTCCAGTTGCCTCCTGAAAAAAGCACCTTCGTGACAGCCACGACCTGGAGGACTGAGAATCTCTACAGACCTTTAGCTCTATACAATTTGGGATGGAATACCAGTGGTGAAGTGTAAAATTTGTTACTACCGGTTCTGTGGGCGTGGCTTGGTGGGTGGGTGGGTAATGTGATTGGGTGGGCGTGGCCAACTTTTTTTTTTTTAACTTTTAAAACTTTTTTTTTTTTAATTTGATTTATAGGCCGCCCTTTCTCTGGAGACTCAGGGCGGCTTACAGTGCGTTAAGCAATAGCCTTCATGCTTTTGTATATTTATACAAAGTCAGCTTATTGCCCCCACAATCTGGGTCCTCATTTCACCTACCTTAGAAAGGATGGAAGGCTGAGTCAACCTTGAGCCTGGTGAGATTTGAACTTGCAGTAATTGCAGGCAGCTGATGTTAATAACAGTGCTTTAGTCTGCTGCGCTACCAGGGCTCTACAACCGGCTGAAAAAATGCTTTTAAAAGTAAAAAAAAAAAAGCCTCTGATGATCGCACGGCTCAGCTGGGCATTGGGGGGGGGGCAGGGATTTTTGCTACCGGTTCTCCGAACCACCCACCGCCATCGCTACCAGATCGGGCGATGCGGTCCGAACCGGGAGCATTTCACCTCTGATGAACACCCTTTGAATGGTGTGGGAGTAGGAATGGATTTCCAGAGGAAAAAATTGCAGAACTACAGGAACCATTTGCACCGCTCAGGTGGCCCAGAGGACAAGACAAAGCTCCAAATGGCCTCAACAACCCTCTAAAAGGATATAAATGACCAGCTGTCTGCAAGGAGTATCAATCCTTCCATTCCCCACCATCCAGTCAGAACGGAAGAAGCTTCTGGGATGAGAAGCCAAACGTCTTCAAAGAAAAATCCAGAAAGTCCAGTTGCCTCTTGGAAAAAAATAAAGTGTCAGCACCTCAGCGCTGTCATAGAAAAAGGGAGATAAGCCCTGAACTTTTGCCTGCTAAATCCCTTTGAAGCCTGGTCTCCGTGGAAATGAAGAGGGGGGGGAACATTCCTGTGAAATGACAAGACAAGAAGTCAGGAGAGTGACTTGGAAGACAGCCAATGAGAAGGAGATAATTGGGGATCGGAAAGGGAGGGATTGGGGGGCAAAAGGTCAGTCTTGTCCGCATCGAGTCATGATCCGGTTGCTGTGCTCGAATAAAGAGAAGATTTCCTTAAAGATTGGCAGTTTGGAAATTCATTTATTTTGAGATAGCATCGAAGTCTGACATAAAGCCTCTTTGGGACAACTGTGACCTGGAGGTCTGAGAATCTCCGCAGACTTTTAGACGTCTTGAATGTTTTGCGCTGCAGAATCGAGAGCTCTCGGTTGCAGCTGCTGCTGCTGCTTCCGTTGGTGAGGTTGTCGCTTGAGTGAAAGGAAGTCTACAGCTGTTACCGAGACCCGAAACGGGGTTTTTTTTCCTGATGACGAAGGTTGCAGTTTCTCTCTCTCTATTTGTTGTCTGCAGAGGCCGGCCTGAGTAGCCTGAAGCAAGCTGCTTTGGTGAAAGCTCCCCTTATCCCGACCCTGAACACAATAGTTCAGTACTTGGAGCTGACCCCAAATCAGGAATATTTAGTAGAAAGGATCAAAGGTAAACGGCTACTTATTTCTATCCTGCCTTTAATGTCGGTTTATGAATCATGCAAGTCAGCAAACGTAACCTAATACTTCCCCACTCCTCCTGTTTGCCTCGCAACGACAACCCTGTGAGGTGGGCTGGGCTGAGAGAGAGAGCGATAGGACCAAAGTCATCCAGGTAGCTTTCGTGCCTAAGGCGGGACTAGAACTCTCAGTCTCCTGGTGATTGGTTCAAAGTCACCCAGCCGGCTTTCATGCCTAAGGCGGGACTAGAACTCACTGTCTCCTAGTGATTGGCCCAGAATCAGTCAATTGGCTTTCGTTCCGAAGGTGAGACTAGAACTCCCAGTCTCCTGGTGATTGGTTCAAAGTCACCCAGCCGGCTTTCGTGCCTAAGGCGGGACTAGAACTCCCTGTCTCCTAGTGATTGGCCCAGAATCAGTCAATTGGCTTTCGTTCCGAAGGTGAGACTAGAACTCCCAGTCTCCTGGTGATTGGTTCAAAGTCACCCAGCCGGCTTTCGTGCCTAAGGCGCGACTAGAACTCACTGTCTCCTGGTGATTGGCCCAGAATCAATCAATTGGCTTTCGTTCCGAAGGTGAGACTAGAACTCCCAGTCTTCTGGTGATTGGTTCAAAGTCACCCAGCCGGCTTTCGTGCCTAAGGCGGGACTAGAACTCACTGTCTCCTAGTGATTGGCCCAGAATCAATCAATTGGCTTTCGTTCCGAAGGTGAGACTAGAACTCCCAGTCTCCTGGTGATTGGTTCAAAGTCACCCAGCCGGCTTTCGTGCCTAAGGCGGGACTAGAACTCACTGTCTCCTAGTGATTGGCCCAGAATCAGTCAATTGGCTTTCGTTCCGAAGGTGAGACTAGAACTCCCAGTCTCCTGGTGATTGGTTCAAAGTCACCCAGCCGGCTTTCGTGCCTAAGGTGCGACTAGAACTCACTGTCTCCTAGTGATTGGCCCAGGATCAATCAATTGGCTTTTGTTCCGAAGGTGAGACTAGAACTCCCAGTCTCCTGGTGATTGGTTCAAAGTCACCCAGCCGGCTTTCATGCCTAAGGCAGGACTAGAACTCCCAGTCTCCTGGTGATTGGTCCAAAGTCACCCAGACAACTTTTCTGCCTAAGGCAGGACTAGAACTCCCAGTACTACAGATATACAGTTAATAAATAAACCCCCCTTTCCCAATTGCTGTCGTAACCTGAGGACTATCTGTAGTAGAACTGGCGATGAAACCAATGAAAAAGAGCTGGAAAAAATGATTTCTCCCCATCTTGGCCATTCACAGTATTGCTTTTCGCTCACTGACAGAGCTTTCCCAAGGCGGCTGCATGAGTTCGTTCAGGTGGAACCGAGGCGGAGACTTCAAAGCGCGCACCTGGGATACTGATTTACCCACGGATTCCGGAGTAAGTCCGCCTTAAGTTGGTAAAAGCAGGTGTATCTGGTTCATTCTCCCTTTTCTGTTGCTAGCAAGGCTGCTGGCAGAGTTATTTATTTATTATCCATTTGTATCCTGCCTTTATTATTTTTACAAATAACTCAACCTCATAGAACACGTCTTCCTCCTTCTGCGTTCTTCCCCACAACGACAACAACCCTGTGATTTGGGCTGGGCTGCAAGAGGGAATGATTGGCCCAAAGTCACCTGGGCATGCTTTCATACCTAAGGTAGAACTAGAACTCACCATCTCTTGCTAATTGGCCCAAAGTCACCAAGACAGCCCAAGGCAGTACTAGAACTCACCCTCTCCCGGTGATTGGTCCAAAGCCATCCAGCTGATTTCCATACCTAAGGCAAAACTAGAACTCACTGTCTTTTGCTAATTGGCCCAAAGTCACCAGACTTGCTTTCGCACCTAAAATGGAACTATAACTCATCAACTCCTGCTAATTGGCCCAAGATCACCCAAGCAGCTTTTATGCCTAAGGTAGAACTAGAACTCACAGTCTCCTGGTGATTGGCCCAAAGTCACCCAGCTGTCTTTCATGCCTAAGGTGGGACTAGAACTCACCCTCTCTCAGTAATTGGCCCAAAGTCACCCAGGCGGCTTTCATGTCTAAGGAAGAACTAGAACTCACCCTCTCCCAGTAGTTGGCCCAAAGTCACCCAAGTGGCTTTCATGCCTAAAAGGGGAACTAGAACTCGCCCTCCCCTGGTGATTGGCCCAAATCACCCAGGCTATCATATCTAAGAAGGAACTAGAACTCACCCTCTCCCAGTAATTGGCCCAAAGTCACCCAGCTGGTTTTCATGCCTAAAGAGGAACTAGAACTCACCATCTCCTGGTGATTGGCCCAAATTCACCCAAGCAGCTTTCATGCCTAAGGTAGAACTAGAACTCACAGTCTCCTGGTGATTGGCCCAAAGTCACCCAACTGGTTTTCATGCCTAAAGATGAACTAGAACTCACCATCTCCTGGTGATTGGCCCAAATTCACCCAAGCAGCTTTCATGCCTAAGGTGGGACTTGAACTCACCCTCTCCCAGTAGTTGGCCCAAAGTCACCCAAGTGGCTTTCATGCCTAAAGAGGAACTAGAACTCACCATCTCCTGGTGATTGGCCCAAATTCACCCAAGCAGCTTTCATGCCTAAGGTGGGACTAGAACTCACCCTCTCCCAGTAGTTGGCCCAAAGTCACCCAGGCGGCTATCATGCCTAAAATGGGACAAGAAATCGCCGCCGTTTTTTGGAAGTGTCCGACATGGCGCTAAATCCCAACCCCCCCTTCTCTCCCTCCAGATCCTTATGCACGTATTCTGCACGTATCTTGACTCCAGGCTGCCTCCCCATCCGAAGTATCCCGACGGGAAAACCTTCACCTCCCAGCATTTCATTCAAACCCCTGATAAACCAGGTAACGCAGGCTGTCTTTTTCTTCTTCTTCTTTTTTTTTTTTAAATGAGCGCAGCCTCAACTTAACAACCACAAACGTGGCTCCAGATTTCTATTGCTAAGCAAGACCATTTTGCCACCGTTGTTAAGCGAATCGCTGCCATTGTTAAGTTAGTAACCCGGTCGATAAACGAATCTTGGCTTCCCCACCGACTTTGCTTGTCAGAAGGTCGCAAAAGGGGTATCATGTAACCCTGGGAAACTGCAACCGTCGTAAGTATGAGTCAGCTGCCAAGCGCAGCACCACACCAGCCTCCTTGTTATAGGAAAAGAAATGGAACCAAGCCAAGCTCTTCGATGCAAGAAAAAGTTTATTGTGCACGGTTCAAACAGTCCAAAGACGAGCAAAGGGTCTGAACATTGATGGCTGCTTTTGGCCATGTATTTATACAGTTTAAAGGCAAAATTATTACAGAGAGTGATGGATTTCACACGTAGAAGCTGCCCTTTCATCTATCTCTAGGAAAGGAAGTAACAATCCCGTTCTCACAGGGATGAATAGAATAGAATAAAATAAGGAATAGAATAAGGAATAGAGTAAGGAATAGAATAGAATAAGAGATAGAATAGAATAAGAAACAGAATAGAATAGAATAGAAAAAGGAATAGAATAGAATAGAATAGAATAGAATAGAATAGAATAGAATAGAATAGAATAGAATAGAATAGAATATAGGAATAGAATAGAATAAGGAATAGAATAGAATAAAATAAGGAATAGAATAAGAAATAGAATAGAATAGAATAGAATAGAATAGAATAGAATAGAATAGAATAGAAAAAGAAATAGAATAGAATAGAATAGAATAGAATAAAATAAGGAATAGAATAAGAAATAGAATAGAATAGAATAGAATAGAATAGAATAGAAAAAGAAATAGAATAGAATAGAATAGAACAGAACAGAACAGAACAGAATAGAATAGAATTCTTTATTGGCCAAGTGCGAGTGGACACACAAGGAATTTGTCTTTGGTGCATAAGCTCTCAGTGTACATAAAAGAAAAGATACGTTCGTCAAGAACCATAAGGTACAACACTTAAATGATAGTCATAGGGAACAACTAAGCAATCCGGAAACAGGAAACGCTTTACTTTTCTGTATAATATTTTATACGTAAAATATATTTTATGTATAACCAGCTGGACTCCCACCAACGGTAATCTGGAATTTCGTTTAATTTCGTTTTAATCGGGCTGTTAACAGACGTGGCTCTTCTCATTCACAGATATGACGAACGAGAATTTGTTCTGCGTCTATCAGAGCAGCATCAACCCTCCCCATTATGAGCTGATTTATCAACAACAGGTCTACAATCTTCCTAAGGTAGGAGTATGTGCAGCTTCTCCGTGGCTTTTCATGAACAGAGAGGTTGCTGCTCACGGGGGGCCACCAGTGAAGATGGATAGGTCTCTGGGGCCCTGGGTGCTCACTGAACTTGGTTCTTTCCTTATAGACTTTTCACAACCAGACTAGGTTATATCATCAGTGCTAGAAGGGAGGAGGGAAACGTCTAGTTACTGATATTACCTAGTTGGGTTGTGAAATGTCTGCAAGAAAACAAAGTCAAAGAGTACTAAGGATCCCACATTTGTCTTCCTCCTCCCCGCCTCCCTTCTTCTCCTTCACTCCACAAATGCCACTCCCTTTTAGCACTGATAATGTTGCCTAGTTGGGTCACAAGACGTCTGCAAGCAAAACCCCAAGCTCAGAGAGCACCAAGGATCCCACAGTCCTCCTCCTCCTCCTCCTCCCGCTTCTCTCTGCAAACCCCACTCCCTTCTTGCACTGATGATGTTACCTAGTTGGGTCATGAAACGTCTGCAAGAAAACCACCAAGCTCAGGGAGCACCAAGGGCTCCATAGTCGTCCTACCTTCTAGCCCTGATGATGTTACCTAGTTCGGTAATAAAATGTCTGCAGGAAAACAACCAAGTTCAGAGACCACCAAGGACCCCACAGTTCTTCTCCTCTTCCTCCTCCTCTTCCTCCTCCTCCCCCTCCCCCTCCTCCTTTCCACAAACCCCACTCCCTTCTAGCACTGATAATGTTGCCTAGCTGGGTCATGAAACATCTGCAAGAAAACCACCGCAGCTCAGAGAGCACCAAGGAAGCCATCCTCCTCTTCCTCCTCCTCCCTCTGTCATACCCATAGCAATGTTTCTCAACCATGGCTGTTTTAAGACGCGTGGACTTCAACTCTGACGCCCTTTTTGTCATTCTTTAGCAACGCCAAATAGTTTTGGGTAAAAACAAAACAAGGCACACCAGGGAAGGAGAGAGAAAGACACACCTTGTTGCAAGTGTAAGCTAGTCGGGTTCTTTACCTGTTCGCCTTCTTTTCATCCCTCCTGTTTAGGGCAGAAACAACCTGTTTCACACTCTGCTTATGTTCCTGTACATCATCAAGACCAAGGAATCGGGGATGCTTGGGTACGTATGATTATTCGATATATTTCTGTCCCCACATATAATACAGGAAATCCTCCGTTTACAACCGCAATTGAGCCTAATATTCTATTCTGTTCTCTTCTCTTCTTCATTATTCTGTTCTGTTCTGTTCTATTATTCTATTCTATTCTATTCTTCATTATTCTGTTCTGTTCTGTTCTATTATTCTATTCTATTCTATTCTATTCTTCATTATTCTGTTCTGTTCTGTTCTATTTTATTTTATTCTCTTCATTCTTCATTCTGTTCTGTTCTATTATTCTATTTTATTTTATTCTATTCTATTCATTATTCTGTTCTGTTCTATTATTCTATTTTATTCTATTCTATTCAATTCTATTCTTCATTATTCTGTTTTATTCTATTCTATTCTATTCTTCATTATTCTGTTCTGTTCTATTATTCTATTCTATTCTATTCTATTCTTCTATTCTATTCTATTCATTATTCTGTTCTGTTCTATTATTCTACTTTATTTAATTCTATTCTATTCTATTCTATTCTATTCTATTCTATTCTATTCTATTCTATTCTATTCATGTTTGCTGAGTGAGAAATTTGTTGAGCGGGTTTTGCCCCGTTTTACGACTTTCCTCGCCACAGTGGTTAAGCGAACCGCCGCCGTTCTTAAATTAGTCACGGTCGTTGAATGGATCCGGCTTCCCCCGCACGGACTTTGCTTGTCCGATGGTCGCAAAAGGGGATCACGTGACACCCCTCCCCCCACCCCCAGGACACTGCAGCCCGTCATTAAGTATGAGTCGGTTGTCAGGCATCTAACCTAATCCATCTGATCAGCTTTAGATCGAATTTGTTCATGATCCGTCTAATCGGTTTCAGGTTGAATTTGAACAGGGGCAGGAGGCGAAGGAGGCGCAGTGAGGGAGGCTGAACACAGCCGGCCACTTAAAAGACGTGTGGACTTCAATTCCCAGAATTCCTCAGGCTCCCATCTTTCTCTCCCCCCCCCTTTTTTTTCTGCTGTCTGGTGTTAAAGCAAAATGAAATTGAAACCATCTACAACAGAGGTGTCAAACTCAAGGCCCGTGGGGTCCAGCCTGGAAATAGCAAAGGACTGGCCCATGGTGCATCTGCCAGTCAAAACGGGGTGTGAGGGGGGCTGCACAGGGTGCCCCCCACCCAATTTTCAGCCTGGACAGCCTCCTGCCAATCAAAACGGCATGGGGGGGCCCACATGAACCCCGTGCCCCGTTTTTGCTGGCAGGGTAGTGCAGGAGGCCGTCCAGGCCAAAAATGGGGCACGGGGGGGCACATGTGCCCCCCACACACCCCATTTTGGCCAGCAGGGTAGTGCAGAAGGCATCCGTCCTGTCTCTGCCCCTCCTCCTCTCCCGGCCAGCCCACAAAGGAGAACTACAATGCTGACTCGGCCCTTGATGAAATCCAGTTTGACACCCCTGATTTACAACTTCGGTGGGCCAGTGTGCAAGCATGCACCTCGATTCGCGTGAGTGGTGGGCCGGCATATACACACACACACACACAAGTGCCCACCAGCCCGATGCACTCACAAGTTGTGCTGCCAGTGCAGGGTTTCCGATCAGCAACTCGCAGGGCCCAATTCCGAATAGGCCACAGCCCGTTAGTGGGCCGCAGGAATTGTGGACCCCTGATCTACAACTAAACAGATGGCTTTTTCAAACCTATTCTTTCCTAATAGTTCTCCAAATAATAATAATAATAATAATAAATGTGATTTTTGGTGCCTATGTTCTGTCCCCGTCTCACACACGCACACAAACAGACAGCCAGGGGTTAAATAAAACTGGCAGACAACAAATTCTTTCGATAAGAGAATTGGCAGCAACCCAGTAGCTGCTTGCCAAGAACTTTACTCATAGAGGGAGGGGTTGTTCCTCCGACAGATAAACCCAAACAAGATACACACAGTTCAAGAATTGTCAAGTCCAGTCCGTATTAAATCCAAGGCAGATAACGTTGTTTCCAAAGATACAATGTGACTCGCTAGTAGTTTAGTTTTGTCCGTCACAGAGTCTGAATGGCCACCTCACCCCCTTTTATCCCCTGTGGGGTGTGGTCCAGTGACTCAGCTTAATCTCTGGCACGCCTCCTTTTCTGCTGCGTGCGCCTGTCTCTCCGACGCTGGCGTGGATCCAGCCAAGACTTATCTCCATCACTGTCCGACTGCGAGGAGATACCTGGCTCCTAGGCAATCTCTTCTCCTTCGGGAGACACCTGAGGCATTGCCAGAGAGGAGGGTCCTGGAGAGGGAGGCCTGGCCAACTCCTCTCCTTCATGTTCAGAGCCTTCTCCCTCCGATAAGTCGGCCTCGGGGGTCGGAGTCACAACACCATAACAAGATTTTAAAAAATACAGCAGCTAGTGGAAAAAAACCCGGATCTTGTCTCCGGCTCTGAAATTCATCACACACGTCTGATTTTGCACGGTTTATTTCTAGCTGGAGAGAGAATTCGTGAAATCCTTGATCTCCGACGAAACCTTTGTGATCTCATAATAAAGGCTGTCCTTCTCTTCGCAGGCGAGTCAACCTCGGGTTATCCGGCGTGAACGTTCTCTGGATTTTTGGAGACTAGTTGGTTTTTTTTTTCCCACCCAGTCACGAACTCTTTTTTTTAACTCCGAGAGGATAAATTCCATCCCTAGGATGAGAATTTAGCTCTGTACTGCCTTGAATTTCACTGCCGTACGAAGAAAAAAGGTGCTTTATTTTTATTTTTACAACAACAGAAGAGTCGCGAAAAATCATATTTTTCATGCTGTTTCTGCTCAGGAGGTTTAAACTGAAGGAACGTTGAATTACCTTACTCGATAAACGGAATTGCTTTTTTTGAAAAATTTCGGAGTAAATCAGCCTGAAGGTTTCCTTCCTTCCATTGATCAGAATCCCAAATCACACTTTTGAACCAAATCCGGACTCCCTAAATGCCCTTAGGATTTATTGCTTCTCTACAACCGATACTTTAAATAATAACACTAATCGGAAAAACCCGAAAAGGATATATTTTAAAAATCAGGATCCTGTGCCGTTTGGCTTCTCCTTTTCACCTGTGCTTTTGGACGGCTAGCAAAGAAAAGTTGTAATGAGATTGTCTTACTTAGTGGGCATGGTTTTCAGTGAAAATATTCCTTATTCCCAGAGCCGCCGTTTAGATCTGGTTTCGCTTTGAGAACACTCCAAAACATGATTTAAAAAAAAATTTTTAAAGGTATTTTTGAACAGGATTGGAGTGGGGTTTTATTTTGTTTTTTTGCAGGATTTTTGAAAAATTGAACTTCACGCCGTCAATTCCATCAAGAGATCTTTCTGGGGGAAAAAAATATGTTTTTTTTTTTCCTTCCTTCTAACCGGACAATGGAAGAAGAAACGTTGTTAGAATAATGTATATATATATATATTTTTCAATAGCTATAACAGTATTTCTCAAGTTTAAGATAGGGGGACTTCCAGATCCCAGAATTCCCCCTATCTTAAATTTGCCAAAATTGACAAAGGCATACAACAGTGTTGGTGAACCTTTCCGGCACAAAAATGGGAGCGCATATGCGTGTGGGGGGGACCACCGGAAACCGGAAGAGCAGCTTCCCGGCGTGCATGAATGCGCTGGGAAGCTGAGCTTCCGGTTTCTGGCGTGGGCATGCACGCCGATCACCTGGTTTTCCAGTTTCTTGCACGCATGCACATGTGAAGACCAGCTGGCTGGCACGCATGTGTGCACCAGAAACCGGATAGCTCAGCTTCCCGGTGCGCGCATGCGCAACAGGAAGCTGCTCTTCGGTTTCTGGGCGTTCCCGTGTGTGCGAACACCAGCTGGCCGGCGCGCATGTGCACGCTGGAACCTGGAAGAGCGACGGCTGGCGTGCCCGGAGAAATGGCTCTGCGTGCCACTTCTGGCACGCGTGCCATAGGTTCGTCATCACGGGCATATAAGAATGCCTGCCATACAAGCATTCACACCCGAGGCTGCAGGAAAAAAATTACCGCAATTAATTTTACTCCAAAATAACACCCGAGCGGAAAAATGAATTGCATCCTTCGTCACCCCGCGATGAGCGAAAGGTTTAAAAACTACCTCTTTACTATGGCGGCCGTGAGACTCATAAAAGCGATATAAATCTTACCCGCTTCTCTTCAAAGCAACTTTTTAAAAAGGTGATTTTTTTTTTTTGCTAATATTCCGCTGAAAGATTAGCAACTGCAATGCTGTGCTTTTTTTACAAACTTTTTGCTCCGCGTCTTAAGACGTCCTGCGCTACCAAACGTTAACCCGAGTTGTGTTTCTCGCTGGGTTGCAACCTGATTGTAAAGCAAGGCAAGTTGCCTTAACGCTGTTTGTGTGTTGTGTTACACTCAAGTACAAGCAAGCTAGTGTGATATTGGCCAGGGATGTGTCTTGCAGCTGGGGGAAATGATATTTTGTCATTGTGGGTCTTCCTTGTCAGTGCCGAGATATTTTGGGGGGAGTGGGGGAGTCTTGGTACTGATATTAAATGGAATTATTTTGGTTAATCCTGTCTCGACGTCTGTTTGAGTCCCTGATTTTCCAGCTGCTATTTTTCTGGTCTTTTTGTCCCGTCTTCTTTTCGACGTAATTCAAAACAAGAAGTGAATTGCTCTGCCATCTTTAGCCCAGACAGGCGGTCCTTGACTTACAACTGTTTGCTTAGAGACCAAACTTACAACAGCACTGAAAAAAAAGGTCACTTATGATGGTTCTTCACACTTAACGACCGTCGCAACATCCCCACGCTCACGTGATCAAAATTCGAGCAACTGGCATGTACTTAACGACGGTTGTACTGTCCCGGGGGGGGTCACGCGATCTCCTCTTACGACCCTCCCAGCCGACGTCCAACAAGCAGTCAATGGGAGAAGCCAGATTGCTTAACAGCAGTGTGATTCAATTAACAACTGCAGTGGTTCGCTTAACGACGGTGGCAAAAAAAAGGGCTTACTATCATGTTCACTTTATGACCGCCGTGAGAAAAAAAAGTCATAAAAACAGGTTAGTTTTCTGGGTGATCTGCGTTGGGATTTACAACCATCGTTGGCAGGAATCCATTACGGTCGTAAATCGAGGATTACCTGTGTGTGCTGCCGTTTTGAACAGACATCCTGTAGCTCCAGGTGGCCGAGCCATAAATGTTGGGAGACCATTCCTGGCAGTCCTCGACTTACAACCATCCGTTTAGTGACCGTTCACAGTGGAAAAAGTACTTAGGGCCGTTTTTTCACACTTACGACCGTTTCAGCATCCTCATGGTCACATGATCAAAATTTAGACAATTGGCAACTGGCATGGACTTACGACAGTCGCAGTGTCCCCGGGTTACCGTGATCCCCTTTTGCGACCTGACAAGCAAAGTCCACTGGGAAGCCGGATTCACTTAACAACCACATGACTAATTTAACTGCGGTGATTCACTTAACGACAGTGGCAAGAAAAAGCCATAAAATGGGCCAAAAATCATTTAATAGCTGTCTTGCTTAGCAATGGAAATTTTGGTCTCCACTGTCGTAAGTCGAGGACTAACCTGTAAAATCCAGCGATCCCATTCTTAGGACTCTCTGCCCCACCTCAATTTAAAAAAAAAAAAAATGCTTAAAATTCTTTATTATAAAGGGGAAGATGGGATGATTGGTGCTCTTGTGATTTGCGTCAGGAGATACGCCGCTGCCATAAAAATTAAAAATATTCGGTGTCCGGATGGAATGTTTTGAGTCCTGTCAAATCCATTATCTATACATGAACTTTGAATGACGACACCTCCCATTTTGTACAATAAGCTCCATGCAACTTTTTTAAAAAGGGGTTTTAAAATAGAAGTATAAATATAAAATATCAGGCGCCGTCCATCTCGTGGTATCTCGCAGTCCTCGACTTACAACCGAAATGGGGACAGTCGTAAATTGTGACGGTTGCAAAGCCAGTCGCCCGCGCGAACGACCTGACGTTACGATCATTTTTTTTTTTTTTAGCGGCCGTCATAATGGCGAACCCTGATAGTCGTTAAGCAAATGACTAATAAGGTTGGCAGGCAAAAAAAAGTTTTGTGTGTGAATTGGCTCGATTTATTAAGAATAAATCGAATTTATTAACAAAGAAGGTTGTTAACGCAAACCGATTGGACATCGGGGGGGCATTTTTGAAGGAAACCAAAAGTGCCAATTTTCTGTACTGTTTGGAGGATTTTGTCATAACTTTTGATTTAAGCAACTGGTGGTCGTATGTTGAGGACTGCTTGTCTCAGACTTCTGGTTCGCACCTTTCAAAAAAAAGAGAGAAATTAAACTAGGTTAGATGGTGGTTGTGGGGTTTGTATCAGAGCAGTAGTCACTACCTCCAAAAGTTGGCTAGTGCCGCCCGAGTCTTACGCCCCAAACCTTTTGCAACAAACTCAGTTGAACTTCATCTTGGCTTTGTGGAAATAAAAGAGGAGGAAAAACGGATCTTGGCAAAGGTGTGAAGCAAGGAGTGTCCAACCGTGGTCACTTTAAGACCGGTGGACTTCAACTCCCAGAATCCCTCAGCCAGCCAAACATCTGCAAGGAAGCAACCAAATTCGTACTCCAGTCCTCCTCCTTCCTCTCCACAAACCTCCCTCCCTGCTAGCTCTGATGATGTTCCCTAGTTGGGTCATGAAACGTCTGCAAGACGACCACCGAGCTCAGAGAGCAACCAAGGACCCCACAGTTCTCCTCCACCTCCTCCTCTGCAAACCCTACTCTCTTCTAGCACTGATGAAGTTCCCTAGTTGGGTCATGAAACGTCTGCAAGGAAACCCCCAAAGCTCAGAGAGCACCAAGGACCCCCACAATTCAACTCGGAGCTGCTGCAAAGCTCTATAGCACAACTGCAAAGGTTGTTAACACACTGACCCAGTTAACAACTTGGGCTGAGCAGTAAGGATTCCAGTCCTCCTCCTCCTCCCTCCTTCAGCTTCCTCCCCTCCCTTTCATTCCTCCTCTTCCTCCTTCTCCTTTCCCCCACAAACCCCTCTCACTGATGAAGTTCCCTAGTTGGGTCAAGAAACGTCTGCAAGGAAACCCCCAAGCTCAGAGAGCACCAAGGATCCCTACAGCCCATTCTTTCTTTCTTCCTTCCTTCCTTCCTTCCTTCCTTCCTCTTCTCCCTCCCTCCCTTTTTCTCCTTCCTTCCTTCCTTCCATCCTCCTTCCCTCCCTCTTCTCCTTCCTTCCTCCCTTCCTCTTTCTCCTCTTCCTCCCTCCCTCTTTCTCCTCTTCCTTCCTTCTATCCTTCCTCCCTCCCTCTTCTCCTTTCTTCCTCCCTTCCTCTTTCTTCTCCCTTCCTTCCATCCTCCCTTCCTTCCTCCCTCCCTTCCTCTTTCTCCTTCCCTCCTTCCCTCCTTCCATCCTCCTTTCTCCTTCCTTCCTCCCTCCCTCCCTCTCCTCTCTCCCTCCCTCTTTCTCCTTCCTTCCTCCCTCCCTCTTCTCCTTCCTTCCTCCCTTCCTCTTTCTCCTTCCTTCCTCCCTTCCTCTTCTCCTTCCTTCCTCCCTTCCTCTTTCTCCTCCCTTCCTCCCTCCCTCTTTCTCCTCTTCCTTCCTTCTATCCTTCCTCCCTCCCTCCCTCTTCTCCTTCCTTCCTTCCTCCCTTCCTCTTTCTTCTCCCTTCCTTCCATCCTCCCTCCCTTCCTCTTTCTCCTTCCTTCCTTCCACCCTCCCTCTTTCTCCTCTTCCTTCCTTCTATCCTCCCTCCCTCCCACCTTCCCTTTCTCCTTCCTCCCTCCCTCTCCTTCCTCCCTCCCTCCCTCCCTCCCTCCTCTCCACAAACTCCTCCTCCTCAGCACTGATGAAGTTCCCTACTTGGGTCATGAAACGTCCGCCAGGAGACCCCCCCCCCCAAGCTCAGAGACCCCCCCCTCCCCAGTCCCACCCCTGAGCTGCAAAGGTCTCCCTCTCACCTCCTCCGCAGAGGGGCCCTTGGGGGAGAAGGCGAGGCGGGGCAGGCGAGGGTCTCCCGTCCCCCTCCGTCCTGGGACCCGCCGGGCTGCCCTCCGCGCGGGGGCGGCGCCTGCCACTCCCCCCCCCCACGCCCTGCCTTGAAAGCCCCCGCGCACGTCCCTGCCTCGCCCGGCTCCTCCGCAGCCTCCGCAGCTCCCTCCGGCCATGTCCCGCGAGTGGGAGCTGGGCAGCCGCCGCCGCCGCCGCTCCACACAGGACGGCTACGGTGAGTGAGGGGCTCCCCTGCCCGGCTTTCCCCCGCGCCCTCCGCCCCGACCACGCAGCCCGCCGGCTGCCGGCTGGGGATGAGGGGAGAGGGAGTCCGGCCCCAGGGATGGGGGGGATTGCGAGACAAGTGGTCCCTGGCTAGCAGCAGGCTGGGGTGGGAGGGGAGGAAGGGGGAGTCCTGCCCCCGACTGGGAAGGATGGGCATGGGAGTCCTGCTCCCGGTTGGGGGGGGGGGAAAGGAGGCTGGGAAGGATGGGGATGGGAGTCCTTCTTTCAGTTGGGGGGAGGGGGCTGGGAAGGTTGGGCATGGGAGTCCTGCACTCAGCTGGGCGGGGAGGGTGGCTGGGAAGGATGGGCCTGGGAGTCCTGCACTCAGCTGGGGGGGAGGGTGGCTGGGAAGGATGGCCATGGGAGTCCTGCACCCAGTTGGGGGGAGGAGGGCAGCTGGGAGGGATGGGCATGGGAGTCCTGCACCCAGCTGGAGTGGGGAGGGCGGCTGGGAGGGATGGGCAATGGGAGTCCTGCACCCAGCTGGAAGGGGGAGGGTGGCTGGGAAGGATGGGAGTCCCACACCCAGTTGGGACGGAGGGGATTGGGAGTCCTGCCCCCAGCTGGGAAGGATGGACATGGAAATCCTGCCCTCAGTTGGGGGGAGGGCAGCTGGGAAGGATGGGCATGGGAGTCCTGCTCCCAGTTAGGGAGAGAGCGGCTGGGAAGGATGGGAGTCCTGCCCCCAGCTGGGAAGGATGGACATGGGAGTCCTGCTCCCAGCTGGGGTTAGGCAGAGTTAGTTTTTCCTGCGTTCAGGGGAGGGGGGGGCTTGGGGAAAGGTCTTTCTGAACGCACCCCAGGGTCGCTCAGGGCTGGCCACGGCGTGATGGGGGCAGGCAAGGGTCCCCCAAAATCCAGCCCTGAAGGAAACCTCGTCTTGCACTCCAGAAACTACCTGCAGCGCAAATGACAACTTTAGAAAGCACACGAAGCTCAAAACTTTTCCTTTGAAAAACTTTGGGTTTCTGTGAGCATTGATTGATTGGAAGGAGGAGGAAGAAGAAGAAATGGACTATGGGTTCCTGAGTGTTCTCTGAGCTTGGTTGTTTTCTGGCAGACGTTTCATGACCCAACTAGTTAACATTATCAGTGCCAGAAGGGAGTGAGGTTCGCAGAGAGGAGGAGGAGGAGGAGGAGGAGGAGGAGGAGGAGGAGGAGGAGGAGGAGGAGGAGGAAATGGACTATGGGGTCCTTGGTGCTCTATGAGCTTGGTGGTTTTCTTGCTGATTTTTGATTGCCAAACTTCACATCATCACTGCTCAGGACGCTGATAATGTTACCTAGTTTGGTCGTGAAACGTTCGCAAGAAAACCACCCAGCTGAGGGAGCACCCAGGAACCCCACATATTGATAGTGGAAATGCTGTGTTTGGCCTTTTATTTAATGTTACTGATGCTCATGACTGGTTGTGTTTCAATCACGTTTTAACCATCAGCCATCCAGACTCACGGATGTGAGATAGCAAAAATGTTGAATACAAAACCAAAATAAATAAATTGGTCTGACATTTGTCAGAAACGCTGAATCTCCCAAACTGTTGGCCTAAACTAAGAATATATATTTTAAAAATCTAATCTAAAGCGTAAAGATAATTTACTGATGGGCTAAAATCCAATATCCGTATTTTGAAGGCAGATAGGAAAATCACATCCTGTGATGCCTCTGTATTTTGACAGTTTTAACCAGGCGTTAAAATTAAGCCAGTGAATAAATTAGCGTAGAGAAAGTAGTAGAAGAGCAGAATTTGGAGGAAGTAGAACTCAAAAAAAGATCAGTTTTGGGGAGGAAGTTAGAATAACAAGAGATGTCGGTTTCTAAGAATGATTTTAATGTGCTTTTTCACACACGATGAAGACTTTGGTTAGGATTGATTGATTTTATTTTATTTTATTTTATTTTATTTTATTTTATTTTATTTTATTTTATTTTATTTTATTTTATTTTATTTTATTTTATTATTTTATTTTATTTCTATACTGCCCTTCTCCCGAAGGACTCAGGGCGGTGTACAGCCTAATTAAAAACACAAAGACGAACAAAATTTAAAAAATAATTAAAATTATTAAATGATAGGCCCAATTTGTAAAACCCCAAAATTTAAAATCCCATTTAAAACCAATTAAAAATCTTTACATTTATCAGCCTGCTCGTTTCGTTTGGACTAAATTTCGCTTCTACTGTCTTTAAAATATCTTTATTCAATTGTGGTCGTTAGTTCAAGAACTTTTATCAAATATTAAATAAGTGTTTTTTATTCAATATACTGGGTGAAGTACAAAAAAGAAAGCTGGGATAAAGAACAGGCAGTCCTCGACATATGACCACAATTGAGCCCAACATTTCCGTTGCTGAGACATTTTGTTAAGTGAGTTCTGCCCCGTTTTACGACCTTTCTGGCCACTGTCGCTAAGTGAATCGCTTCAGTTTTTAAGTAAGTCACACGGTTGTTAGGCGAATCTTGGCTTCCCCCTTTGACTGTGCTTGTCGGAAGGTCGCAAAAAGGGGACTCCGACTGTCGTAAGTACATGCCAGTTGCCAAGCTTTTCCATTTTGATCACGTGACGGTGGGGATACGGCAACGGTTGTTATGTGTGAAAAACGGTCGTAAGTCCCTTTTTTCAGTGCCGTTGTAACTTCGAACGGTCACTAAATGAATGGTCGTAGGTTGAGGACAACCTGTAGGGCTGTGAAGGCTCATAGGCATGCACGCACGCACATGCATAACTTAAATTGGGGGAGAAAAAATAGGAAAATAGTTGTATTGCGTGCATTTTTTTTTACATTTGATTTCTAATTTCTGATTAACCTGACAAGGGACAGCCAAAGGGCCGAACGTGGCCCAGGGACCATAAAATGTCCAGGTCTGATATAGAATCCTAGGGCTGGAAGGGACTTCAGAGGTCCTCTATTCCACCCCTTCGCTAAGGCAGGAGACCTTATACCATCTCAGAATTCTCCTTCTCCTCCTCTTTAAACCTATCCCTATCCTCTTCCTCCTCCTTCTTCTTCTCCTTCCTTCTTCCCTTCCCTTCCTTCTTCTCTTCCTCCTCTACTCCATAAACCCCATTCCCTTCTATCACTGAGGATGTTACCTAGTTGGGTCATGAAATGTCTCTGAGAAAACCACCAAGCTCAGGGAGCACCAAGTCCTCCTCCTCCTCCTCCTCCTCCTCCTCCTCCTCCTCCTCCTCCTCCTCCTCCTCCTCCTCCTCCTCCTCCTTTCTGCATGCCCTACTCCCTTCTATCACTGATGATGTTACCTAATTGGGTCATGAAATGTCTCTGAGAAAACCACCAAGCTCAGGGAGCACCAAGTCCTCCTCCACCTCCTCCTCCTCCTCCTTTTCCTCCTCCTCCTCCTTTCTGCATGCCCTACTCCCTTCTATCACTGATGATGTTACCTAATTGGGTCATGAAATGTCTCTGAGAAAACCACCAAGCTCAGGGAGCACCAAGTCCTCCTCCACCTCCTCCTCCTTTTCCTCCTCCTTTTCCTCCTCCTCCTCCTTTCTGCATGCCCTACTCCCTTCTATCACTGATGACGTTACCTAGTTGGGTCATGAAATGTCTCTGAAAAAACCACCAAGCTCAGGGAGCACCAAGTCCTCCTCCACCTCCTCCTCCTCCTCCTTCTCCTCCTCCTCCTTCTTTCTGCATGCCCTACTCCCTTCTATCACTGATGACGTTACCTAGTTGGGTCATGAAATGTCTCTGAGAAAACCACCAAGCTCAGGGAGCACCAAGTCCTCCTCCACCTCCTCCTCCTTCTCCTTCTCCTCCTCCTCCTCCTTTCTGCATGCCCTACTCCCTTCTATCACTGATGACGTTACCTAGTTGGGTCATGAAATGTCTCGGAGAAAACCACCAAGCTCAGGGAGCACCAAGTCCTCCTCCACCTCCTCCTCCTTCTCCTCCTCCTCCTCCTCCTCGTTTCAACCCTGATCTACAAATATTCTGCTGTTATTGGGTACATAGAGGTGTTTTGCCACAGTTCGGCGGCGGATCCTGGAAAAACATCCTTACCCGGTCCTTACTCCCATGTTGTGAGTGACCTCATCAAGGGAGAGGCCAGGCGTGGAGTTTTCCACCCAGACGTGCAGTTTGGGACCTTTCCCGATAACGGTGATCTTAATCTCGATCACGTTCCTTCTTCAACAATCCAGGCTAAGCCCCCCGCTGGGTCCCTTCCCCCTCCATCAAGGTGACCAAGCCTAAAAAGGACCATCACCTTACAGGCTTCTACAAATGAGATCACCGTTGTGTTGTTCCCGCTTGCGTTTTCTTGTTTTCACACCTTATCTACAAAACCAGCCTCACCTAAAAGTCTGTAGAGATTCTCAGTCATCCAGGTCAGGGAGTTTCCGCGAACCTCCCTCCCTCCTAGCAGGATGATAGTGCCTAGTTGGGTTATGAAACGTCTACAGGAAAACCACCAAGTTCAGAGAGCATCACGGACCCCATAAGTACATCCATGCGATCTAGGGGTGGGTTATACTTACCTTTAGTATCGGTTTGCATTACGCGTAGTTCATCTATGATGACATCCGGGTCAGTGGGCGGAGCCTCCCGCCGGTTTTTCTACCGGTTCTTGAGAACCGGTCCGAACCGGGAGGCAACCCACCACCACTGAAAAAGGAACATTTTGAAGGCTTCCAAGTCCGCAAAGGTAAGTAGAACAGCGAGGGGGGTGGAATCCGCTGCGCCACGTGATTTAGATTAGCAAGAAAGTAGGAAATCCGACGAGTCTAGCTAATATAAATCGTGCGTCACAGCTGATCGTCGACCAGCTGATCGTCGGAAATACCGGTTCGCCCGAAGTGGTAGAATTTGTTACTACCGGTTCGGGAGAACCGGTCCGAACCGGTAGCATTTCACCCCTGAAAACCACCGAATGCACTTAATACCACACATTAAACTGGAGTTCTTCTAACCTGTACATCTGGTTTATGACTAGTGACTAGTCCTCAGTGTTTTCACTGAATTTTTTTTCTTTTTCTTTCCCGCAATACCGTACTAAGGTATATTTTCCCTGGCCATTTTCTCTTCTCTTTCTTTATCCCTCAGGTCTCCTGAAAATATCTATTTTAGGAAAGATTTAATTTTGTTCAGGATCCTGGGCCCATCAATCACTCGGCTGATGGGCTTCATTCCTCTCACCTCCTGTACAAGAAAATGTAACTATTTGGCACTTAGTTGTGGCAGGCAACACAACTTGGCAATCAGCTGCTAAACGGCGTGGTGTGGCTCTCGCTACCTTTTAAGTGGTATTTTTGCAAGAATAATAAAAAAATGGCAGTTCAAAATAAAAGACCCAATCAAGAGTTTATTTAGATTGAAATCTGTAACAGGGAGTCTTTGTTTAGTGACCACAATTGGAAATGGTTGCTTGGTCATTAAGCGATTGCTTAAACGAAATCATGACTGCGCTTAGGCTCTGACTTCAGTTTTTCGTCGCTTTACAGGCGGTCCTCTACTTATGACCATAATTGAGCCTGAAATTTCTGTTGTTAAGTGCGACATCTGTTAAGTGAGTTTTGTCCCATTTTACGACCTTTCTTGCCTCTGTTGTTTGTCCCTTGTTTCAGTGCCGTCATAACTTTGAATGGTCACTAAATGAACCGTTGTGAGTTGAGGAGTACCTGTGCAGACCAGCAAAGGTCGCAAATGCGAGGAATGGTTACGCAGGGACTTTTCCATCACTGTCATCATTTCAAATGGTCGCTAAATGAGACAGTTGCTAAACGAGGATTATCTGTATATACAGAGACTGTCCTATATAGAGGGGGAAAAAAATCATAAGAACAAACACAGGAGATCCTTGACTTACGACCACCCATTTAGTGACATTTGAAGTTACGACAGTGACGAAAAACTCCCTTTGTGACCGTTCCTTGCATCTGCGACCTTTACAGAGATACTTACAACCGAATTTTCAACTTCTGACAGCTTCCTCTCTTTGCAGCATCACGCGGTGAAGTGATCAAGTGGGTTTTTTTTTTTGCCAGAAACCATGTTTGCTTCCAGTTTTTGGCCAAAAAAAACCACCCATTAGGGACAAGAGTTTTAGTTAACGACGGGCAGTTTGCATAATGACCAGTACGTTTGCTTAACAACGACCATCTTGGTTAGTAACAACCACAAGAAACGTTGTGAAATCAGACACAGTCACTTGGTGAGCCCCCTGAATCTCCTATTCTATTCTATTTATTCTTCTATTCCTATTCCTATTCTATTCTGTTTCTTATTCTATTCTATTTCTTTTTCTATTCTATTCTATTCTATTCCTTATTCTATTTCTTATTCTGTTCTATTCTATTCTATTCTATTCTATTCTATTCTTCTATTCCTATTCCTATTCTATTCTGTTTCTTATTCTATTCTGTTTCTTATTCTATTCTATTTCTTATTCTATTCTATTCCTTATTCTATTCTATTCTATTTTATTCATTTATTTATTGGTTTGATTTATATGCCGCTCTTCTCCAGAGACTCAGGGCGGCTTACAATGCGTTAAGCAATATTCTATTCTATTCTATTCTATTCTATTCTATTCTATTCTATTCTATTCTATTCTATTCTATTCTATTCTATTCTATTCTATTCTATTCTATTCTATTCTTTTATTCCCTATTCTATTCTATTCTATTATTTCTTATTCTATTCTATTCTATTCTATTCTATTCTATTCTATTCTATTCTATTCTATTCTATTCTATTCTATTCTACTCTATTCTATTTCTTATTCTATTCTATTATTTCTTATTCTGTTCTGACCTCTATTCTGGCCGTAAATTGAGGATTACCTGTATTTTGAAGAGCTGCACTCCTTGCTTATCTCTTAGGTAAACACTGATGCCGATAACAACCTGTGACCGAATTTGGCTGGGTGTGTCTGTGTTTTTAGTTTTTCCAAAACTGTTTGCGGCCGTGTTCGTTTTTCTCTTTGCAAAGGGCAGGAGACGATTATTTTTTTTTGCTGGAAAATAACAAAAGAGAGGTGGCGTTTTGCAATCGAATTCCAGCGATTCTCAGCCAGATGCTCCTGGGCAGCTCACCAGCAGGACATAACCTGAAATACAGGATATAGAATATTTCTTTCTTTCTTTATGTACAGGTAGTCCTCGAGTTACAAGAGTTCATTTAGGGACCGTCCAAAGTTACAATGGTACTGAAAAAAAGGACCATTTTTCACACTTACGACCTTCGTATCAGCCCCATGGTCATGTGATCAAAATGCGGCAACTGATTCATACTTATGACCACTGCTGAGTCCCACAGTCACATGATTCCCTTTTGCGACCTTCAGACAAGCAAAGTGAAAGGGGAAGCCAGATTCACTTAACAACCGGATTGCTATTTTATCAACGGCAGTGACTCACTTAACAACTGTGGCAAGTAAAGTCGTAAAGGGTGGCAAAACTCACTTAACAAACATCTCACTTAGTGACAGAAATGTTGGGCTCAATTGTGGTCATAAGTCGAGGACTACCCGGTATCGAATATTTATTTATTCATCTCTTTTGCAGGTAATCCTGGACCACAATTTTATCCCAACATTTCTGTCGCTAAACGAGACGGTTGTTAACTGAGTTTCACCTCATTTTTAAGACCTTTCTTGCCCCCGTTGTTAAGTGAATTGCTGCCGTTGTGTTACATTAGTGACCCAGGTTGTTAAGTGAATCAGGCTTCTGCATTGACTTTGTCGGAAGGTCGCAAAAGGTGATCATGTAACCCCGGGACAGTACAACCGTCGTAAATATGAGTCAGTTGATCACGTGACCATGGGGCTGCTGCAACGGTCGTTAACTGTGAAAACCGGTCATAAGTCACTTTTTTCAGTGCTGTTGCAACTTTGAACAGAACTGAATGAACTGTCGTAAGTCGATGACTTCCTGTATTGCAAGCTTAAGCTCTCTACAAGAATCTGGCCAACTCGCGGTCAAGGGAAATGAGCGGGAGATAAAAAGGCACTGAGGGCGAGCTAGATTTTAGTTTAGTTTAGTTTAGTTGATTTAATAGATTTAACAGATTTAACAGATTTAATAGATTAACAGAGTCGGAAGGGACCTTGTAGGTCATCTAGTCCAACCCCTCGCCCAAGCAGGAGACCCTACACCGTTTCTGACAGAGGGCAGTCCAGTCTCTTCTTGAAAGCTCCCACAACTTCTGTAAGGTCACTAAGTGAATGGTTGTAAGTCGAGGACTGCCTGCCCTGCCTGCAAAATGGGCGCCTGGGGGGGGGATGAGAGAGAGGGACTCATCGGGAAAGACCCATTTTGTTCCGTCCTCGCCCCCTGCTTCCGATCCAGCCAGTTTCTGCTGACTTTTCTCTCGACAGGTGGACAGATTTCTGAAACCTAATTCTGGATTTCCTGTGGGTTTTCTTTTTTTAAAAAAAAAATTCTGAAGGGTGTCGGGTGGGCGAGCTGCTTCCTGTTCATTTCTTTTTTTCCTTTTTAAAAAAATAGCATCAGAAGAAGAAACAACTTCACAGTTTTTATTGAGTTCTTAAAGATCCATCTCATCCTGGGCACCCTTTTTATTTTATTTTCTTTTTTTTTTGAACTATTACCATCTGGCAGACGGTACAGGGCAATAAAAACAAGGACAAATAGGCTGCTATTACAGAGCAGTAACTATATTTAATTCTACTGTATAGTGCAATATTCATGCAATATCTGGTTTTCAATCCAATTATAGAGAATGTGTTTTTGTTTTTATATTTTTTTTATGTATCATGTACACTGAATATGGCATTTAATTTCGTTCTACGAGGTGCAATGGGAATAAAGTAAACTAGACTAAATAAAATACTATAAGATACAAAATACCAAAGTGAATAGACAAGCTTCCCAGGAAGCACTAAGACCTTCAGCTCCTCTGCCCACTGCCAGCAGTTCGATCCTGACCAGTTCAAGGTTGACTCAGCCTTCCGTCCTTCCGAGGTCTGTAAAATGAGGTCCCAGATGGTTGGGGGCAAAAGGCTGACTCTGTAAACTGCTGAGAGAGGGCAGGAAAGCATTGTGAAGCGGTATATAAGGCTAAGCGCTATTGCTTGGGAAGGAAGGAAGGAAGGAAGGAAGGAAGGAAGGAAGGAAGGAAGGAAGGAAGGAAGGAAGGAAGGAAGGAAGGAAGGAAGGAAAGGCCGTGGTGGCGCAGTGGTTAGAATATGGTACTGCAGGCTGCTTCTCCTGACTGCCGGCTGCCTGCAATTTAGCAGTTCGAATCTCACTGGCTCAAGGTTGACTCAGCCTTCCATCCTTCCGAGGTCGGTAAGATGAGGACCCAGATGGTTGGGGGCAAGAGGCTGACTCTCTAAACCGCTTAAAGAGGGCTGTGAAGCACTCCATCCACCCATCCACCCATCCATCCATCCATCCATCCAATCATCTATCCATCTGTTATATCTCCTATTATCCATCCATTCATCCATCCATCCATCCATACTTACTTACTTACTTACTGTTTGACTGTCTATCATCTATCTATCTATCCATCTATCATCTATCTATCTCTAGCTATCTATCCATCCCTCTACCTCTATTGTCTAACAACCAGCCATCCAGTCATCCATCTGTATAAATCCATCCATCAATCATCTTATCAATCTATCCATCTGTTATATCTACCTATCATCCATCCATCCGTCCATGCTTCCTGTCTACCTGTCTTTCTGTCTATCATCCATCCATCCATCCATCCATCCATCCATCCATCCATCCATCCATCCATCTATCTATCTACCTACCTATCTATCTAGTTATTTATTTATTTATTTATTTATTTATTTATTAATTATTATCAAATTTATAGACCGCCCTTCTCCCGAAGGACTCAGGGCGGTGTACAGCCAAAGTAAAAACAAATACAAACATTAAAAACAATTTAAAAAGATATATATAAATTTGGCCCCAAAATTAAAAAGCAGTAACAAAACATATTAAAAACATTTAAAAAGCATTAAGCCAGCCCGGCTTGCTGAAAAAGGAAGGATCTATCTATCAATCAATCAATCAATCTATCTATCTATCTATCTATCTATCTATCTATCTATCTATCTACCTATCTATATCTATCCCATCAATCCATCCATGCTTTCTGTCTTTCTATCTGTCTGTCAGTCAGCCAGCCAGCCATATGCAGTCATCCATCCAACCATCTTATCAATCTATCCATCTTTTATATCTACCTATCATCCATCCATCCATCCATGCTTCCTCTGTCTGTCTGTAATCAATCTATCTATCTATCTATCTATCATCTATATCTATCCCATCCATCCATCCAAAAACTATCGAAATTCTTTTATACTTTCTGCCATGGTGGACACCTTTTTTCCTTTATGGGCCTCCTCCATCGAAGAGTTGAGTAAAAACCATTTAAACCTTGGATAAGCTGGAGATCTGTGCTGCAGGGAAGGCAGCAAATCCCTGAGGCCTCCGTGCCGAGTGTCCGTAAATATTCGGAGGAGCTGCGGTTGTGCAATTGATTTACCTTGGCGTGCATCACATGAGCCTCAGAGGAGCCGTGCGTGTTCTCCTCGGCGTCATGTGGTGGGTTTTCTCGTGCTCTTTTCCTGGATGGTGACTTTGCTGGTTTCAAAAAGAATCTTCTGGCCGCAAAATCGGGCCAGGAGTTTCTTTTCGGTGGGTCCATGGGAATTTCAAACCATCGCTAACTAACCGTTCAGCAGTTGTGGGGGCTCCATCACCGGAGGTTTTTAAGAAGAGACCGGACAGCCATGGAATGGTACAGAGTCTTCTGCTGGAGCAGGGGGTTGGACTAGAAGACCTCCAAGGTCCCTTCCAAGCTCTATTCGGATGGTCTGGTGGTTGCAAGTCAAAAACGGCCTATAATAGCATCCGGGCTCAGCTGAATTGGAGCAACCTCAGTGCTGTTTCCGTAAGTTACTTCAACCCAAATCTTGACAAATAATGCTGGTCTGTTTTGGTGCATCTTGGAAATGTGCGCAGCCTGCAAGGAGCATCTCTGAGCTTGGGGGGTTTTTTTGCAGACGTTTCACGGCCCAACTAGGTAGCATCATCAGTCTAGAAGGGAGTGGGGTTTTGTGTAGGAGGAGGAGGATGACGACTGTGGGGTCCTGGGTGCTCTCTGAGTTGGTGGTTTTCTTGCAGACGTTTCATGGCCCAACTAGGTAGCATCATCAGTCTAGAAGGGAGTGGGGTGTTGTGAAGGAGGAGGAGGAGGAAGAGAGGGAGGAAGAGGAGGAGGATGACGACTGTGGGGTGCTGGGTGCTCTCTGAGCTTGGTGGTTTTCTTGCAGATGTTTCATGACCCAACTAGGTATCATCATCAGTGCTATAAGGGAGTTGAGGTTTGCAGAGTGGAGGAGGAGGAGGGCCGTGGGGTCCTGGGTGCTCTCTGAGCTTGGTGGTTTTCTTGCAGACGTTTCATTACCAAACTAAGTAATATCATCAGTGCTTCAACAGAATGGGGTTTGCAGAGAGGAGGAGGAAGGGGACGGAGGGTGGAGTCCTCTCTGAGCCTGATGGTTTTCTTGCAGATGTTTGATTACCCAGCTAGGAAACATCATCAGAGCTACAAGGGGAGGAAGAGGAGGACCACCCGTTGGTGCTCTCTGAGCAGACGTTTCATGACCCAACTAGAGAACATCATCAGTTCTAGAAGGGAGGAGGATTTGGAAGGGAGGAGGAGGAGGAGGAGAACAATGCTCTCTGAGCTTGGTGGTTTTCTTTTCTTGCAGACATTTCATGACCCAACTAGGGAACATCATCAGTCTAGAAAGGAGTGTGTTTTGTGTGGGAGGAGGAGGAGGAGGAGGGTGGATCTGGGAGAAGGAATGAAGTGCAGCAAGAAGGAAGGCGGAGGCCGAAGCCATCAAAGGCTTATTATTGTCTACATCGCAGGAGCGTGTGAGATTCCAAAGGTCCCTTCCGCTTGCGTTGCCGAAAGACCTTATTATGGGTCACTGTGTGGGACCCACAATCCCCCCCCCTTCCTTTTCAGAGTTCCCCAAAGAACTGGGACACAGGAGTGACCCTCACCGGAGAGGCTCCCTCTGCGACCGACACTGTGCGGCCATTAGCAACCTCCATGGGGACCTGACGGACATGCATTCGGAGTCCCACCAGCTCCTGCCCCTCCGGATCCCGTCAGGTAAAGGGGGGGTCTCAGCCGCGAGAGACGTGGGGGGGCATCGCAAGAGGAGAAGATTGAAGTCGCCTCTATTTAGTCAATACGGGGGAGTCCTCGACTTACGACCGCAATAGATTTCCGTCGCTAAGCGAGACAGATGCCAAGGGAGCTCTGCCTCGCTTTGCCTTTCTTGCCACCATTGTTAAGCGAGTCACTGCTGTCTGATTCGGTAACACGGTTGTGAAGCGAATCGGGGTTTCCCCGTTGACGGAGTTTGTCGGAAGGTTGCTTATAAGCAGGGGGTTGGACTAGAAGACCTCTGAGGTCCCTTCCCACTCTGTTATAAAATAAAATATATAGGGAATCACATGACCCCAAGACACCACAACCGTCATAAATACGAGCCAGTTTTTATGATCGTGTGACTGTGGGGATGTTGCAACGGTCGTTAAGTGTGAAAAACGGTCCTCAAATCACTTTTGTCGGTGCCGTTGTCACTTTCGGATGGTTGTCACGAAAACGAACAGTCATAAGTCCAGGACTAGCTGTATCTCCAAATGAATGGGACCCACGGAGAGCAATCATTGAAATTCTTACTTGTATTTTCTATTCTTTATCATTTATTCTTAAATCATTTAAAAGCAACAATCGAAATTCTTATTTATATTCTCTATTATTTATTCTTAAATCATTTAAAAGCAATAATTTATATTCGGACAGATGGCAGGAATACGCTGTCAGGCATTAGAAGCGTGAAAACAAGAGGATTTTATATTTCAAAGCAGCCTTGAAAATCAAATTATCCACAGCGATTAAATGCATTTTGGGAAGAATAGAGGCATTGAGGGGCTGACCCAGGAGTGAAATGCTCCCGGTTCAGACCGGATCACCCGATCCGGTAGCGATGGAGGCGGGTGGTTCAGAGAACCGGTAGCAAAAATCCCTGCCCCTCTCCCCATGCCCAGCTGAGCCGCACAATCATCAGAGGCTTTTTTTTAACTTTTAAAAGCATTTTTTCTACAACCTCTTCGGCCGAAAAAAATGCTTTTAAAAGTAAAAAAAAAAAATAGCCTCTGATGATCGCGCGGCTCAGCTGGGATCGTCAGAGGCTTTTGAAAGCATTTTTTTACAACCTCTTAGAGGTTGTAGAAAAAATGGTTTAAAAGTAAAAAAAAAAAATGGCCACGCCCACCCAGTCACATTACCCCTTCCCTCCACCAAGCCACGCCCACAGAACCGGTAGTAACAAATTTTAGATTTCACCACCGCTGACCTCCCCACCTCATCCAAATGTAAGGCCAGTTTAGGGAAGGGGGGGCATCTTTGCAGAGAGGGGGGTTCAAGTCCAGGCCTCAGAAGACCTCCTCACTCCCAATGAGGGGTTTAAAACATGGGTTATGTTGCAGGCAGTCCTCGTTTAGCGACCGTTCAAAGTTGGCAACAGCACTGAAAAAAGCGACTGTTTCACACTTACGACCGTTGCAGTGTCCCTTTGATGACATGGTCAAAATTCGGACGCTTGGCAACTGACTCGTATTTATGATGGTTGCGACCTTCAGTGGGGAAAACCAGATTCACTTAACAATTGTGTGACTCGCTTAACAACAGTATTGCCTCACTTAACAACTGCAGCCAGAAAGGCGGTAAAATGGGGCAGAACTCACTTCACAACTGTCTCGTTTAGCAATGGGAATTTGGGGCTCAATTGTGGCCGTTAAGTCGAGGACTAGCTGTATTTCTCGATACCAATATCAGTCCTCAATTTAATGACCGCCATTGAGCCCAAAATTTCTGTTGCTAAGGGAGAAATTTGTGAAGTGTGCCTTGCTCCCTTTTGTGACTTTTCTTGCCACGGTTGTTAAGGGAATCAACCCTGTTTGTTAAGCAAGTCACATGGTGGCTAAGTGGATCTGATTTCTAAGCGAATCCCTCCAGTTGTTAGATCAGTCCCATGGTTGTTAAGTGAATCCAGCGTCCCCATTGACTTGGCTTGTCAGATAGTCGCAAAAGGGGATCACGTGACTCTCCCCCCAGGACACTGCAACCCGTCCTTAAGTTGAGTCAGTTTTCAAAAAACGGTCATACGAAGCCGAAACTCTGAAAAATGGTCTTACGAAGCTGTTGTAGCTTCGAACGGTTACCAAACGGGCTGTCGTAAGTCGAGGACAAGCTGGGGTATCAAACTGGCGGCCCACGGGCCAAATGTGTCCTGTGCAGGCCACGCCCACCCCAGCTCCGCGAAGAGGTAAAACGTCACGAAACATCACGTGACGACCACGTATCGTGGCGAGTTAGATAGATTAACAAGAGTCGGAAGGGACCTTGTAGGTCATCTAGTCCAACCCCCCGCCCAAGCAGGAGGCCCTGCACCATTTCTGACAAATGGCAGTCCAATTTCTTCTTGAAAGTGTCCAGGGATGAATGTCCCACAGTTAGTTTGACACCCATGCTGTAATTCGTGTTCGTGAGGATTTCAAATCCACCATCGGCAGATTAAGCTGTAAGAGTGGTGCGGTGGCCTAGAGGTGAAGCTCTCGCCTCACAATTGGGAGGCTGTGAGTTCGATTCTAGATAGAGGCAGATATTTCTCTCTCTCTGGGCACGATGAGAATAGATCTGCTGAACAAAAAACTCTCCATTGGCAACAGGAAAGGCATCGGCCAGTAAGGCTCTCTACTAGCTCCATTCAGTTGCCCTGACTCCACCCCAATGCAAGGGATTATGGGGTCATTAAACAAAGATGATGATTGTCAGATTAAATTGTGGTTTAGCAAGCCATGGTTTGTTGAAAAGAATGGGATGCCAGGCCGAGGTGTCCACCAGCTTCTAGCCTCTTTCTGTTCTCTACCTAGTGGTCTCCAGCTTGGGCTGCTGCCTGCACCACTCCGAGGAAGTTCAGACGTGCGATAGGTGCCTGCGGAAGATGACTCTTACGGCCGAGAATGAGGTGGAAGCCCATCGTCTCTCCAACAACTACAAGGTTGGTGTGCGAAGGTCTCCTTGGGTTGGGAAGGAGGAAGAACGGGGTGTGTGAGGGGGTCACCGTAGCCATCTTAGCAACAGTCCTGGAGAAAGGAAGATTTTTTTTACAATGCTTCATTTAGTGACCAAAGTGAACAATGGCCCTAAAGCAGGGACTTAAAACCTGGCTCTCACCCTTGCGACCGCTGCAGCGTTCCCACGGTCACATGATCAAAATTCAAAGGCTCGGCAACTGGCATGGACTTATGACAGTTGCAGCATCCTAAAGTTATGGGATCCCCATTTGCGAACTTCCAACCAGTGAAGTCAACGGGAGGGGGGAAACCAGATTCATTTAACAACCGTGTTACTAACGAGGCGATTCCCTTAACCCCTGGGGCAAGAAAGGTCGTAAAACGAGGCAGAACTCCCTTAACAAATTGCATAGAAACCGAAGATGTCAAACCATGTCCATTGTTTTTTAAATTTGAATTATTAATAAAAAAACTTAAAACAAAAACAAATTCCTCACCTTTTTTAAAAAAAAAACAGTTTGTTTACACATTTTGATTTAACATATGTAAGTGCTTTGTGAAGAGTGTATTGTCTGGATCAATTTTGCTTACATAATAATATTTTTCCCCACTCCTAATTTCTACCTCTATGATCCAACCATTTATAAAATAAACCCCATGTTCAAAAATACTCTGTATCTTCTTTTTCTTTTCTCTTTAACGTCAATCTATCCATTTCTGCACAATCTAGTATTTTTTTTTTAATTACATCATCTTGTCTCGGAGTTTCCTCATTTTTCCAATACTGTGCAAATACAATCCTTGTTGCTGTCAAAAAAAAATGCAGTATTAAATACAAATTCCCCTTATCATGCTTTTCTGGTATTATACCTAACAAAAAATATTTCAGGTTTATAATCTATATGCAGCTTCAACATTTTTTTTCTAACCACGTATGTATTTTTGTCCGATATTTCTTTGCTTCCCACACATGTCCACCACATGTGATAATAGGTGCCCGGGGTCAGATTATTTATTTATTTATTATTTATTGGTTCGATTTATATACCGCCCTTCTCTGGAGACTCAGGGCGGCTTACAATGCGTTAAGCAATAGCCTTCATACTTTTGTATATACTTGCTTTAGTAGGGCTTTCGGCCCCCCCTAAGCGGTGGGGGTCTTTTTTATACAAAGTCAGCTTATTGCCCCCACAATCCGGGTCCTCATTTTACCTAACTCGGAAGGACGGAAGGCTGAGTCAACCTTGAGCCTGATTATATTTCCAGCAACAAATTCCTTACTTAACCAGATGAATTCTGGGCTCGGTGGCAGTCATAAATTGAGGACTACCTGTATATAGTCAACATTCAGATGATTAACAACGGGCTCGTATTTATGACGGTTTGTGGTGCGCCGGGGTCACGAAATCCCCCTTTTGCAAACAGAGTAAGCAAACTGTGTCACTTAGCAAGGGAAAATTTGGACAGCAAGTCGAGGAATGCATATATGCATGGTATAAAGAGAAATCTCTTTTGGTATTCCTTTAGTAAATTCGTATTAATTTACATTTTTCGTGCTTCTTCACACAGTTTGGATTTAAGAAATGGAAGAGTCACGTCACGGCTCGGCCTTGGGAAGACCGGTCAGAAATTGTCAAAGAACTCTACTCGGACCTGACTATCGTTAAAAGTCCAACAGGTAAAGCTGAGGCATCAACTGCTGCTATTCTAGGATTAGATCATCTGAACAGCCTTGAGCAAACAGCTACAGGCCATCTTACAAAATCATAGAATAACAGAGTTGGAAGGGACCTTGGAGGCCATCCAGTCCAACCCCCTGCTCCAGCAGGAGACCCTTACAGAACGACAGAATAACCAAGTTGGAAGGGACCTCAGAGGTCATCCAGTCGAACCCCCTGCTCAAGCAGGAGACCCTTAATGTAGTATTTCTCACGACAACCGATCAAATGCCTCCAAATCAGTATTTTTTCAACCTTGGCAACTTTAAGAGGTCTGGACTTCAACTCCCAGAATTCCCCAGCCAGCCGGTGTTTACTGGCCGGATGCCTTTCCTGTTGCCAATGTAGAGTTTTGTTCAGTAGATATATCCTCATTGTGCCCAGATAGAGAAATAACTGCCTCTACCTAGGATCGAACTCACAGCCTCCTGATTGTGAGGCGAGAGCTTCGCCTCTAGGCCAACTCACCATTCTTACAGCTTAATCTGCAATAAAAATGTTGGGTTCAGTTGTGGTCGCAAGTCAAGGACACCCTGGATCCTTGAATCAAGGATGGACTTGGATCTCAGTTGAACCAGAGTGTCCAAGATTTCCAATGTTGAAGGACAGGTGGTGTCCAAATTTGACTTGTGGTCTTTCTCTGCGGTTGTGTCTTCTCCAGGTTCTATGTTGACCTGCGGCAACCTCTTCTACCTGCTCTTCTTTGGATGGTGGCTCTCCCTCCTCTACGTCTTGGTTTCCCTTCTGATGTTCCTCACGGTGCTGGGAGCTCCATACGGTGAGGATGTTGATGCCAAATATCCTTGGAGAATGGGAGGAATCAGAGCATTGAGTTAGGAGGAACATGGCGGCATATGTGTCCATGTGTGTGGAAGCGATTGTCCATCCAAGGAGGAATATCTCCCATCTTTTGCCTCGATTCTCTTCCCAATTTTAGGAAAACTCTGCTGGAAGCTTGCCGGATATTTTCTCTGGCCGTTCGGGAAAGTAATTCAGAAGGTAAGGATGAAAGTTGGAGGCCTACCTCGAAGGAAAGGCATTCTGGGCTGGTTGAAAGATCTTTCTTCGCCCTGGTGGGGTGGCTTTCTCCAGATCCTAGACCAGTGATGGCTAACCTTTTTGCCATCGCGTGCCAGGAGAGGGGGGGGCGGGGGAGGGTCGCGCACGCACGAGCCCACGCGCATGTGTGTGCAACCCCCTCCCCCTCCCGCTCCTGGCACATGATGGCCTGGTAGGCCCGTTTTTCTTTCTTACCTGGTTCCAAATTCTCTCTGTGTATCTGGGAATGGCGAAAACAGCCTTTCCCACTCCCTTGGAGGCCCTACGGAGGCTGAAAGGGCCCATTTCCCAACTCCCGGTGGGACAGGAAGTGACATTTTTTGCTGTCCCCAGCCTCCAGAACCTCTCTCGGAATCTCTAGGAGCCTCTCTAGGAGTCTCTAGGAGCCTCTCTAGGAGTCTCTAGGAGCCTCTCTAGGAGTCTCTGGAGGCTGGGGACAGGAAAAAATGTCACTTCCTGTCCCACCGGGAGTGGGGAAATGGGCCCTTTCAGCCTCCGTAGGGCCTCCAAGGGAGTGGGAAAGGCTGTTTTCACCGTTCCCAGATACACAGAGAGGATCTGGAGCCAGGTAAGAAAGAAAAACGGGCCTTCCTCACCTCCCCCAGGCCCTCCAGAGACAGGAAACAGCCTGTTTCCCTACTTCTGGTAGGCCCAGAAGGCCCGAAAATCAGCTGGCCGGCGCGTGCATGCACCCCAGAGCTGAGCTGGCATGCCCACTAATATGGCTCCACGTGCCACAGGTTCGCCATCACGGTCCTAGACTTCCCCAGTCAGCATGACCTTCATCTCAGCTGATTGGGGGATTCTGGGAAAGCTGGAATCAAGTATCTCCCAACTTGCGTTTCCGTTCTGGATGACCACATTGGCAGACGGCAGGAAAGAGGTCCGGAAAACCACAATTCTTCACCGGATCATCCTCCTACTCCAGATCAGGTAGCCCAAATTTCGGAGGGAGGAATCCCATTGGCTCTTCTCTCCCTCTTCCAGATGAAAACATCCGGTCCAGATTGCCAGATGCCGTCGTCTGAGATCAAGGTGCTGAAGGACACCATTCCGTTGCTGCCCCGGCAGGATTCGTGCAAGATGGGTGGCTGTGGATACTGGGTAAGGGTCTTGGGGTCCTGGAAGCCTCCATCTTTGCTTGGCTAGAGAAGAAGCGAGGGTGTTTTTCGGAATCGTTCCAAGAAATGCTGGTGGTGGATCCATGCTCATTCCAAGAAGCTTTGTAGCTTCTTTCTGGATTGGTGAGATAAGATGCCACGTTCAGGTTTATCATGGTGTAATGCGGAAATCTCCATACTTGGTGACTTTAAGACTTGTGGACTTCAATTCCCAGAATTCCAGAGGATAAACCAGAGGTCTCGAACATGGCGAGTTTAAGACTTGTGGACTTCAACTCCCAGAATTCCATAGGTCTCAAACGTGGCAAGTTTAAGACTTGTGGACTTCAACTCCCAGAATTCCAGAGAATAAACTAGAGGTCTCAAACTTGGTGACTTTAAGATTTGTGGACTTCAACTCCCAGAATTCCAAAGGATAAACCAGAGGTCTCGAACATGGCGAGTTTAAGACTTGTGGACTTCAACTCCCAGAATTCCCTAGCCAGCATGACTGACTAGGGAATTATGGGAGTTGAAGTCCACAAGTCTTAAATTCACCATGTTTGGAATCTTAAACTTGCCAAGTTGAGAGATCCCCCCGGGGTAATGTACAGATAATCCTCAACTTAAAACGGTTCGTTTAGTGACCAAAATTACAATGGCACTAAAAAAGGGTGACTTATGACTGTTTTTCACACTTACGACCTTTGTAGTCCCCTGATCAAAATTAGGACGCTCGGCAACCGGCTCTTATTTATGACGGTTGCGACGTCCCGCGATCACACCATCCCCGTTTGCGACTTTCCAACATGCGAAGCCGGATTCACTTAACGACCGCCGCGATGCCCTCAACCCCTGTGGCAAGGAAGGCGGTAAAAATGGGATGAAACTCACCTAACAATGTCTTGTTTAGCAACACGAACGTTGGGCTCAAATGTGGCCGTAAACTGAGGACTACTTAATCATGGTTGTTCGTAAGCCATCCGTGGTATCAAATTCTGCTTCTGAGAAGTGTGTTTCTCCCCATGGGGGATACTCCACCTCGTCTGCTCATAACTCTTACTCTTTCCCACCCTACGTAGCAGCGTAGTAGCACTTACGTCTGGCTCCTGGCCGGCTTCCCTCTCCTGGTCTTGGCCCACGCTCTGCTCTGCGTCGTCTGCTGGCTTCTGGTCTTCTTCATTCCTACGGCCAAAATGAGCCTGCGTACCATCACCACGATTCTTCTCCTGCCCCCCGAGTGCGTCCACATTCAGCGCCTACGGAAGGTGAGAAGGGGGACGGGGACTTTCCAGACGGTCCTCGAATTACAACGGTTCGTTTAGTGACCGTTGGAAGTTACGACGGCACGGGGAAAAAAGGGACTTTTAACCGTTTTTCATGCTTAAGACCATTGCGGCCTCCCTCCCCCGGAGGTCACGTGATCGAAATTCAGAAGCTTGGCAACCGACTCGTATTTATGACAGTTGCAGTGTCCCGGGGTCACGTGATCCCCTGAAATGGTACAGGGTTTCCTGCCTAAGCAGGGGGTTGGACTAGAGGACCTCCAAGGTCCCTTCCAACTCTTATTCTCTTATTCTATAAAGACTCATATTTAAGAGTCGTTATAGATTGCAGTATCCTGGGGTGTTATGATCCGCTTTTGCGACCTTCCAACAAGCCAAATCAACGAGGAAGCTGGATTCACTTAACAACCATCATGTCAAGACTTCCAAAAAACATCCCCAACGAAAATAAAACTCCCAAGTTTTATATGTGGCAGTTAGGAAGCTAAAAAGAAAAAAAATGGCTTCCAAAACTCACACATTTATTTTATTTATTTTATTTATTTATATTTATATGCCGCCCTTCTCCGGAGACTCAGGGCGGCTTACAATGCGTTAAGCAATAGCCTTCATACTTTTGTATATTTTATACAAAGTCAGCTTATTGCCCCCACAATCCGGGTCCTCATTTTACCCACCTTAGAAAGGATGGAAGGCTGAGTCAACCTCGAGCCTGGTGAGATTCGAACTCGCAGTAATTGCAGGCAGCTGGATGTTAAATGCTGCCTTAGTAGGAGGCATTAGCCTCCTACGCCACTCAGGCTCCTATTCTTCACATATTCTTCATTTGAACAAGTGCAGTGATTCACTTAACAACAGCGGCAAGAAATGTCAAAAAACGGGGCAAAACCCACTTAACAACGATGTCGCTTAGTAACAGAAATTTGGGGCTCAATTGTGGCCGTATATCAAGGACTACCTACAGTAAAACCAAAAATGAGCGGCGGCAGCAGCATCTTTTAATGAGCCCATAATCCCTTGCGGGGTAGAGTCAGGGCAACTGAATGGAGCTAGCAGAGTGTTTGAATGGCCAGATGCCTTTCCTGTCACCAGTGCGGAGTTTTGTTCAGCAGATATATTCCCATTGTGCCCAGAGAGAGAAATATCCTAGAACCAAACCACTCCTATAACCAAAAAATGAGCATAATCTGGTTTATTCTCCTCTTCTCTTCCTTCTCCGCTCCAGACGGAAGTCCCTTTAGATGCGGAAGTGGTCCTCTGCTGTTACCGGGCGGTCAGCGCGTATTATTACAAATACGCCGTGGATGGGATCAACGTCTTCGCCGTCAGTATCCTTTTGGATGGAGGGAGGGAGAGGTGTGGACATTTCCCGTGGCATCCACCTCATGTCAGCACTTCAAGTTGCATTCACTCCAGTGCTGACATAAGAAGGAGAAGGTGGGGGGCATCTGGCAAGAGGACGCTTGACTTTTCACCTACTTATTTTCCCTGGAGATACTATCCCCTAGGAGATGGGTTGGGAGGGGGGAAATTCCTTTGAGTTGAAGTAGTAGATAACAGCAGAGTGACTTGGAAGATGGCCAATGAGAAGCAGAGCAGTGGGGAAAGGAAAGGGAGGGTTTGGACCAGGAAGTCAGTGTTGGCTGCAACTGAGTCGGAGTTTCGATTGTTGTGCCTAATAAATGAAAGATTTTGATCAAGGACTATTTGTTTGAAATGCAGTTTATTTGAGACGACACCGAATCTTGACACCTCAACCTCTGGGGTCTTCAGAGACCTGCTGAGCTGGACGTTAGCCATTCCTCTCTTTGACCGATGTCCGTAAGATGAACTGTCGGTCAGTGGTGGGATTCAAAATTTTTTATTACTGGTTCTGTGGGTGTGGCTTGGTGGGCGTGGCAGGGGAAGGATATTGCAAAATCCCCATTCCCTCCCCACCCCACTAACCTGCTTTTCACCAGCTCCGTTCTCCTGTGCAGGGCAGCAAAAGAAAACCCAGCCAATCAGCTGGGAGGCAGCAAATAGATTGATTGGATCAGGGGTGAAATGCTCCCGGTTCGGACCGGATCTCCCGATCCGGTAGCAATGGCAGCGGGTGGTTCGGAAAACCGGTAGCAAAAATCCCTGCCCCCCCCCCACCATGCCCAACTGAGCCGCGCGATCATCAGAGGCTGTTTTTTTTTTTACTTTTAAAAGCATTTTTTCTACAACCTCTTCGGCTGAAAAAATGCTTTTAAAAGTTAAAAAAAAAACAGCCTCTGATGATCGCGCGGCTCAGCTGGGATCGCCAGAGGCTTTTATAAAAGCATTTTTTTCTAGAACCTCTTCGGCTGAAAAAAAAATGCCTTTTAAAAAAAATGCCTTTAAAAGCCTCTGACGATCCCAGCTGAGTTGCCTGATCGTCAGAGGCTTTTAAAAGCATTTTTTTCCTGCAACCTCTTAAGGTTGTAGAAAAAATGCTTTTAAAAGTTTTTTTTAAAAAAAAAAAGTTGGCCATGCCCACCCAGTCACATTAAACCCCCCCCCCCACCAAGCCATGTCCACAGAACCGGTAGTAACAAATTTTACATTTTACCACTGGGTTGGATGTCCCAGCCTTACAGGCTAGGCCTCCCTTCAGCTCCCTGGGAACAAAAACGGGCTGTGGGGGGCCTACGCCACACCCTCCTGCCCCATTTTGGGCCTAGTGGGCCTCCCTGCACTTACCTGGGAGCCAAAATGGGGCGCGTGGGGACTCCTGGAAGGAGCGGGGCAGCCAGGGCCAGGGCCAGGGCCAGCCAGAGGTGGTATTTGCCGATTCTCCGAACTACTCAAAAGTTTCCGCTACCGATTTGCTAGAACCGGCTAAATACCACTTCTATTGCCAGTCATACAATGCCCCGTTCCAGGTGTTTTTTTCCTGACCCGCGAACCTTCAGATCTCCTTCCGTTGGTCATCGTGACCCTGATTTTGGGCTACGCCGATACACACAACTACTACACCAGCTCCGTGACGAAGTTCACTCTGGCTCTGCTCTCCATCATGCCTCTCTCCTACTACATCGGCATGGCCATTGCCAGGTGAGCCTCTTTATGGGGACCTCTCGTCCGAAGGAGTAGAAGTGCCGGTCTCTTTAAAAAAATAAAAAACTAGAGCTCTCAAGATTCCTGACCTCTCTCTCTTTTTTTTATTTTTTTAATATTTATACATTTTTACACAAAAGTATTTAGTCAACAGTGTGTTGTTCAATCATAATAGTCATGTTAGTAGTGATAGTAATAATAATAATAATAATAATAATAATCTTTGGAGTCTTCGGAGAGGGGTGGCATACAAATTGAATTAATAATTTATTTTTATTTTTATTTTTTAAATTTGATTTATATGCCGCCCTTCTCCGGAGACTCAGGGCGGCTTACAATGCGTTAAGCAATAGCCTTCATACTTTTTGTATATTTATACAAAGTCAGCTTATTGCCCCCACAAACTGGGTCCTCAATTTACCTCCCTTAGAAAGGATGGAAGGCTGAGTCGACCTTGAGCCTTGGCGAGATTCGAACTTACAGTAATTGCAGACAGCTGGTGTTAAATTACAGTGCCTTTGTCTGCAGAGCTATCCAGGCTCTATATTATTATATTATATTATATTATATTATATTATATTATATTATATTATATTATATTATATTATATTATATTATATTATATTATATTATATTATATTATATTATATTATAATATTATAATATTATAATATTATATTGCATTATATTGCATTATATTGCATTATATTATATTATATTATATTATATTATATTATATTATATTATATTATATTATATTATATTATATTATATTATATTATATTATATTATATTATTATATAACCTTGAGCCTGTCGAGATTCGAACTTGCAGTAATTGCAGGCAACTGAATGTTAATAACAGGCTATTAGTCTGCTGCGCCACCAGGATCTTGCTATATAAATAATGAATAATGATGATGATGATGATGATGATGATGATGATGATGATGATACTTGCTTATATATAGTAATAATCTTTCCTCATTTACTTTTCCATAACAATAATCTTTTCTAATTTCTACCTCTTTTATCGAGCCGCTGATAAAATAAGTCCCGTGTTATAAAATGTTCTGTTTCTTCCTTATCTTTTAATTTGAATGTTAGTCTATCCATCTCTGCGCAGATTCCTGATCTCTTCATTGGCTTCCAAACTGAATCCAAAGTTCAAATAGCCCTCGGCTTATAGCAGTTCATTTAGTGACCAGATGCATTTTCCTGACACATGAACCGTCAGATCTCCTTAGACTTAAGAATAGAATAGAGACAGAAGGGGACCTTGGAGGTCTTCTATTCCAGCCCCCTGCTGAAGGAGGAGAACCTATAGTGTCCTTCCGTTGGTCATCGTGACTCTGATTTTGGGCTACTGAAAAAAAGGGATTTAGGACCGTTGTTCACACTTACGACCACTGCTGTCTCCCCATGGTCAGGTGATCAAAATTCAGACGCTCGGCAGCTGACTCATACTTATAACGGTTGCATGTCCCGGGGTCAAGTTGATTCCCATTTGCGACCTTTTGAGAAGCAAAGCCAGCAGGGGAAGCCAGATTCATTTAACGGCCGGGTTATTATTCACTTAACAACGGCAGTGATTCGCTTAGCAACGGCAGCAAGAAAGGTCGTAAAAATGGGGTAAAATTCACTTAACAACTGTCGCGCTTAGCGGCAGAAATATGGGGCCTCGATTGTGGTCGTAAATCGAGGACTAACTGTATTAGGTCCAGTTTTGCTAAGCAAGGGTATCGGATTATCTAGTCGTAGAGCCGAAGGACTGGATGTCAGAGTAACCCTTAAAGGTTCCTTTGAGGTCAAAGGTCAGGGACCTTTTGTCCGCACGAATGGCCATCGGTCTTCTCCCAGTCTAGAGAACTCTAGAGAAATTTCCTGGCAATGAGAATAATTAACCAGTGGAACTCCTTGCCACCAGATGTTGTGGCTGCTCCAACACTGGAAGTTTTTAAGAAGAGATTGGACAACCATTTGTCTGAAGTGGTTGTAGGGTTTCCTGCCTGAGCAAAGGGCTGGACTAGAAGACCTCCGAGGTCCCTTCCGACTCGGTCATTCCGTTATTCTCTTCCTTGAGGAGCCTAGGAAGACCCTCAAGATGGGCTCCTCGGCTCTATCCGTGAGACACCCCCCCCTTCGCCTTTCTCCTCCAGCATCTCGGCCCAGAGCAACTTTGCGGTGGGGGCCGTGGTCAACGCCACCTTTGGCTCCATCACGGAGCTGACCTTCTACATCACGGCCCTCATCAAGGGGGCTCGCGAGAAGAACAAGTGCTACGAGGAGATCGTCAAGTCCGCCCTGACCGGGACCCTCTTGGGCTGCGTCCTTTTCGTCCCGGTGAGTCTGAGCCTTACCGGCCCGTTTCCATGGGGTCTCCAAGGTCCATTTTTGGCTTTGGGGGTTGGGTTGGGGGGAATCCTATGTAAGGATTCCCCCAAGAGATCGAAAGCGCTTCTCCTTCTCTCTCTCCCCCTCTCTCTCTCTCTCTCCTTTTCCCTCCCTCCCTCTCTCTGCCTCCCTTTCCGTCTCCCTCCCTCTCTCCTCCCTCTCTGTCTTCCTCCTTCCCTCTCTATCTCTCCCTCTCTCTCTCTCTCCTCCCTCCCTCCCTCCGTCTCCCTCCTCTCCCTTCCTCTCTCTATCTCTCCTTCTCCCTCCCTCCCTCTCTCCCTCCCCCTCTCTCATTCTCCCTCCCTCCCTCTCTCTCTCTCCCTCTCCATCTTCCTCCCTCCCTCTCTCCTTCTCCCTCCCTCCCTCTTCCTCCCTCCCTCCCCCTCTCTCTCCTTCTCCCTCCCTCCCTCTCCCTTCCTCCCTCTTCATCTCCCTCTCTCTCCCTCCCTCTCTCTCTCTCCCTCCCCCTCTCCCTCCCTCTCTCTCACCTTCTCCCTCCCCCCTTCTCTCGCAGGGCCTCTGCATGGTGATTGGCGGCATCCGACATCAAGAGCAAAGGTTCAACAGCCGATCGGCCGGGATCAGCTCCGCTCTCTTGTTTCTGTCGGTGGGGGGTAAGCTCTGCGGGGGTCCAAACCCCACTTCACACACTCATTTTTTTGATAAGGAAGCACAAATTATTTCAGGTTTGATGAATGCGGAGCTGAAACATCGCAGTTTTGAGCTGACAAGCCCTTTCTGCATCTAATGGAAGAGTTTCTAGAGGGATCTGATCAATCCCGAATCATCCCTAATAGAAATACATATTGGATGGATGGATGGATGGATGGATGGATGGATGGATGGATGGATGGGTGGATAGACCATCCGGCAGGGAGGTGAATAGTCGTCTTCCCCACATATTCATCTCCGCCTTCTGCCTTTTATCCCCAGAGCTAGGGTGGGGCCTCGCTAGCAGCGGTGGCTCTTCCATCCCGAGGACCGGCCTATAGATTTCCACTGTTCTCCTCTCCTCTGCCTTCTGTGCATCAGGCACTAGACCCAGCTGTTCCTCCTCCTCCTCATCAGCCACCTCCAGACCTGGGGGCTGTTGACTCTCCATCGGAGGGCTGAGGGACAGCCCAGGCTCCTCCTTCGTCTCTCTCTCTCTCTGCCACCTCCATTCCCTCTTCCCCCTCGGAGCTCTCAGGTTGCCTTGATGCTGACCCCGACTGTTCTGTCCCCAACCACACGCACACACACCAACAGACGTTCAAGGGTTAAAGACCAAACCAGCCGGCAAAATCCTTTTCCTTATGATAACAGAACTTGGCAACAACCCAGTGGCTGCCTGCCAAGAGTTTATTATTTACAAAGAGGAGAGATAACTTCTCCCCACTTCTGGTACATCAAAAGAAACAGCTCAATAATTACGGAGTCAATCAAGTCCAGAGATAATCCAGCAAAGTCTATAGCGAAAGTCCGGCAATGCAGAATGGCGTGGAAGCTTTCAGCGTTGTTCGTCACAAGGTTTGACTGGCCACCACGCTCCCTTTTATACCCTGTGGGGTGTGGTCCAGTGACTCAGCCTAATCTCTGGCGCACCTTTTCTTCTGTTGCGCGGGCTTATCTCTGCGACGCTGGCGTGGATCCAGCCAAGACTCATTACCCTCATCACTGTCCACCTGTGGCTGCGTGGACGTGCTTGGCCCCGGCCCTATCTCTTGCCCTTCGGCGGACACTGAAGGCATTGCCAGAGAGGAGGGTCCTGGAGAGGGAGGCCTTGCCAACTCTCCCCTTCACTCTCAGAGTCCTCTCCTGCCGATGACACAGGCTCAGGTAACGGAGCCACAACATGGACTCCCCCACCTCCTCCTCCTCCTCCTCCTCTGATTCAGCTGCTGAAGGTGCCGGTGGCCGACAGGCCACAACAAGGAACTGAGATCCAGACTACGACCTATAAGGGATTCTCTGTACTGTGCCAATCAGCCACTGCCCTGTGACCTGGATGGTTTTGCCCTCCAGGGTGGCATCGCATGTGAACGCTCCTCACCGTATTCCTTTCCCTGCCAGGTGTGTTTGCCCCGACTCTCTTCTCCAAAGTCTACGGAAGGCTGGTCTGCGGGGAATGCCAGAATTTTACCCAGGAGCTACCCGGGCACTACGTCTGCCAGAGCTGCCACTTCGATTTGGTAAGCAGGATGAGCTTCCCGCGGGTTTCAAAAACGGCCCGTTCAGAGCAAGCCATTCCTGCATCCTTTCAGCCGCGGATGAAACCCGATGCCTCGGAGCCTTGGCACCTGGGTTGGCGGTTCCCAGGTGGGCTGGGGAGGCTTGGATTTGTAGTCCCGACACACCTGAGGATCTTAAGGTGGCATTGTTCTGTCTTGGTAGATGGAGAACAATGGGACTCTCTACTACAGCCATATTGAGTGAGTAGCTCTTGCGGAGAAGATTTTATATGTTTATGTTTATGTTATGTTATGATTTATTTTATTATTATTTTATTTATTATTTCTTTTAATATTTTATTTTATTTTTATTTTATTTGTTATTTTATATTTTAGTTTGTTATTTTATTTTCATCTTCATTTTTATTTATTTGCATGCCGCCTTCATTGCATTTACAAATAACTCAAGGCGGCGAACGTATTTATGTATGTATTTAAATTTCTGTGCTGTCCCTCTCGCTTACAAGATGTCTCCAGGCAGATTACAAATCATCCGACACAACGTTCTCCTCCGGTTTTCCTCACAGCAACTATCCTGTGAAGTGGGCTGGTGTGTGTGTGTGTGTGTGTGTGTGTGTGAGAGAGAGAGAGAGAGAGAGAGAGAGGGAGAGGGACTGGCCCAAAGTCACCCAGCCAGCTTTCTTGCCTAAGGCAGGACTAGAACTCCCTGTCCCCTGGTGATTGGACCAAAGTCACCCAACCGGCTTTCATGCCTAAGGCAGGACTAGAACTCCCTGTCCCCTGGTGATTGGCCCAAAGTCACCCAGCTGACATTTATGACTAAAGGCAGGACTAGAACTCCCTGTCCCCTGGTGATTGGCCCAAAGTCACCCAACCGACTTTCATGCCTAAGGCAGGACTAGAACTCCCTGTCCCCTGGTGATTGGCCCAAAGTCACCCAACCGGCTTTCATGCCTAAGGCAGGACTAGAACTCCCTGTCCCCTGGTGATTGGCCCAAAGTCACCCAGCTGACATTTATGACTAAAGGCAGGACTAGAACTCCCTGTCCCCTGGTGATTGGCCCAAAGTCACCCAACCGGCTTTCATACCTAAGGCAGGACTAGAACTCCCTGTCCCCTGGTGATTGGACCAAAGTCACCCAACCGGCTTTCATGCCTAAGGCGGGACTAGAACTCTTTGTCCCCTGGTGATTGGCCCAAAGTCACCCAACCAGCTTTCATGCCTAAGGAGGGACTAGAACTCCCCGTCTCCTGGTGATTGGCCCAAAGTCACCCAGCCGGCTTTCATGCCTAAGGCAGGACTAGAACTCCCTGTCCCCTGATGATTGGCCCAAAGTCACCCAACCGGCGACTCACCATCTCCTAGTGATTGGCTCAAAGTCACCCAGCTGACATTTATGACTAAAGGCAGGACTAGAACTCACTAACTCCTGGTGATTGGCCCAAAGTCACCCAGCCGGCTTTCATGCCTAAGGCAGGACTAGAACTCCCCGTCTCCTGGTGATTGGCTCAAAGTCACCCAGGCGGCTTTCATGCCCAAGGCAGGACTAGAACTCCCCATCTCCTGGTGATTGGCCCAAAGTTCCCCAACCAGCTTTCATGCCTAAGGCGGGACTAGAACTCCCTGTCCCCTGGTAATTGGCTCAAAGTCACCCAGCTGACATTTATGACTAAAGGCAGGACTAGAACTCACCAACTCCTGGTGATTGGCCCAAAGTTACCCAGCCGGCTTTCATACCTAAGGCAGAACTAGAACTCCCCGTCTCCTGGTGATTGGCCCAAAGTCACCCAGCCGGCTTTCGTACCTACGGCAGGACTAGAACTCACTGTCACCTAGACCAAACTAACTGTCCACGTTGATATGCTCCTCCCTTCCAATGATTGGTCAGAGGAGTTGGGGATTTCTTTGTGACCTTGTTCTCACAAAACACTTAGCTAGCAAGCCATCAGATTCCCTCAATAGTGCTAATAGCATGCTGGCTGGGGAATTATGGGAGTTGAAGTCCACACGTCTTAAAAGTGGCCAAGGTTGGACACCCCTAGTCTAAGCCCTTTCAGATAATCTTCCTGAGCCAACCTTCTCCAAAGTGGGAGTCTCTAAATGGGTGGGATTACAAATCACCAAATCCCAGCTGTCAAGGAATATGGGAGCTGTAGTCCCAGCCCATCCAGAAGGCCCCCGATCAGGAAGTTAGTCAAAACTTCAAAACTTTCCTGGCCTGGAGGACAATCCCAGGGGAAGCTTCTCCAAAGCCCCAGAAGGCAGGAGAAGAAGCAACGGATGGAAACTCATCAAGGAGAGAAGCAAGCTGGAATTAAGGAGAAATTTCCTGACGGTGAAAACAATTAACCAGTGGAACTCCTTGCCACCAGAAGTTGCGGGTGCTCCATCACTGGAGGTTTTTAAAGAAGAGACTAGACAGCTACTTGTCTGAAATGGTATATAGGGTTTCCTGCTTGAGTAGGGGGTTGGACTAGAAGACCTCCAAGGTCCCCTCCGGACTCTGTTGTTCTGTACTCTTGCGTATTGCTTTCCACATGGCAGACCCCTGGTCTACACGGTGTCCTTGATGCTCCCGGCCGCGTATTTCATCGGGCTCGTCTTCACCCTGAAGACCCACTCCCACATCTACGACATCCACATCAGCGACTGCCACAGTAAGTTGTCTCGGCCGCGATGGTTCCACGTCGCTAAGCAAGACAGAGGGTTGTAAAGTCGAGGATTGAATCGGCTGATTTCGGATTCGTGACCGTGGGGACAGGGCAACGGTTGTTAAATGTGAAAAACGGTCCCAAGTCAATTTTGTTTCGGGGCCGTGGTAAACTTCGAACGGCCACTAAACGAATGCTTTATAAATCGGGGACTTGCTTCTCCTTTTGGGCAGGGTGTCCATCTTGTGCAGGAAATTTTTCAGTCGGATTTTCCTCTTGACCGCAAACTAGGACCTCAGCCCCATCTTTCCTTCCACCTTGCCGTAGAAATAAACTTTTTTTGGGGGGGGTCCACGTTGAGCCAGAGATGAGGACAGGCCCCCCTCATCCCCACCACTGAGGACCCTTTTCTGGCTTTCTCGTAGTGCCTGGTCACCACCACAGCGCAGTAGTCCACTGGTCCCGCTGGAGAGCCGTGGTCATTCTTCTGGTGGCCACCCTGGGCATGTCCGCCTGTGCCGATCTGGCCACCGAGCACATCAGCCCCATTCTGAACAACTCGCCCGTCTCTCAGGTAAGGAAGGGAGAAGGGGGGGGCGGCTGGGCGAAGTCCCTGAGATGCGTCTTCAGAAGGTGCCCAACGGGGTGGCGGGGAGATCGGGGAGGGGGGAGGATGACCGGTGGGTGGGAAATTCTCGTCGTTTCCAGGTAAATGGATGACCTGTGGGGTCCTTGGTGCTCTCTGAGCTTGGTGGTTGCCTTGAAGATGTTTCATGAGCCAACTAGGTAACATTATCAGTGCTAGAAGGGAGTGGGATTTGGGAAATTGAGGAGAAGAAGAAAAGGTAGAGGAAAAGGAGTTGCAAGAGGAGGAGGAGAATCTGTGGAGGGTCCTTGGTGCTCTCTGAACCTGGTGGTTTTCTTGCAGACGTTTCATGACCCAACGAGGTAACATTATCAGTGCTAGAAGGGAGTTGGGTTTGCGAAGAGGAAGGGGAGGAATCCTTTGTGTTCTCTGAGCTTAGCCGTTTGCTTGTAGACGTTTCATGACCCAACTCTGTAACTTCATCAGTGCTAGAGCATTGATCATTGCAACATCTGCAAGAAAACCACAAAGCTCAGCACCAAGGATGCTTGCAATTGTCATCCTCCTCCTCCTCCTCCTCCTGTCCACAAACCCCATTCCCTTCTAGCATTGATGATGTTACCTAGTTGGGTCATGAAATGCCTGCAAAAAGACTACCAAGCTCAGAGAACACCAAGAACTCCAGAGTCATTGTCCTCTTCCTCTTCTTCTTCCTCCTCCTCCTCCTCCTTGCAAGCCCCACTCCCTTCTAGCACTGATGATGTTACCTAGTTGGGTCATGAAACATCTGCAAGAAAACCATCCAGCTCAGAGAGCACCAAGGACCTCACAGTAGTCATCTTCTTCTTCTTCTTCTTTTCTCCTTCTCCTCCTCCTCCTCCTCCTCCTTCTTCTTCTTTTCTTCTTCTTCTCCTCCTTCTTTTCTTCTTCTTCTTCTTTTCTCCTCCTCCTTCTCCTTCTCCTCCTCCTCCTCCTTCTTCTTCTTCTTCTTCTTCTTTTCTTCTTCTCCTCCTCCTCCTCCTCCTCCTCCTCCTCCTTCTTCTTCTTCTTTCCTTCTTCTCCTCCTCCTCCTCCTTCTTCTTCTCTTCTTCTTCTTCTTTTCTCCTCCTTCTTTTCTTCTTCTTCTTTTCTTCTTCTCCTTCTCCTCCTCCTTTTCTTCTTCTTCTTTTCTCCTTCTCCTTCTCCTCCTCCTCCTCCTCCTCCTTCTTCTTCTTTTCTTCTCCTTCTCCTCCTCCTCCTCCTCCTCCTCCTCCTCCTCCTCCTCCTTCTTCTTCCTTCTTCTTCTTTTCTCCTTCTTCTCCTCCTCCTCCTCCTTCTTCTTCTTTTCTTCTCCTTCTCCTTTTCCTCCTCCTCCTCCTCCTCCTCCTCCTCCTTCTTCTTCTTTTCTCCTTCTTCTCCTTCTCCTCCTCCTCCTCCTTTTCCTCCTCCTCCTCCTCCTCCTCCTTCTTCTTCTTTTCTCCTCCTCCTCCTCCTCCTCCTCCTTCTCTTCTTCTTCTTCTTCTTCTTTTCTCCTTCTTCTCCTCCTCCTCCTCCTCCTCCTCCTCCTTCTTCTTCTTCTTTTCTCCTCCTCCTCCTCCTCCTCCTCCTCCTCCTTCTTCTTCTTCTTCTTCTCCTCCTCCTCCTTCTTCTTCTTCTTTCCTTCTCCTCCTCCTCCTCCTCCTTCTTCTTCTCTTCTTCTTCTTCTTCTTCTTTTCTCCTTCTTCTCCTTCTCCTCCTCCTCCTCCTCCTCCTCCTCCTCCTCCTCCTTCTTCTTCTTCTTCTTCTTCTTTTCTCCTTCTCCTCCTCCTCCTCCTCCTTCTTCTCTTCTTCTTCTTCTTCTTCTTCTTCTTCTTCTTCTTCTTCTCCTCCTCCTCCTCCTCCTCCTCCTCCTCCTCCTCATCCTCCTCCTCCTCCTCCTCCTTCTTCTTCTTCTTTCCTTCTTCTCCTCCTCCTCCTCCTCCTCCTCCTCCTCCTCCTCCTCCTCCTTCTTCTTCTTCTTCTTCACTCACTGCCTTGTCCAGCCCTTTGTTGAATGGCGGTGATCGATCCTGTCTGCCGAGGTGGATCTAACCTTGAGTTCTCTCCTCGTCTTCCAGTATTTCATCGGCGTGACCGTGCTGGCCATGGTGCCCGAGATTCCGGAGCTGATCAACGGAATCCAGTTTGCTTTGCAGAACAATCTCAGTTTGAGGTAGGTGGGTCCTTCTGCAGAATTTTGTTGATCTGATAAGGATTGGTTGTGAAAGTCCCCGTTGGAAGAATATCTTAGTTTTGAACGTCTTAGTCTTTTGACGTTGGAGTAGATCATTGTTTCTCAACCTTGGCCTCTTTGAGTAGACATCAGCAGCCAGAAGTAGATGTGGAGATGCTAAGGTTCATTAAGACAACTGATATGGCTACCCAACTGACTCATCGTGACTCCAGGTGACTTGGAGAAATAAAACCTCAATACAAACCCCAATCAACCCACATCCCAGTGACAACATTCAAACTTGATGGGCTCCACATTCTCCCTGCCCATTGCAAAACCAAGTCTTCAGGGCCAGAATATCAGAGTTGGAAGGATCCTTGGAGGTCTTCTAATCCAACCCCCTACTCAGGCAGGAGAGCCTATAGTACCATTTCAGACACATGGTTGTCCAATCTCTTCTTAAGAACCTCTAGTGATGGAGCATCCACAGCTTCTGATGGCCAGCTGTTCTCACCATTAGGAAATTTCTCCATAGTTTCAGGTTGCTTCTTTCCTTGGTTAGTTTCCATCCATTGCTTCTTGTCCTGCCTTCGGGTGTTTTGGGGAATAGTTTGACTCCCTCTTCTTTGGGGCAACCCCTGAGATATTGGAATGCTGCTATCATGTCTGCTCTAGTCCTTTTCTTCATTAAACTAGACATACCCAGTTCCTGCAACCGTTCTTCATATGTTTTAGCCTCCGGTCCCCTAATCATCTTGGTTGCTCTTCTCTGCACTCTTTCTAGAGTCTCAACATCTTTTTTACATTGCGGCCACCAAAACTGGCTTGCAAATATTCCAAGGGTGACTTTTTGGAAGGATGTCAAAGTGCCATGTCAATCTGATTGATGATGTTCCACAGGGAGGGAGCCACCATAGAGAAGGCTCTTCTTCTTGGTCCCATCAGATGGACCTCCTTAAGAGAGGGCCTCCCCAACATCCCCTGCCTCCCCACTCTGGTGGGTTGAGTAGATCTAACTGGGAAAAGTTGGTCCTTTGAATAATAGATTCAAGCAACTACTCATAAGGAAAACTTGTACAATTTTTTTTAATTTTATTTTTATTTATTTAAATTTATATACCGCCCTTCTCCCGAAGGACTCAGGGCGGTGAACAGCCAAAGGTAAACACACAGACTACAAAAATATAAGAACAGTTTAAAAAAACATATTAGACAATTTTGGCCCAACAATTAAAATACCCCTTTTAAAATTAAAATTAAAATTAAGCAATTGGAGAAGTTAGGCCAGCCCGGCTTGTTGAAATAAAAAATGTTTTATAGGTGGCATCCGTCACCAGCAAGGTTAGCAAAGATGCTCCAAAACATGTCCGCCAAATGTTGGAAATGCAATCTGACACCGGGCACATATTAGCACATGTGGTGGACATGTGCAAAGGCAAAAAAAAAAAAAAAAAGAATTGGATGAAAACGGCTAGAAAAAAGGTTAAAGCAACACATAGATTATAAATCAGAAATATTTTTGTTTAGGTATAGTACTAGGATTAGTACTAGTATGATAAAGGGAATATGTACTTAATACTGCATGTCTTTAACAACTGCAAGAATTGTATTTGCACAGCGCTGGAAAAATGAGGAAATACCTACAGGAGAGAGTAATTAAAAAAAAAATACTAGAATGTGCAGAAATGGATAGGTTGACATTAAAAATAAAGGATAAGGAAGATACGGAATATTTTTTCTAACATGGAACTTGTTTTATCAGTGGCTTGATAATAGAGGTAGAGATTAGAAATTGGATAAATATTATTATGTGTAAGCAAATTGACCCATATAATACACAGTTTAAAAAGCACTTATGCATGTATAAGAAAAATGAATGAATGAATGAATGAATGAATGAATGAATGATAGGCTCAAGTTCCCCATAAACCACATTTGATTTTGAGCCTGTCACTCACTCTCAGCCCAACACGCCTTACAAATTTCCTTTTATGGGGAAAGTAGGTCTTATGCTACCCATAGATGTCAATGCATGCCCCCATCCAAATGCTGAATATGGAAATGGTTGGGAAGTGTACAAATCCAGCTGGGGGATGTCTCGGGTGGCTGGGGATTATGGGAAGCAGGGATGTCCAGCGTTCCTGAGCTGCACCTCACCTATATCCCTCTTTTTGTCCTCCTCTTGAAGCATTGAGATCGGCAACTGCATCGCGGTTCAAGTCTGCATGTTGCAGATACCCATCCTGGTGCTCTTCACCGTGTTTTACGTGAGTAACCGAGGGAGAATCTGCGGAGAGATCCACCGTCTTCCAGAGAGGGGTCTTTCCAGTTCCTGGGAATGGGACCCATCCTTCTGATTCTCAGCCTGGGTCTCCCCTCGGGTCACCCTGGAATAGAGAATATCTAGTTCTGGATTCCCAGGAGGGAGGGGCTGCATTCCAGGGGAGCAAGAGACAATGAAGGTCAGATAAGTTTGTGTGTGAGAAAGAGGGTGAAGACAGTTCCTCCTCAATAGTTCCCAAAGAATATGTTTAGGCGGGGTATGTGTGTCGTATGTCCCCTCATTCAGCATCATCATAATTTTGAATGGTCATTGAATGAATGGTTGTAAACAGAGGACTATCCATATTATCTATCTATCTATCTATCTATCTATCTATCTATCTATCTATCTATCTATCATCTATCTATCTATCTATCTCCATCTATCTCTATCTATCTATCTCTATCTCAATCTCTCTCTTTATCTCTCTCTCTCTCTCTCTCGCTCTGTCTCTCTCTCTCCCTATATCTCTCTCTCTCTCTCTTCATTCTTATATATATATTCCTTTGACAACTTTCATAAAAAATATTGTAAAAAAGGAGGCCGTTGGGATTTCAGCTGTTCGTCCTTGTGGCTGTTTGGAGGTTGATTCGTTCTTTTCTTTTGGGGCAGCCCACCGACTTCATTCTGGTCTTCAGCGACCTCCATGTCTATGCGAGCATGTTCAGCGTGGTCCTCATGAATTACATCTTCATGGATGGCAAGTGTGATTACTTCCAAGGTGAGAACTTTGACAGACGTTGATTGCAAGAGAAGAGAATATTGGTAACTCAGGGTGGAGCTGTGGGGTCCTCGGTGCTCTCTGAGCCTGGTGGTTTTCTTGCGGACGTTTCATGACGCAACTAGGTAACATCATCAGAGCTAGAAGGAAGGGGGTTTGCAGAGAGGAGTGGGAGGAGAAAGAGGAGGATTCTAGGTTCTTCCGAGGTCGGTAAAATGAGGACCCAGATTGTTTGGGGCAACAGGCTGACACTGTGTAAACCACTTAGAGAGGGCTGTAAAAGCACTTGTGAAGCAGTATATAAGTCTAAGTGCTATTGCTAAGGAAGGAAGGGAGAAAGAGGAAGGAAGGAAGGAAGGAAGGAAGGAAGGAAGGAAGGAAGGAAGGAAAGAAGGAAGGAAAGAAGGAAGGAAGGAAGGAGATGAGAAGGAAGGAAAGAGATGAGAAGGAAGGAAGGAAGGAAAGAAAGATGAGAAGGAAGGAAGGAAATGAGAAGGAAGAAAGGAAGGAAATGAGAAGAAAGGAAAGATGAGAAGGAAGGAAGGAAATGAGAAGAAAGAAGGAGATGAGAAGGAAGGAAGGAAGGAAAGAAAGATAAAGGAAGGAAATGAGAAGGGAGGAAAGATGAGAAGAAAGGAAGGAAATGAGAAGGAAGAAAGGAAGGAAATGAGAAGGAAGGAAGGAAATGAGAAGAAAGAAGGAGATGAGATGGAAGGAAGGAAGGAGAAGGAAGGAAGGAGATGAGAAGGAAGGAAGGAAATAAGAAGGAAGAAAGGAGATGAGATGGAAGGAAGGAAGGAAGGAAAGAGATGAGAAGGAAGGAAATGAGATGGAAGGAAGGAAGGAGGGAAGGAGGGAAGGGCCATGGTGACCCAGTGGTTAGAATGCAGTATTGCAGGCTAACTCTGCCCACAGCCTGGAGTTCAATCCTGACCTGCTCAAGGTCGACTCTTCCTTCCATCTTTCTGAGGTCTGTAAAATGAGGACCCAGATTGTTGGGGAGCAAGAGGCTGACTCTGTAAACCTCTTAAGACAGGGTTCGAAAGTCTTGTGAAGCGGTATATAAGTCTACGTGCTGGATGGCTGCTCCAAAGTCAGCCAGTCCATGTCCATGGCTGCGGAGGGACGACTGCTCTCCTGTAACCGTCCATCTTGTTTCCTCTCTCCCGCCAAGGTACCGTGCTGGTGATGGTCTATTTTATCCTCATGGCCGTGTATTATTTTGCTCCTTCTCCTGCCGGCTGCTGAGTCGACGGTCCGTTGGGCGTCCGTATTCCTGCCTCTCGGCCAGGCAGTCGCTTCCCGCAAGTCCTTCTATCCGAGCCATGACCGTCTCGTCGGGGAGGCGCTCAGGACAAAACCTTTTAACGCCTTTATAAGATTTATCTCCAAGGCAGCCATTGACTCTTCCAGCTCACAAGCTTCTCGGGGGTCTCTTTGTGACCAACAAAGAGTTTGGGTGCAGACGAGCCGCGATGCCGTTGACTCCTACGGAGAAGAGTGCCTGGTGATTTCGAACACGGATTCGGGGACGGGGTCCGTTTCATCGTAGCTACCTCTCAAGCCTTTGCCATGCAGCCCCCCACCCTGCTGCGGGTAAAGACAGCCCCCCACCCCAAAGCCGAGCCGCCCCTGATCTCGAGACAGAGCACAAAAATAAAGGAAGCCGATTTTGAACGTATCCTTTGGAGTGCGTTGGTGACGGTATCTTTCGCTTCGTAGCCGTCGTGCGAGAATACGACCGGGGTTTTCAACCTTGCCCTCTTTACATTGGGCGGACTTCAACTCCCAGAATTCTTCAGCAAGCATGGCTGCTTGCTGTACCAATGGATGGCACAGGAATTCTGAGGAAGGCCCACCAATGGCTGGCTGAGGAATTCTGGGAGTTGAAGTCCACCAGTGGCTGACTGAGAAATTCTGAGGAAGGCCCACCAATGGCTGGCTGAGGAATTCTGGGAGTTGAAGTCCACCAGTGGCTGACTGAGAAATTCTGAGGAAGGCCCACCAATGGCTGGCTGAGGAATTCTGGGAGTTGAAGTCCACCAGTGGCTGACTGAGAAATTCTGAGGAAGGCCCACCAATGGCTGGCTGAGGAATTCTGGGAGTTGAAGGCCACCAATGGATGGCTGAGGAATTCTAGGAGTTGAAGGCCACCAATGGATGGCTGAGGAATTCTGGGAGTTGAAGTCCACCAGTGACTGGCTGAGGAATTCTGAGGAAGGCCCACCAATGGCTGGCTGAAGAATTCTGGGAGTTGAAGTCCACCAATGGATGGCTGAGGAATTCTAGGAGTTGAAGGCCACCAATGGATGGCTGAGGAATTCTAGGAGTTGAAGGCCACCAATGGATGGCTGAGGAATTCTGGGAGTTGAAGTCCACCAGTGACTGGCTGAGGAATTCTGAGGAAGGCCCACCAATGGCTGGCTGAGGAATTCTGGGAGTTGAAGGCCACCAATGGATGGCTGAGGAATTCTAGGAGTTGAAGGCCACCAATGGATGGCTGAGGAATTCTGGGAGTTGAAGTCCACCAGTGACTGGCTGAGGAATTCTGAGGAAGGCCCACCAATGGCTGGCTGAAGAATTCTGGGAGTTGAAGTCCACCAGTGGCTGACTGAGGAATTCTGAGGAAGGCCCACCAATGGCTGGCTGAGGAATTCTGGGAGTTGAAGGCCACCAATGGATGGCTGAGGAATTCTGGGAGTTGAAGGCCACCGGTGGCTGGTAAAATTATTCTGAGGAAAGTCCACCAGTGGCTGGCTGAGGAATTCTGGGAATTGAAGTCCACCAGTGGCTGGCTGAGGAATTCTGGGAATTGAAGTCCACCAATGGCAGGTAGACACGCCACAATCAAATTGAGCATGTCAAATTAGCATAAAATGGGTCACAGAAATACAGCAAATGTTAAAAAGTATGTAAAATAAATAGGATTAAAACGAAAAGACATTCGGTCAGTAGAGGTAGGTTTCGACTTACGACAATTGAACCCAAAATTGTGGCGTTGTTGAGTGGATTTTGCCTCCTTTTGCAACCATTCTTACCACAGTTACTAAGTGAATCACTAACGTGGTTGAAGTCATGTGGATGTGAAGCGAATCTGGCGTCGTTGACTTGGCTTGTCAGAAAGTCGCCAAAGGGGGATCACGGGAACCCAGGACGCTGAACGCGTCATAAATCTGAGCCAATTGCCAAGCATTTGAATTTTGATCATGTGACCACGGGGATATTGCAACGGTCTTGTGAAAAACGTCGCCAGTTGCTTTCTTGAGTGCCGGTGTAACTTTGAACGGTCATTAAATGAATGTAAGTCCAGGCCTACCTGTAAAATCAGGCGTGACTCACTTAACAAACAATCCTTGCTTACCAACAGAAATTCTGATTCCATTTTTGGTTATAATTCGAGGACTACCTGTATTGGGGGAGGGGGGGATGTCCTCCCAACCCACTTATCCTGGTTAGTGAATCAAGCCATGTTCGGAATTTGGCCATTGCATTCAATCGTAGCGCAGGCAAACAGGATTGGTTGGCATGAGAGAGTTTGGGTTTGGGTGAGGGTTATTATTTTGATCCCGTGACCACGGGGACATTGCAACGGTCGCTAAGCGTGACAAACCATCGTTCAAGTTGCTTTCTTCGGCGCCGCTGGAACTTCGAACCGTCCTTAAACGAAGAGAGAGCCGCTGATGCCCCTTTCCCGCAGCCTCACCGGTTCCAAAAACAGGGGCAACATTCCACTCTCAAACTAAGAAAAACTGTGAACTAACAACCATTAACAGTTTCCAAGGATATTTTAAAAAAAACACCCACACACAAACCAGCATCATTTCTCAAGCTACAGTTTGATGCCGGTTAGGGATAAAATTTTTACAGAATTATTTCCAACATACAGTCAAGACACAGGGAACAATGCTTTTTCCAGCGTGTTTTTTTTTAAAAAAAGGCAACTAGTGTGTGCAGCAATGCGGGTAGTCCTCGACTTACGACCACAAGGGAGCTCATAATTTCTGTCGCTAAGCGAGACGCGAATCTTGTCCCATTTTATGGCCTGCCTTGCCTCAGTGGTTAAGGGAAGTGGTTCACCGCGGTTGAATTAAGTTAGTAACCCGGTTATTAAGTGAATCCCCCTTCCACATGGACTATGTCAGGTCGCAAAAGGGGATCGTGTGATAGACACACACACACACACCAGGATGCTGCAACCGTCATAAATATGAGTCAGTAAATAAGCGTCTGAATTTTGATCACGTGATCCTGGGGAGGCTGCAACGGTCTTAACTGAAAAACGGTTGTCATTTTTTTCAGTGGTGTTGTACTGAACAGTCACTAAATGAATTGTTGTAAGTTGAGGACTACCTGCAGTTCATGGTTTGTGGAGATCCTGGACTTAGAGAAAAGTTCGCTTAGTGACTGAAGCTACAACGGCACTGGGAAAAATGACTTAGGACCTTTTCTCACACTTATGACCATTGCAGCATCCCCATAAATCACGTGATTTAGATTGAAACACTTGGCCACTGACTCACATTTATGACCGTCGCAATGTCCCGGGGCCACCTCATCCCCTTTTGCGATCTTCTGAGAAGCAAAGTCAAGGGGGAAAACCAGATTCTCTTTTAATGACCGTGCTGCTAATTTAACAATGTGGTGGGAAAAGTAACGTAACAAATTTTTCACTGAACAACAGAAATTCTGGGCTCCATTGTGGTCGTAAATCAAGGACTCCCATTTATTGGGGATTTTTGATTTGAGACACACCACAGCTACGACAGGGGCCGTTCTTGGGAACGAAGACCTGGCTATTGACAAGGTCTTTTTCAGAGAATATTCCCCTCCATCCAGCATTTCAGAATTTTATTTAAAAAAAAAAAAATGGACAGAAAACGAGAACTTCAAAGAAAGGCCAATTGGTCGGAAGGAAAATTCGTTGCCGATACAGCTGCAGTACGGAGTCTGGGGTCCTACCCCCACCCCCATTTACACACGCAAACACACTTGCAACGGGAGAAAAAATAATAGCGTTTTCACGATTTTTTCTTTTGAATACAGGTAGTCCTCGAGTTACGACCACCGCCGAGGCCAATATTTGTTGCTAAGTGAGGCAGAGTGAAGTGGGGTTTGCCCCATTTTACCACTTTTCTTGCCACAGCTGTTAAGTGTCTCGCTGCGGTTTCATTAGTCACACAATTTGTGAATCTGGCTTCCCGTGGACTTTTGCAAAAAGGGGGAGTGGCATGACGCTGCGCCCCGTCGTAAATGCGAATCCGTTGCCCCAGCGTCTGGATTTTGATCACGTCATCGTGGGGAAAGCTGCAACGGTTGTTAAGTGTGAATAACGGTCGTTAAGTCCTTTTTCCAGTGTCATCACTCTGAACTGTCACTAAACGGAACTGTTGTAAGTCGAGGTCTACCTGTATCTTATTCTATTTTTTTTGAGATATATTCTATATATCTTATATTTCAGTCATTTTTCTAGTGTGGGAGGTTGGTAGGAATGGCAACTTAGCAAGGATCTTTCCTGGTCAGGCAGCAGCATATCAGAAAAAAATCAATATTTGCGGTATTTGGGTAGCAAAAGGACCCCTTTCACACAGTCACAAGGGGCAACATCTGTTGTCACCTACTGTAAAAGAAACACACACACAAAATGACAAAAATTGTGCAGAGTTTCCCTAATTTCCTGCCAGGAAGCAGGAAAACGGCCTCACCGGATTCCAGAGGGAGCCAAGGCCGTTTTGCAGTGTGTTGAATGAAGGACACCACGTCTTACCGAAGGGGAAATCGAGGCCTGAAACCGGAAGGCGGTGACCGGGTCCTCGCCTTACGACGCTATAAGCATGTGACAAAAATCCAGTACAGGTAGTCTTCAACTTACGACCACAATTGAGCCTAAAATTCCTGCCGCTAAGTGAGACAATGAGTTTTCCCCATTTTATGAGCTTTCTTGCTACGGACATTCAGCGAGTCCCATGTCGTTAAGTGAATGTGGCTTCCCCCGTGCTTGTCAGAACGTCGCAAAAAAGGGACCCCCCCCAACGGGACACTGTAACCGTCATAAATAGGAACCAGTTGCCGAGCATCCGAATTTCTGAACACGGGAGACCGCGAGGACGCTGCAACGGTGTGAAAAAAACGGACGTTAAGTCACTTTTTCCACGGCCGCTCTAACTTCCAAAGGTCACTAAATGAACGGTTGTAAGTCGAGGACTACCTGTACAAATTCTCTCAGCCACAGCAGCTTTTTCGTTCATGATGTATTTATAGGTCTCCATAAATTAAAAAAAAAAAAAGCACAGAGTTTAATAAATTCTCAAATCAAAATAGAAAAAAATTATATATATATATATAACGGGAAAGGCATCCGAAGTTCTTGGCGAGTAAGGCTTGGAGAAGCGGGGATTTTTTTTTTTTTTTCGCGGCCTGCTCCTCCGTGGCGTTCTCGGCGGGACCATAAATAAGAGAGGAAATGAGAACGGGCGAGAGGGGAGGGCCGGAGGGGAGGGGAGGGATTTTGTTTAAATTAGCGCGCCGGCCTGCGGGACGTTTTTTTTCATTTCAAACGTTCGATGAGTCCCTGCGTCAGTCCCAGGTGCAAAAGCTGCGATCGGCTGAGGTTGGCCAAGTGAGGGAAAAAAACCAGCACCTTCTCCCAACAGAGTTCCAGCAGGCTGGGTACCACGAGCCACATCTTAAAGAGAGACCCAGTCCGTCTGTTCCGGTGAATGTCCACCACGCCTCCGTGGACGTACATGCAGCCGGCCTGTGGAGCAGCAGCAGCAGCAGAAGAAAAAAAGAATATATATATATATATTAGAATTGTGTCTTGAAAAGCTTCGAAGCTCTTTGCCTGACCTCTTCTGGCAGCCCCCCCACTTCCAAGAAGATAATGGACAAAGTTGGAAGCGACCTTAGAGGTCTTCTAGTCCAACCCCCTGCTTAGGCAGGAAACCCTAAACCACTTCAGACAAATGGTTATCCAATCTCTTCTTAAAAACTTCCAGTGTTGGAGCATTCACAACTTCTGGAGGCAAGGAGTTCCACTGGTTAATTCTTCTCACTGTCAGGAAATTTCTCCTTAGTTCTAAGTTGCTTCTCTCCTTGATTAGTTTGCTTCTTGCTTGCCTTTTGGTGCTTTGGAGAAGAGCTTGACTCCCTCTTTTTTGGGGCAGCCCCTGAGATATTGGAACACTGCTTTCATGTCTCCCCTAATCCTTCTTGTCATTAAACTGGACACACCCAGTTCCTGCAACTGTTCTTTGTATGTTTTAGCCTCCAGTCCCCTAATCCTCTTTCTTGCTCTTCTCTGCACTCTTTCCAGAGTCTCCACATCTTTTTTTACATCGTGACATCCAAAAGTGGATGCAGGATTCCAAGTGTGGCCTTACCAAGGCCTTATAAAGTGGTATTAACCCTTCACGTGATCTTGATTCTATCCCTCTCTTAATGTTAAAGAAGTGGGGAAAGAGAGTGGGCTGCAAAGGCTCCTGTCCCACCGGCACTGGCTGTGGGAGGAATGACTTCAAGCTATCTTTGGGGGGGAGAGCTATTTCCGGAATCACAGGATTCAAACTTTGGAAAATCTGAAAAGTCATAACTCTTTGGAACAATATATATATATATAAATTCTGGAGATTGTGATATCTGTCTCTTCTTTTATAGCTACATCTGGAACTCATATTTTTAGGATAGTTTGCAATATAGATATATCTATATAATAAAACTGCAGAATGCCAAATAAGTAAATATATCCATATATATCCATATATGTCTATAACTATAACCAAGAGCCTTGGTGGCGCAGCGGACTAAAACTGCTGTTAAAGTAGCACTTAGCTGCCAGCTGCCTGCAATTACTGCTAGTTCGAATCTCACCAGGCTCAAGGTTGACTCAGCCTTCCATCCTTCCGAGGTAAGTAAAATGAGGACCTGAATTGTGGGGGCAATAAGCTGACTTTGTATAAAAAAGAACACCGCTTAGGGGGGGGCGAAAGCCCTACTAAGCAGGTATATACAAAAGTATGAAGGCTATTGCTTAACGCATTGTAAGCCGCCCTGAGTCTCTGGAAAAAGGGCGGCATATAAATCGAACCAATAAATAAAATAAATAAATAAATAAATAAACTCTATCATCTATATCTATCATCTATCGAGAGAGAGGCAGGGAGGGAGATAAATATTTGCCATTCTGCAGTTTTATTAGCTGCCCAGGAACGGAGGCACTTTTTAAGATGTGTGAACTTCAACTCCCAGAATTCCCGCCAGCCAGCCATGAATTCTGGGTCTTCGAAGTTGCCAACGTTGAAAAGCACTGGTCTACATACAGGGTGTGGAGGAACAGGCTCGGGTCCAAGCCTGAAGGTTCATGGATGTCCCATTCGCCCTCCTTCTGAGGGGCTGACATTACATCTACCTGACCCACCAGAGGGAGGAGGCAGGGGGTATTAAAGGTCCCCCCTCTTAAGGAGGCCCATCTGGTGGGATCGAGAAGAAGGGCCTTCTCTGTGGTGGCTCCCTCCCTGTGGAACATCATCCCTGCGGAGATAAGATCAGCTCCCACTTTAATAGTTTTCCAAAGGCCCTGAAGACCCGGTATAGCCAGCGGGGCTGGAGACCCCAGGGTGATAGGGAGCACTTCAAGGGGTCAGCCTGATTGCGGTCACCAGGTGGGTCAGGGGTGGGGAGGGGCAACCTCTTACCGGAGTCACAGCAGCACAGTGGAAATAAACAGGCTCGGGCATCACCGCAGGGAGCTTCACCCATTGAAACGTCTGCAGGCTGAGTTTCCAGATGTCGCCTAAAATCACCTCTCCGTTGTATCCGCCGCAGACAAAGACATCTGAGAGAAGACGGAAGGATTTTTCCCCCCTCATCAATATATATGAATTATGGAATGAGAAATGAGTTTCCTGAAGGGTTTCTTTCACTGGCAATTTCCCAATGTTTCCCCAAGGCTTGCGAGTTAAATTCCCCAGTCAGCATGCATTTTAGCCCTCCGTTGGCAGTGAAAGCCGTCCCCCTTCCTCACACAGGCAAGCGTAATACCAAGCACGCCTGCCAATATTTTATTAGGTAAACAGATTAGAATTCTTGGCAGACCAAGGTTTTGGCAGCAAACTGCCGAATGCCTGCCAAGACCGTTTTCACTCCCATAAAGCAGAAGAGGACTTATCTTCAGTCCGTTCCAGGAGCAACAAATTATCCACCAGACAAGAGTTTAGTCAATGTTCAGTCCAAAATATATCCAAGCCGAATTTCAGAGATCACGATGTGACTTTCAGGGTTTAACGTTGTCCATCACAAAGCCTGAAGAACAATCCCACCCACTTTTATTCCTGGTGGGGCGTGGCTCCGTGACTCAGCTCAATCTCTGGCCCTCCCACGCCTCTTCCGTTGCTGCGCACGCTTCTCCCTCCGACGCTGCCTGGGATCAAGCCAGGATTCATCCTCCTCGCTCCCTATCAATTGGTGCTCCAATATGCCTTCCTCCTGGGAGGAACATCCCAGGCTGTTCCTCCTGGCCTTCGGAGGGAACCTGAGGCATTGCCAGAGGAGGGTCCTGGCAGTTCCTCCCCATCACCTTCTGAGTCCTCTTTCTCTGTTAGGACAGGCTCGGGAGTTGGGGTCACAACAGCCGGGTGGGTGACTGGGAGTACTAGTCTCACTTTAGGCATGAAAGCCGGGTGGGTGACTTTGGACCAATCACTAGGAGACAGTGAGTTCTAGTGTCGCTTTAGGCATGAAAGCCAGCTGGGTAACCTTGGCCCAATCACCAAGAGACTGTGAGTTCTAGTCCCAACTCAGGCACCAAGTCGGCTGAGTAACTTTAGCCCAGTCCCTCTCTTTCAGCCCAACCCACCTCACAGGGTTGTTTTTGTGGGGAAAAGAGGAGGAAGGAGGAGGATTAAATATGTTTGCCGCCTTGTGTTATTTATAAAAAAATATAATAAAGGCAGGATAAATAAATAATAATAAAAAATATGCAGCATAAACCTGTCAGAATTCCACCCACCCCAAACAGGAAATTCTGTTGTTGCACAAGTTCCAAAATTAAACTATTTCTTACCATTTTTTATCTGTACGCAGCTATGACATCTTCGGGCTGCAGGGTAATCTGTGGGTCAGAAGCCTGAATGTGAGTTATTTAATCCATAAGATGCTTCTTTGATTTGACTTGTGGACTTCAACTCCCAGAATTCCCCAGCTAGCGTGGCTGGCTGAAGAATTCTGGGAATTGAAGTCCATAAGTCTTAAAGCTGCCAAGGTTGGATATCTCTGCTCTAAAATATCAGCTACTTCCCCATCTTTAGAAGTGGAAAAGTAGAGTGCCATGACAGAAAATTTCCCATTTCTCTAAAACATGATTTTAAAAAGCCTTATAGACCTCTGGAAAGCTTAACTGATGCAGACAGCAAGAGAGTAAAAATTGGGATACAGACCACCGACATGAGCTTGAAATATATGCAGAAATTACTCCGAATTAATCGCTAACCTAAATAAAGTCTATGTCAGCGCTTCAACGCTGGCATAGAGAGAGAGAGAGAGATAAGCTCTGAACTTTTGCCTGCTAAATCCCTTTGAAGTCGGGTTGTCATGGAAATGAAGAGGGGGGAACATTCCTGGGAAATGACGAGACAAGAAGTCTGAAGAATGACTTGGAAGATAGCCAATGAGAAGCAGAGATTTGGGGATCGGAAAGGGAGGGATTGGGGGGCAAAAGGTCAGTCTTGTCCGCTGCCAATCTTTAAGGAAATCTTTTCTTTAATTGAGCACAGCCACCGGATCATGACTCGATGCGGACAAGACTGACTTTTGCCCCCCAATCCCTCCCTTTCCGATCCCCAAATCTCTGCTTCTCATTGGCTATTTTCCAAGTCATTCTTCAGACTTCTTGTCTTGTCATTTCCCAGGAATGTTCCCCCCCCTCTTCATTTCCACGACAACCCGACTTCAAAGGGATTTAGCAGGCAAAAGTTCAGATCTTATCTCTCTCTCTCTCTATGCCAGCGTTGAAGCGCTGACATCCTATTTATGCAGTGGATATTATTCTGGAAAGAGGGATAAGATTCTAAGTATCAAATTTATTAGAGAACAAAGAAACTGAAATAATTCACTTTAAATTCTGAATTAATAATTGGAAGAAAAAAATCTGACGTCAAATTTTCACCAAGAGACTAAATCTACATTCTAAATAAAGCTTTTTATAAAACATTTTATAACGTTATAAAACATTATTATTTTTTTAAATAAAATATCTTATAACACAATAGAGAATGATACGCCCAAAAATTAGTTGAAGATCCAGCTATTTGGTACAAGTCATTTTCACAAATTAGATAAATAAATTCATGAGTTCAGTTTCAATTTCTGCTGGCTGCACAAATAGAAGAGAATATTTATGGCCTCAGGGGTTGAACTGTGGAGTCTGTGGTGCTCTCTGAGCTTGGTGGGTTTCTCGCAGATGTCTCATGACCCAACTAGGTAATATCATCAGTGGTAGAAGGGTGTAAGGTTTGCAAAAAGGAGGAGGAGGAGGTCTGTGGAGTCCGTGGTGCTCTCTGAGCTTGGTTGGTTTCCTTGCAGACGTTTCAAGACCGAACTAGGTAACATCTTCAGTGCTGGAAGGAGTGATGTTTGCTCTCTTTGTGTAGCTATATGCTGAAAGCAAACTTCACTCCCTTCTAGCACTGATGACGTTACCTAATTGGATCATGAAACGTCTGCAAAGGAAACCAACCAAGCTGTTCTGTCCCCCGTCCTCACTCAGACAAATGCAATATCCAACACGCCTGCCAATAATGTATTGTATAAACAGACCAGAATTCCTGGCAGACGAGAGTTCTGGCAGCTACTTGTAAAATGCCTGCCAAATCCAATTAGTACTCCCAAAAAGCAGTAGAGGCTTTATCTGCAGTCCGTTTCCAGAGCGACAAATTATCCACAAGAGTTTAGTCCAAAATATATCTAAGCCGAAGTGCAGGATTCATGAAGTGACTCTTTAGAGTTTAAGCGTTTGTCCGTCACAAAGCCTGCCGAGCAATCACGCTCCCTTTTATCCCTTGTGGGGCGTGGCTCAGTGACTCAGCTCAATCCCTGGCCCTCCCACGCCTCTTCCTTTGCTGCGCACGCTTCTCCCTCCGACGCTGCCTGGGATCAAGCCAGGATTCATCATTATCCCTCTCTATCAATGGATGCTCCGATATGCCTTCCTCCTGGTACATCCCAGGCTGTTCCTTCTGGCCTTCGGATTGAACCTGAGGCATTGCCAGAGAGGAAGGTCCTGGAGAGGGAGGCCTTGCCAGTTCCTCCCCATCACCTTCTGAGTCCTCTTCCTCCATGAGGACAGGCTTAGGTGTCGGAGTCACAACACAAGCTCAGAGAGCACCCAGGACCCCCCAGTGTCCCAGATAAATGAAGATTTTTGAAAACAAAATTAGAAGACTCGATGGTTGTGAACGATGCGGCACGATTTACAAGATATTAAAACACATTCTCATCTTCCTTTGGGCTTCAAAGGGGCCCCCTCCATCCTTGCCAACAAACACAGATCGTAAGACCCCCCTACCTTTCTTCTTATGAGGCTTCGTGGCGATTTCTTCCCAAGTGTTGGTTTCCAGATTGTAGGCGTGAATCTTAAGCAAGAGGGAAACACAATTCAGTTACAATTTTTTTTTAAAAAAAAATCAAAGGCGGCCATGGAGCCCGGGGTGAAGGCTCAGCACTCCTCAGTCAGGACAAGCTGCCTCTTCTCTGACAGATGTCAAAGGTTGCAGGATCCAATCTGGACAGAACAGGACAACTGGCCACAGCCAATTTGTTGCGGCCAATTCGCCCTGGGACAACTTCACACAATTCTCCTTAATTGTTTAAAACTTGAGTGGTGTGTTGGCCTAGAGGGGGAGCTCTCGCCTCACAATCAGGAGGCTTGTGAGTTCGATCCTAGATAGAGGCAGATATTTCTCTCTCTGGGAACAATGAGAATATATCTGCCGAACAAAACTCCGCATTGGTGACAGGAAGGGCATCCGGCCAGTAAACACTCGGCTCCATTCGGTTACCCAGACTCCACCCCGATGCAAGGGATTATGGGGTCATTAGACGACAAAATTATTTAAAATAAGTAGAACATTAAATTTTTGCCCTTCGCATTTCATTCTCTCCCTCCTTTCTCACGCTTTCTTTAATGATTCTATGCCACCATTTCTTTGGTATTAGTGTAACTCTCGTCCTGCAAGTGAGTTGGCTGCGGCGAATTATCATCGATCCCAATCTGGGTCGAGGTTTTGTCTTCCAGGTTTTCGGACTCGTGCTGGGGGCCATCTTCAGGGAACGTCTGTCTAGCCGAGTGTGTGTGTTTTTCTGTGCGTGGTGTTTATGTAACACCTGTTCCATGTGGCTTTTTAAAGAGGTCGCTTGGGGTGTTGTGTTGACGGCAGGCTCTGGAGCTGTTGGCTGTCGTTTGCTTGGGCTGCCCAGCACCCGACCTCACTTGAGCAATCCGCTGACTGATTGCTGAGCACATTGTAAGCCGCCCTGAGTCTCCGGAGAAGGGCGGCATATAAATCAAATTATAAAAAAAAAAAAAAAAGAAAGAAAAGAAAGGTGTCCCAGGTGCTTTGACACCTGTTTTGTCTCGACCACCAAGCTTGTGTCTTTTTCTGTTCACCCCCTTTCGGATTTTATTATTAATTCAATTTGTATGCCGCCCCTCTCCGAAGACTCAGGGCGGCTACACGATTACACGAACCCTCTTACGGGTACCCTCTGCTCACGACCGTTCGTTTAGTGACCGTTCGAAGTTATGACGGCACTGGAAAAACATGGCTTAGGGCCATTTTAAACACTTTAGCAGCGTCCCTGTGGTCAGGTGAACAAAATTCGAACCCTTGGCAGCTGACTCGTATTTATGACGGTGGTGGTGGTTGGGGGAGAGCTACAGAAGCCCAAATAAAAAAATAAATAAAAATATCAATAAAAGGCCTTTGAAGAGGTCACCTTGTCCAAGGAGTAGGCCGTCCAAGAGGTCCCGCCTCCCAAGATGTAAATTCTCTGCCCGTCATGCGCGATTTCGTGCCTGTACCTGAAAGGACAAGGCCGGAGGTCATAATTAAAATTTTCTATGTTATGTTATGTTATGTTTATTATATTTGTATACCACCCTTCTCCCGAAGGACTCGGGGCGGTGAACAGCCAGCAGATAAAATACAAAAAATACAAACTTTAAAACAATATTAAAATCCAATTAAATTAATTTGGCCCACAGTTAAAACACTCCTATATTAAAACCCATAATTTAACTATTTAAAATTAAAACAATTTTAAAAAGTTAGAACAGGTCAGCCCGGCTTGATGAAACAGAAACGTCTTTAGTATTACCGTTATCCTTAATAGGTAGAATAGCCGTGATAAAGATGAATGGATTACCTAAATAAGAGCCTTGGTGGCGCAGCAGACTAAAGCGCTGTTAAGTAGCATCCACTTAACAAACGTTTCACTTTTAGCAACAGAAATCTGGGGCTCCATTGCGGTCGTAAGGCTGGGACTACCTGTACTGCATTCTTAACACCGCAACATCCCGGCTCTTGCTTTGCAATTGAATAACAACATCCTTGTTTCTATGGTCCCTCGATAGTGAGATTGCAGAAGTAAAAATGTCATAAATAAAATGGATAAATGGATGACATTGTTTCAGCAGTGAACAATGAGGTGTTTTTTTTTAAAGGAAGAGTCGCCATGTTGCATCTCCCAGGGGACATTCTGAGCATAAAGGAGCCCCCCCCCCGACCACAGATTTTGGCCCCGCTGACCTTTCCTCTGGCATATCACAGTGCAGGCTGTTTGGCTTGAGCTGCGTCCATTCCCTGGTGTTGAGGTCCAGCTTATGCAAGTCTGTGCTGTAGATATAGCCAGTCGTTCCTCCAAAGACGTACAAGGACCCGTTAATGATGGCCATAGCCTGACAGGGAGAAAAGAAAAGGTCGTGTGAAAATAGGTGGCATTTTATGTGAGCTACATCAGGGGAAACCTGGTGGACAATCACTTAAATATGAGCCAGAAATCTGTGGCAGCAGCCAAAAAAAGCCACTGCAATTCTAGGTTGCCTTAACAGAGGGGTAAAATCAAGATCACATGAATTATTGGTACCGCTTTATAATGCCTTGGCAAGACCACACTTGGAATAGTGCATCCACTTTTAGTCTCCATATAATAAAAAAGATGTAGAGACTCTGGAAAGAGTGCAGAAAAGATGATTAAGGGCCTGGAGACTAAAACATATGAGGAACAGTTTCAGAAATTCAGTATGTCTAGTCTAGTGAAAAGGACTAAGGGTGAAATAATAGCAATGTACCAATACTACATGTATCAATACTTCTCAGAGTATTGGTACATGTAGTACCAATGAGAAGGACCTTGGGAGTTCTGGTGCAGCCAAAAAAAGCCAATACAATCCTTGGTTGTAGAAACAGAGTCATAGAATCAAAATCATGTGAGGTGTTAGTACCACTTTATAAAGCCCTAGTAAGGCCACACTTGGAATGCTGCATCCAGTTTTGGTCACATTACAAAAAAGATGTTGAGACTTTGGAAAAAGTGCAAAGAAGAGCAACTAAGATAATTAAAGGCCTGGAGATTAAAAACATATGAAGAACGGTTGGAGGATTTGGATTTGGCTAGTTTAGAGAAAAGAAGGACTAGGGGGGACGTGATAGCAGTCTTCCAGTATTTGAGGGGCTGCCCCAAAGAGGAGGGGGTCCACCAATTCTCCAAAGCACCCAAAGGCAAGACAAGAAACAATGGATGGAAACTAATCAAGGAGAGAAGCAACCTGGAATGAAGGAGAAATTTCTTGACATTGAGAACAATGGAACAGCTTGCCACCAGAAGTTGTGGGTGCTTCATCACAGGAGGTTTTTAAGAAGAGACTGGACAGCCACTTGTCTCAAATTGTGTAGGCTCTCCTGCTTGATCAGGGGGGTGGACTAGAAGACCTCAAGGTCCCCGATAGAAAAATGTTGGGCTCAGTTGTGGTCGCGAGGATTAACTGTACCATTTTTTTAAATCTTTGTTAATGTTACTATTTATGATTTTATGGTAAAGCCGCCCAGAGTCTCTCTGGATAGTCAGATGGGGGGGGCATATAAATTTAACCACTAAAGGAATGTTCAGTGGGTTTCTCGAGAAGCCCGTGGCTGCCTTTTTACCTGTCCGTAGATGCGGTTCGGCTTCTTCCCTCGGCAATTGAAGAGGGCCCACCGTTTGTATCTCACGTTGCAGACGTGGACGTCGTTGCCGTTGCTCTCCCCGAAGGGGATCCCGGTGCCGCCAAAGACTAAGAGGTTATTGCCGTGCAGCACAACTGTGGAAAGACAACACAGAAAGGGGTTTGGTGAACAAGACGAGCAAAGAGGAAATTGATCCAGCTGCAAATACTGCTATGTTGCAAAGAGCAGGTTTAGTCCCCGGCTTACAAACACAACTGGGCCAAACATTTCTGTTGCTAAGCGAAATAGATGCGAAGTGAGTTTTGTCCCATTTGTTGTGGTCCACCCGCAGCCTGCGGAGCTGGCAGTGGAGTCAGACAGTGAGGAGGCTGGGGAGGAACATGGGCCAGTCCTGGAGGCTGGGAAAGGCCCGGACGAGGGCTCTACGTCGGAGGCAGAGATGGGGCCAGGGCCATCTGGGAATTATGTGCTGACTCCAGAGCCTCCAGAGTCAGACATCAGAGAGGCAGAGGAACAGGAGGAGCCTGTTCCTAGTGAGCTGCCAGAAGGCAAGAAGAGTTAAAACAAAAGGGACGACTCGGGAGTAAGGCTTGGAGATGATTGGCCCATAAGACATAAAGGCAGAGCAAAGGCACATGGGCCTTTGCAGGAAGCAACGTTGTGGATGGTGTCGGTTTGTACTTTGAAGCTCCGTTTTTGACTCTGTGTTTCCTTGTGGCCTTGCCAAGATAATTGCCAATTAGGTCTTTGGCAGCGTGTCAAAAGAAGATAAAGGTGGGTGTTTACCAGCCTGTGGCAGACTTCTGTTGGGCTATTTAGAAACTCTGTGTGATTCAGCACGTGCTGTGAATGAAAGGAATTCACTGCCGTTAAAATTAAAAGAAAAAAAAAAGGGGGGGTTGGGGACTATTTGTGTGCTTTTTACTATATCAGGAAGCCTAGGTCAGAACACCACTTTACGACCCTTTTTGCCACAGTTTTTAAGTGAATCACTGCAGTTGTTAAGTTAATAACATGGCTGTTAAGTGAATTTGGCTTCCCCGTTGACTTTGCTTGTCAGAAGGTTGCAAAAGTGACCTCACGGACGCTGCCACCGTCAGATGTATGAGTCCATTGCCAAGTGCCTGAATTTTGATCATGTGACCCTGAGGATGCTACAATGGTCATAAATATAAAAACTGGTCATAACTGTCACTTTTTTTCAGTGGCGTTGTAAATTTGAACAGTCACTAAACAAACTGTTGTAAGTCAAGGACTACCCGTAATTATGCATAGAGGAGTTGCAACAAGAAGCCGAATGTAACAGTTTCATTCTCAATCTTATTCTAATATAGTTTTTGCATAGTGAAACATGCTGGGTGTTATATTTAACTTAATTTAATTTAGGCACCAGCCGTCACCAAATTGTGCACTGTGGGAAAACAGAACATAATTATTTAGAAGGGTAAGAAAAGAAACACAAGAAGGAAACAAGCAAGAATACCTGGTTTATTTCATTCTTGTTTCTCCTTTCTTAACCTTTTTAAATAATTGTATTGTGTTTTCTTTCCCATTGTGTTTGGTTTTATTCTTTTTTTTTGTATAAAAGTTTTTTATTTTATAGACAAACATATAATACATAATCAATCATTCAGTGTATCATCTGAGTACATCTTTTGTGTCTTGTTACTCCTCCATTATTTATCATATTTTAATATTATCATTCCATTTATTATAACATTTCTCCCATATATTCTTGCTTTTCTCTTTTTTTTAATTTTAAATATTTTATTTATTTTAAAAGTAAAACAATGGACATTGCTCAACGTCTCTGGTTTCTAACATTTGCATCTAAATCAAGTTAATAAGTAATCTATTCCTTGATCTATATACAAATTTACATATCTCCCATTTCATTATAAATCAATTATGCAGTATTTTACTTCCTAAACAACTATGCATGTATTTAATAAACCTATATTAAATTCACAAATTCAATATACATTGATATATTGATATACATTGATATATACATTTCCAGACATTCATTATCCCTTGCTTTTCTCTTAATACATTTATCTATCTCCTTTCTTTTCTTCACTCATTTCATTACATTACCCTATATATGTCTCTTCTCTAACCAATGATAAAATTGCCCCCACCCCTTAAAATATTCCGATTCCTCTCTTTCTTTAATTGTCAAAGTCAATCTATTCATTTCTGCACAATCCAATATTTTCTTAATTACTTCTCCCTCTGTAGGGATTTTCTCTGCTTTCCATCTTTGCGCAAATACTATCCTCGCTGCAGTTATAACATGTATAATCAAATATATATTTTCTTTACTAAATTTCTCTGGTAAGATACCCAATAGGAACAATTCAGGTTTTAAATCCATATGTTGTTGTATCATTTCTTCTAACCATGTTTTAATTTTAATCCAATAATTTCTCGCTTCTGGACACGTCCACCACATATGATAATACGATCCTGGTGTCTGATGGCATTTCTAACATTTAGCTGATTTATCTTTAAACATTTTTGCCAATTTTTCAGGTGGCATTTGTGTTTGGTTTTATTCTTAACCTTTTAAAACAATTTTGAGATCCATTTTGAGCTAGTCATCAGTAATTCATCCGCTTGCACTTACGCGACATGGATGCCAACTCGCGAGGCATGTAGCCCTCGGTGCCCATCTGATGCCAGGTGCCAGTAGCAAAGTTGTATCGCCAGAGTTCCCGGAACAGCGGGTAATCTTCATTCTCCGGCCCTCCAGATTCATCGTAGTCAGGATTGTATCCTCCAAACACATATAGGTTGGCATTGTCTGCCACGCAGCGGTGGCCGCTTCTGGCTGGCGGCACTCGGTGGCCTAAAGCAGAATAAAGACCTTTTTTGTCACTCAGAGAAGACACAAAATCACTGGGGCAAAACTGGGTGATGTAGGAAATGGAGCGCTAAGGCTGTGGGGCAAATGTCACAACAGATAAAATTTCAGCATCCAACAAAATTTTAAATTGGATTTTAATGGGATCTTTTTAATTGTGGGCTAAAGTATTTAATCTGGTTTTAAATTGTTCTTAACTTTTATTTTTATGTATTTGATCTTGGCTGTTCACCGCCCTGAGTCCTGAGGTATATAAATATAATTAATAAAATAAAATAAATAAATAAAGTATGTGGGACAGTCAGTTTAGTGTAGTGGTTAAGTGCTGGCCTAGGAACCAGGAGACGGTGAGTTCTAGTCCCCCTTTAGGCATATAAGCCAGCTGGGTGACTTTGGGCCAGTCACTATGAGATGTGGGCCAATCACCAGGAGACGGTGAGTTCTAGTCTTGCCTTAGGCATGAAACCCAGATAGGTAACTGTGGGCCAGTCATTCTCTCTCAGCCCAAGCCACCTCAGCTGGCTGTTGCTGTGGGGAAAATAGGAGCAGGAAGTAGTAGTATTATGTATGTTCTCTGCCTTATTTATAAAAATAATAATAAAAGCCAGGATATTGATCAATCAACAACATATATAATGCTGCATCAGAAAACATCTCTGGAGAATTTTAACCGATATCTAGCTGGGATAGCAAGGAGGACAAGAGGAGTGGCACGAGGCCAGGAATACAGCATTCGACCTGCTGGTGATGAATTACTTAGAACGTCTTCCTCAAAGTAGCAAAAAGTTCTCCTCGTAGCAACCACAGAGCTGAACTTTGCACTACTTAAGGTTTATTTAGGGTTGTGTGCAGCGCTTCAACCACCCAAAAGTGCACTAAAATAGAACTTCTCTGCAATACAGCGCCTTGGAGAATCGAAGCTTTCCTCCCGTACGGCTGAAATTCAGGCTCCTGTACATTTCATTAGACTTTTGGGGATTTAATCTACACAAATGGGCAACTCCACTATTTATAACCTTTTCGGTACCGAATGGGAAAACAGCTTCTGTTAAGGGCAGCCCCATTACCTGGGTTTGAACAAGTGCAAAACACAATTTGTTTTGGAAAAGAATCGTAGCCAGCTGGGTGACTTTGGGCTAGTCCTCCTCTCTCAGCCAAACCCAGGTTGTTGTGTTGGAAAAAATAGGGGGAAGGAGAAGTCTGAGATATGTTTGCCGCCTTAAGTTGTTTAGGAGAATAAAGATGGGATATAAAATAACATCATAAGTTATTCTTAAATTAGCTAGTAGACAAAACCCAACGTCTTTGACAAAAATGTAACTGAAGGCCTAGCCAAATCTCCCAAAATTTCCCTTCATCCCCTTCATCCTGACAGCGATGATGCTCGCACAGCACACCAAACAACTGAGTTGCCCATCGTGTCCCAGCACAAGCTTCCTGAGCAAACTGGAAACACTGGGAAATTTCCTGTGGCCATTTTCCAAATTCCTTGTAGCCAACCAAAACTGCTGAAAAAGAACAGCATGACTTCCTATGACGGTACTTCACAGGGTTAGTAAATCCCGGAAGATGCAAAAAAAGCACAATTTTCTTCAAGCTGAGGTCAGCTCTCTCCGACTGCCAGGAAACTCCACACGGTTTCTCTGCTATCAATAGAGAAGTGAGGCTTCATGGCCTTCTTTTAGGCCTGCTTTCAAGGTCTATCTTTAGCTACACTCTAGGATTTATTTAGAAGAGAAGGTTCGTAGCTCATGGTTGAACTGTGGAGTCCTTGGTGGTTTGTGAGGTTGGTTGTTTTCCTGCAGATGTTTTATGACCCAACTAGGTGACATTACTAGGGAGTGGAAGTTGTTGGGGGGGGGGAGAGGGGAGGAGGAAGAAGGGAAAGAAAGGAGGACTGAGGGATCCTTGGTGCTCTCTGAGTTGGGTTGCTTTCTTTTGCAGACATTTCATGACCCAGCTAGGGAACATCATCAGTGCTAGATGGGAGTGGGGTTGAGGAGAAGGAGGACTGTGGGGTCCTTGGAGCTCTCCGAGCTTGGTCGTTTTCTTGAAGTTTAATAACCCAACTAAGTAACAGAATCAGTTCTCAGTCTGGTTTCTGGAGTGGGGGAGAAAAACTGTTTAGTCCTTGGTGCTCTCTGAGCTTGGTTGTGTTCCTGCAGACATTTCATGACCCATGGAAGTAACCTCATCAGTGTTAGAAAGGGGGGGGGATGATTTACTTTCTGTTTATGTACAAGTAGCTTGTCCCATCAGTGTTTGGTGGGAGGGGTCTTGCGGGTTCCTTGATCAAGAAATCCCTTGATTGCTTATTGTTTGTCTGTCTGCGTTGGTAGATCCTTGACTGGGGTATAAACAGAGAGCCAACCTCACTCACTCCTAGCACTGATGATGCTACCTAGCTGGGTCATGAAACACCTGCAAGAAAAAAACAACTTCAGAGGGCAGCACAGACTCCATTGTTGTCCTTGTCCTCCTTCTCTCCACTACAAACCCAACTCCCTTCTAGCACTGATGCTGTTACCTAGCTGGATCATGAGATGTCCGCAAGAAGACCACCAAGCACAGGGAGGCACCGGGGACCCCACAGTCCTCCTCCTTTTCCTCTCTGCAAACCCCACTCCCTTCAAGCACTGATGATGTTCCCTAGTTGGGTCATGAAACGTCTCCAAGAAAACTACCAAGCTCAGAGAACACCAAGGACTCCACATCGTTCTCCTCCTCCTCCTCCTCCTCCCCTTCTATTCCACTCTGCAAACCCCACTCCCTTCTAACACTGATGATGTTACCTTGTTGGGTCATGAAACGTCTGCAAGAAGACCACCAAGCTCAGAGAGCACCAAGGACCCCCAATTGTTCTCCTCCTCCTCTCCACACACCCCACCCCCTTCTAGCACTGATGATGTTGCCTAGTTGGGTCGTGAAACGCCTGCAAGAAAACCACCAAGCTCAGAGAGCACTGAAGACCCCCCCACAGCCCTCCCCCCTCCTCCTGCTCCCCTTTTTCTTCTCCTCCTTTTCCTCCCCTTCTCCTCCTCCATTCAACAAGCTACCCTCCCTCTCTTCTAGCACTGATGATGTTCCCTAGTTGGGTCACAAAACGCCTGCAAAGCCCCCCCCCCCACCAAGCTGAGAGACCACTAAAGATCTCCCCCCCCGCCCCACAGGGATTTCCTGGTGGTCCCCCATCCAGGCCCTACCCTAACCCTAAAAAGGACTGAGTGTTTCCCTCCCCCCCCCCTTCCTGAGAACCATCCCACCCGCCAGGACCTGCAGTCCCAACTCTGCCCCAAACTTTTAAAGCCCTTGTCCCTCCTCAAGGGGGCGTCCTTCCCAGATAAAGTGCCCTGGAGCAAGGAAGCTCCACTCCCCGCCCATTTTTCTTCCTCTTCCAGGAGGCAGGAGCAGCCTTCACGGGGCTCCGCTGGAGGCCGGAGGCCGAGCCGGATATTCCCGCTCTCCGGGAAGGGGGGGGGAATGGACTCTAGGCCGGTCACGCCCAGCCCGGCCTACCTCGCAGGGGTGTTGTGCGAGGCCTAGAGAGCCAGGAAGGGCCCTCCCGCGGCCAGGGCCTCCCTTTCACTCACCGACGCGTCCGGGGCCGGGCGGGAGTCGGACGAAGCGGTTGAGGAGCCCCCCGGATGGGGCCTGAGCGGCCGGCCCGTCGCCGCTACCCCCTCCGCGTTGCCCGTTGCCGTCCCAGCCTTCTCCGTCGGCCGCAGACATGCTCCCCGCCGGCCCGGGCTTGGCCTCGCCCCGCGTCCCCTCAACGGCCGACCGGCGGAGCCCCCCTCAGCCGCCTCAAAGCACCGCGATAAGCGGCGTTTCCCCTGGCGGGCCAATCAGCGTCGCCCTAACTCCGCGCCAGCCAATAGGAGGCGCGCTTGTTGCGAGGCTGCGAGGGGAGGGCCGGATGATCATAGAGAGCCGTCGGTCGCAGCGACCGCCCGGCGGCACCACGTGATCGGCAAGAGACGGCGGATGGCCGATCCGAGCCTTCGCTTTCTGGCGGCCTTGCGTCAGGCAGAAGCAATCGAAGCCGGAACAACTGTCCCGCGCGACCTCTTCGCAAGGGCTGCTGGGGGCGGTAGTTCAATTGTAGGCAATTTTCAATAGACTCGGCGGCCAATCGACCGCAGTCGTGAAATTAACGGGAAATGGGTTGCATTTCGGAGTTTTTTAAGCCTTGCCCTGTCTTGTCTTCCGCAGCCAGTGGCTGGGGATGATGGGAATTGCAATTACCACCATGGAAAGGCAACAGGTTCACATGACAGAAGTCTTCCAATATTTAGGGGGCTGCCCCAAAGAAGAGATTTATTTTATAAATGAAATAAAAGTAAAGTAAAAGAGGGGGTCCAAAGCACCCGAAGGCAAGACAAAGAAACAATGGATAGAAACTAATCAAGGAGAGAAGCAACCTGGAATTAAGGAGAAACTTCCTTACAGTGAGGACAATTAGCCAGTGGAACAGCCTGCCACCAGAAATTGAGGACTAATTGCATTGGAGAAATGCTCTCGTGTGTCATTAGTTTTCTGTCCAATGCAATGTGTAAATCCAAAAATGAATTTAAGTACCTGCAAGCAACTGCCCCCCCCTCAAAGAAAGATCCTTACCAATAGAAGAAACTAGATAAGTAGATACATATCTTTATCCCCCTTTTTTTAATGTGAGTTTGTGTTTGAAGGTTTATGAAACAGAATAAAAATATTTGCAAAAAAAAAAAAAAAAGTATGGCTGGTGGCTTGTACTAAACCAGGGACTTTCCCCAATCGGGCGCCCTCCAGGTATATTAAGCTGTCAATCTCAGAAATTAGTTGGCAGGGCATTGGCATTCATTGGCACGTACAATCAGGCATCGGTGGGATCAACTGAATTGGAGGACTTTTTTTCCCCCAGTCTATAGCCCCCCCTCCTCATTTCCAGACCCAAGCATTGTTTTGTAAGGGGGCAGAAAAGGAGACTTTTTTTCAGTCTATAGCCCCCCTCCTCATTTCCAGCCCCAGGCATCGTTTTGTAAGGGGGCAGAAAAGGAGACTTTTTTTCAATCTATAGCCCCCCTCCTCATATCCAGACCCAGGCATCGTTTTGCATGGGGGCAGAAAAGGAGACTTTTTTTCAATCTATAGCCCCCGCTCCTCATTTCCAGACCCAAGCATTGTTTTGTAAGGGGGCAGAAAAGGAGACTTTTTTTCAATCTATAGCCCCCCCTCCTCATTTCCAGCCCCAGCCATTGTTTTGTAAGGGGGCAGGAGACTTTTTTTCAGTCTGTAGCCCCCCTCCTCATTTCCAGCCCCAGGCATTGTTTTGTAAGGGGACAGAAAAGGAGACTTTTTTTCAGTCTATAGCCCCCCTCCTCATTTCCAGACCCAGGCATTGTTTTGTAAGGGGGCAGAAAAGGAGACGTTTTTTCAATCTATAGCCCCCCCTCCTCATGTCCAGCCCCAGGCATTGTTTTGTAAGGGGGCAGAAAAGGAGAGGATTTTTCAATTTATAGCCCCCCCCTCCTATTTCCCGCCCCGCCCGAGGCATTGTTTTGTAACGGGCCAGTCAAGGACGTCTGAATCAAGCCGTTGAGCCAGGTAGGAACGAAGATTCCCCGGAACTTCCGCTTCCGGTCTTCGGTTGGCTGGGGGAACGCTTTCTAAGGACGGACCAAGATGGCGGCGCCCAGCCCCGCGGCGGTTGCTGCTGCTGCTGCTGCTGCTGTTGCCCCGGACAACGAGAGCGGCGCCCTGGCGACCCCCAAGCCGAAGTCCCCGGCCATCACGCCGCAGAAGGTGCGGGAGCTGATCGACGAAGGGATCGCCCCGGAGGAAGCCGGGCAGCAGGACAAGTGAGCGCGGAAGGACGGAGAGATCCCCCCCACCCCACCCCCGACTCCCACCGCCCAATGGCTTCGTCCCAGGCGGATGGGGAGGAGAGGCGGGTTGTGGGCCTGGGAGGTCGGGGGGGGGACGGGATTGGGTGAGGGGAAGGGGTTGGGGGGTTGATGGGGACGCCGTGGACCATTGTTTTCATTGGGGTTCAATTAGAGTAGGGGTCCCCAAACTTGGGCCGCTTGAAGGCTGGTGGACTATGCTGGCTGGAGAATTCTGGGAATTGAAGTCCACCAGCCTTCAAGCGGCCCAAGTTTGAAGACCTCTGAATTAGAAGGACGGCTTGGGAAAGTGCTGGGATAGAACCCAGGTGACGGTGAGTTCTAGTATTGGCTTAAGGTAGGAAAGGTGGCTGGGTGAGTTTGGGCCAATCGCCAGGAGACGGTGAGTTCTAGTCCCACCTTAGACATGAAAGAAGCTGGGTGAGTTTGGGCCAATCACCAGGAGACGGGGAGTTCTAGTCCCGCCTTAGGCATGAAAGCAAGCTGGGTGACTTTGGGCCAATCACCAGGAGACGGTAAGTTCTAGTCCCACCTTAGGCAATACAGAGGGGACTTTGGACCAAACATCAGGAGACAGTGAGTTCTAGTATTGACTTAAGACAGGAAAGCCAGCTGGGTGAATTTGGGCCAATCACCAGGAAACAGGGAGTTCTAGTCCTGCTTTAGGCATGAAAGAGGCTGGGTGAGTTTGGGCCAATCACCAGGGAACAGTGAGTTCTAGTCTTGCCTTAGGTATGAAAGCTGCCTGGGTGAGTTTGGGCCAATCACCAGGAGACAGGGAGTTCTAGTCCTGCCTTAGGTATGAAAGCTGGCTGGGTGACTAGGGGCCAATCACCAGGAGACGGGGAGTTCTAGTCCTGCCTTAGGCATGAAAGAGGCTGGGTGACTTTGGGCCAATCACCAGGGAACAGTGAGTTCTAGTCTTGCCTTAGGTATGAAAGCTGCCTGGGTGAGTTTGGGCCAATCACCAGGAGACAGGGAGTTCTAGTCCCACCTTAGCATGAAAGAGGCTGGGTGACTTTGGGCCAATCACCAGGAGCTGGTGAGTTCTAGTATTGTCTTAAGACAGGAAAGCTGGCTGGATGAATTTGGGCCAGTCACCAGGAGACAGTGAGTTCTAGTCCCGCCTTAAGCATGAAAGCTGACTGGGTGACTTTGGGCCAATCACCAGAGGACAGTGAGTTCTAGTCCCACCTTAGGTATGAAAGCCAGCTGGGTGTCTTTGAGTCAGTCACCAGGAGACTGTGAGTTCTAGTTCTGCCTTAGCCATGAAAGCCTAAGAACTAGGACGAAGCAGCCTTTCATTTGGGGAGTTTCCATTCCAATTCTGCCCTGAGCAGGGGGTCAGACTGAATGGCCTCCAAGGTCCAAGCCCAATTCAAAAATTCCATCACTGTATTCCTCTACCACAGGTTAATTTTACACACTTTTAGGGGTCCCTGAAAGAAGGAGGTGGGAGAGAAACTACTACTTCTCGCTCTTGTGAATTGAAAATCATTTCTCTGAATCCTCTCGCTTGCGTTTCAGAAAAGATGCCTCTGTCTTCGGTGAGGTGGCCAATGGATCTCCCCAGACCAACGAGCCGCATTTTGAATCCACTAGCAAAGATGCTTTCTACAGCCGAGTCGAAACATTCACCATATCCTTTGAGTCCCAATTATTCTAGAGCTGCTTCCTTTTGGCGGGAGGGGTGTTGCCTAGAGGAAACAAAATATACAGGTAGTCCTCGACTTATGACCACATTGGAGCCCCAGATTTCTGTTGCTAAGCGAGACGGTTAAGTGAGTTTTGCCCCATTTTACGTCCGTTCTGGCCACAGTGGTTAAATGAATCACTGAAGTTGTTAAATAAGTCACGTGGTTGTTAAGTGAATGTGGATTCCCCATTGACCTTGCTGGTCAGAAGTTCGCAAAAGAGGATACAGGACCCCAGGACACTGCTACCGTCATAAATATGAGTCAGTTGTTAAGCTGTCTGAATTTTGATCACGTGACGGTGGAGCTGCTGCAACAGTCATGTGAAAATCAGTCACCAGTTACTTTTTTCAGTGCCATTGTAACTTCGAACAGTCACTAAATGAATGGTTTTAAGTCAAGGACTACCTGCATTTAAAGTGGGAGGTGCTATTCCCAATAAAAAGTGGTTTTTCTCAATTGTTTCTCTTCCCCTTCCAGCTAGGAGCTGTCCAGATACAGGTAGTCCTCAACATACGATCACAATTGAGCCCAAAATGTATGTCGTTAAGTGAGAAATCTGTTAAGTCAGTTTTGCTTCATTTTATGACTTTCCTTGCCCCATCTGCTAAGGGAAACCACTGCAGTGAATCCGGTTTCCCCATTGACTTGGCTTGTCAGAATGTCGCAAAAGGGGAATCACATGACCCCAGGACACTGCGACCGTCATAAATGTGAGCCGGTTCTTAAAATATAGAAATAAACTATTAAAAAAATAAATGTGAGTCAGTAGCATCCGAATGTATATTGCGTGGCCCTGGGGCACAGTGATTTTAAGTGTGAAAAATGGCCCTCTGTCATTTTCTTTCAGCGATATTGTAACTGAACTTTGAGCGGTCACGAAATGAACTGTCGTAAGTCGAGGACTGCCTGTATTGAGAGCTGGGAGGATTGGGTAATATTTCATGCTGGCCTATAGAAGTTGATAGGAAGGCCAGATTTTTCATAACACCCCCCCCTCCCCCAAATCTCGAGTGGCTTTCCTTTTTTTTTTTTTTTAATTTGATTTATATGCCGCCCTTCTCCGGAGACTCAGGGCGGCTTACAGTGCGTTAAGCAATAGCCTTCATCCTTTTGTATATTTATACAAAGTCAGCTTATTGCCCCCACAAACTGGGTCCTCAATTTACCTACCTTAGAAAGGATGGAAGGCTGAGTCAACCTTGAGCCTGGTGAGATTCGATCTTACTTTAATTGCAGACAGCTGGTGTTAAATTACAGTGCTTAATCTGTTGAGCTATCCAGGCTCCTTAACGCCAAACACTCCCTCAAGTGGGCAGGCAAACCCCACGAGCTGTCGCCCCTGATCTGCGCCAAGTACGGATGGACCAACGTGGAGTGCGACATGTTGAAATGCTCCAGCTGCCAAGCGTACCTCTGCGCCAGTCTGCAGCTGGCGTTCGACTTCAGCAAATGTAAGTCTGTTGCGGGGCCCAGACTCTTAACATCTGGAAGGCCAATGGAAACGGGATTTGTTGGTTGGCAGGTTTGCAAAATGAATTGCCCATCTTGGCACGCGGTAACTCTGGATGGGGCGTTTTGCACCACCTTGTGATTGTGACTTCACAGATGGGGCGTTTTGTTTTAGAGATTAAAAGAGACTTTTAATCTCTTTTAGGGACACCCCCCCCAGACCACATCTGGCCCTTTGGCTGTTGTCATGGCCCCCTCAGAGCCTGGTTCGGAGGAGGATAACAGATTATTGGAACGGACCTTAGAGGTCATCTAGTCCAACCCCCCGCTCAAGCAGGAGACCCTACACCATTTCTGACAAATGGCAGTCCAATCTTTGCTTGAAAGTCTCCAGTGATGAAACTCCCACAACTTTCGAAGGCAACTTCTGTTCCATTGGTGGATTGTTCTCACTGTCAGAAAATTCCTCCTTATTTCCAGGTTGAATCTCTCCTTATTCAGTTTCCATCCATTATTCCTTGTCTGGCCTTCAGGTGATTTGGAAAATAGCTTGACCCCCTTCCTCCTCTCTGTGGCAGCCCCTCAAATATTGGAAGATGCTCTCCTGTCTCCCCTGGTCCTGCTCTTCACTAGACTAGCCAGGCCCAGTTTCTGCAACCGTTCATCGTATGTTTTAGCCTCCAGTCCCCTCATCCTCTTGGTTGCTCTTCTCTGCACTTTTTCTAAAGTCTCAACATCTTTTTTTAATAGTATGGGGACCAAAACTGCATGCAGTACTCTAGGTGTGGTCTTACTAAGGCTTTATAGAGTGGTATTAGTACTTCATTTGATCTTGATTATATCCCTCTGTTAATGCAGTTGAGGATTGCGTTGGCTTTTTTAGCTGCCGCTCCACACAGCTGGCTCATATTTAGCTGACTCCAAGATCCCTCTCACAGTCACTGCTATTAAGCCTGGTTTCCCCCAGTTTATATGTGTCCTTTTGGTTTTTCTTAGCTAGAAGTTGGGAGTTGGAACTGGGACTGTCCAACAGGGAAGGTACACCAGGGGGCTGAGGACGATGCTGTCCCAGGACCCTCGGGCATTGGGGGAGAGCTGCCTGCTTGCACCAACACAGAGGAGGATCTGCTGACTAACAACACCACTGCTGGTCAGCAGCCGATCCTCCTCTGTGTCTGTGATGGGTCATGGAACGTCTCCAAGAAAAGCCCCAAGCTCAGAGCATTAAGGACCCTACAACCATCCTCCTCCCCCCTACTCCTTCTAGCACTGATGATGTTATCTAGCTTGGTAATGAAACATCTCCAAGAAAAGCCCCAAGCTCAGAGCATTAAGGACCCTACAACCATCCTCCTCCCCCCTACTCCTTCTAGCACTGATGATGTTATCTAGCTTGGTAATGAAACATCTCCAAGAAAAGCACCAAGCTCAGAGCATTAAGGACCTGTTCTGTCCCCAACCCCACACACACACACCAACAGACGTTCAAGAGTTAAAGACCAAACCAGCCGGCAAAATCCTTTTCCTTATGATAATGGAACTTGGCAACAACCTAGTGGCTGCCTGCCAAGAGTTTATTACTTACGAAGAGGAGAGATAACTTCTCCCCGCTTCTGGTACATCAAAGGAAACAGCTCAATAATTACAGAGTCAGTCAAGTCCAGAGATAATCCAGCAAAGTCTATAACAAAAGTCCGGCAATGGAAGCTTTCAGCTTTGTTCGTCACAAGGTTTGACTGGCCACCACGCTCCCTTTTATACCCTGTGGGGTGTAGTCCAGTGACTCAGCCTAATCTCGGGCACGCCTTTTCTTCTGTTGCACGCACTTATCTCTGCGACGCTGGCATGGATCCAGCCAAGACTCATTACCCTCATCACTGTCCATCTGTGGCTGCGTGGACGTGCTTGGCCCCAGCCCTATCTCTTGCCCTTCGGCGGACACCGAAGGCATTGCCAGAGAGGAGGGTCTTGGAGAGGGATCCCCTTCACTCTCGGAGTCCTCTCCTGCCGATGACACAGGCTCAGGTAACGGAGCCACAACAGGACCCTACAACCCTCCTCCTCCTCCTCCTCAAACCCCACACCCTTCTAGCATTGATTAAACATCTTTTTAAAAAAACCCACCAAGCCTAGAGAGCCCCAAGGTCCGTGAATTACAAATATTTGCTTGATTAATTGCCGGACGAGATGTTACTGTGACTTGGTTTAGAGACATCTTTAAAAATGTTCTGCCTTGTGCCGGTCGGATTGTGATTCTGCTGTTCATCAGGCATCTTTGCATCCTAGATAAGGAGAGGTGTCTGGAGCTGCAGAAGGCCTTGCTGGGAGCTCACGAAAAGTTCTGCTTCTGGCCAGACAGTCCTTGCCCAGGTAAGAAAGGAGAAAGGAACCGCAAGGTTGGGTCACACCTGGACACGAGGTCTTCCAGGTGTGTAGGCTGACTCCACCATTTTCTGGGGGGCATTCTCACTTAGCCACAGAAAATGTCAGGCTCCATTGTGGTCGTAAGTCGAGGAAAACCTCTCGTTTGCTTCTTTCGGACCAGATCGGTTTTCGGTGCTGCTGGTGGAGGAACCCCGGGCTCTTTTCAGCGACTTCCTGGAACGCTTCCAAAATCTGTGCCAGCTGCAGCTCCAGCTGCCCTCCCTGAAGCCAGACAGCCTCAAAAATGTGGTAAGCTCCTGGGGATGAGATAAGGTAAAAAGATAAGGTAACTTTTATTGTCATTTTTTACTTTGAGCAGACTGGCACACATTGAAAATGAAATTCTATTAGCCTGCTCTCAAAAGAAGGATATATATATCTACCTATACACATACATAACACACATGTATCCACATGCTACACACACATGTATGTGTGCATATGCATGTATGTATATGTACATATGTATGAGGTAAAGTTTCCCCTTGCACATACGTGCTAGTCGTTCCTGACTCTAGGGGGCGGTGCTCATCTCCGTTTCAAAGCCGAAGAGCCAGCGCTGTCCGAAGACGTCTCCGTGGTCATGTGGCCGGCATGACTCAACGCCAAAGGCGCACGGAACGCTGTTCCCTTCCCACCAAAGGTGGTCCCTATTTTTCTACTTGCATTTTTTTTATGTGCTTTCGAACTGCTAAGTTGGCAGAAGCTGGGACAAGTCACGGGAGCTCACCCCGTTATGCGGTGCTCGGGATTCGAACCGCTGAACTGCTGACCTTTCGATCAACAAGCTTAGTGTCTTAGCCACGGAGCCACCGTGTCCCTTTATACATATATATGTGTGTGTGTGTGTATATACATATGTATACACATACACAAATATTTGTTTTTCTTTCTTTTTCGTAGCTTTATGTGTCTTTCTCTTTAACCTTTTGCTGCCATTCTAGTCTCCCAACAGGCAGCCAATCTGGGCAACTGAATGGAGCTAGCAGAGTGTTTTAATATGCATACCCATATACACACACACATGTATATACATATTTTTACATATGTATGTGTGTATGTATGTGTATGTATGTATGTATATGTGTGTGTGTGAGTGTATATACATATACATACATACATACATACATATACACACATATGTATATATACATACTGTATTTTTCAGAGTATAAGACACACCTTAGTTTTTGGGGAGGAAAATAAGAACAAAGCTGATTGGCAGGTGGATCGGCCTCCCGGAATACCCCCAATCAGGTGTCCCCAGAGATGAATTTTAGCAACAGGTTTTGTTGGTTGTGAACTCTGTGCCTTGCTTTCTTTTTGCTTTTTTTTCTGCCTCTGAAACTGGAAAACTTTTTTTCCTGCCTCTGAAAGCCTCCGAAACAGCTTCAGAAAAAAAGCCTCTGAAGCTCTGTTTGGAGGCTTTTTTTCTGAAGCTGTTTGGGGGCTTTTTTTTTCTGAAGCTTTGTTTCTGATGCTTTTTTCAGCCTCTGAAACCTCCGTTTGAGAAGCTGGGCAGGGCTACATTCGGAGTATAAAACGCACCCAGATTTTCACCCTCTTTGACTTTTAATGTTTGTATTATCTGTATTTTATCTTGGCTGTTCACCGCCCTGAGTCCCCTGGGAGTAGGGCGGTATAGAAATTTGATAAATAAAAATAAATAAAAATAAAATAAAAAGGTGCATATGTGTGTGTATACACACGTGCACACACAAACACACATATATCCTCCTTTTGAGAGCAGGTAATAAAATTTTTAATGTGTGCCAGGGTGCTCCCAGTAAAAAAATGACAATAAAGGTTATCTATCTTACCTATTTTATCTTATCTTTGCCTACGCCTGTACATAATATATACATGTTTATATATGTATCCCAGTCCCTTAATCAATCATCCTGTCCAGAAAGGTGACGGGAAGGGAGTTTCCAGCATCCCATTCAAGGGCCTGATCTATCTGGGGACAATAAACTAACCACAGCCACAAGAGTGAGCATACAGGTAGTCCTTGGTTTACGACCGTTCACTTAGTGACCGTTCAAAGTCCCGACAGACCTCCCTGGGGGTGATTTTCCACCCAGATTCCATGTTTCAACAGTCCCTGTCCATTGCCCCCTCCCCTTGCGATCATGTGACCATTCTTTGAGCATTTAGCATCTGGGCCAAATTTACCTTTTGCCGCATCCGGTCGTCACCTGATCACATTTTAGGACAGTTTTGCACACACATCCTCCCAAAAAAATGGTATTTAGTTCTGGTTTCCACTTAAAAGAAAATGCCCTTTGGGGGAAACGGATTCATTTTGTGACCGTGGCCTTTGCTTCATGACCAGATTGGGCCGGTGGACGCGACTGAATATTTTGCGATCCTCATGAGTTATGACGGTTGTAACGTGAGGACTATATTATGCGTTAAGTGAGCTGATGTTGGGTTTAAAGATTTATGGAAGATGCTGCCCTGGGATTTTTGCTCTACTGAGTTTTGGAGGGTTTTTTAATAGTTTTATTGGTTTTTTTTTTTGGATACTTCCGTGATCAACTCGGAGTTACATCTGTGAGATAGGCAGCTCTATAAATTTAAGGAAGAAATAAAATACAGGCAGTCCTCGACTTACGACCACAACGGAGCCCAACGTTTCTGTCGTTCAGTGAGGCGTTTGTTAAGCGAGTTTTGCCTCATTTTTACGACTTTTCATGCCACCGTTGTTAAGTGAATCGCTGCAGTTGATATCAGTAGCCTGGTTGTTAAGTGAATCCGGCTTTCCCCCCTTGACTCGGCTGTCAGAAGGTCGCAGAAGGGGATCGTGTAGCCCCCGGGAACAATCCCACCGTCGTAACTATGAACCAGTTGTCTAGCATCTGAATTTTGACCCCACCATCCTGAGGAGGCTTCCAAAGTCATAACTATGTAAAACGGTCAGAAGTTACATTTTTGACTTTTAAAAAGTCACTAACCGAACTGTTGTAAGTTGAGGACTATCTGTATTTCCAAACCCTCTTTGGAACATCAAAGTGGTGACAGAACATTCTGGATTTCTCCAGAATGTTTCATTCCCGGAACAGCAGGTTGGGCATGAGTGGTGCAGTGTGGCCTAGAGGTGGAGCTCTCGCCTCACAATCAGGAGGCTGTGAGTTCGATCCTAGGTAGAGGCAGATATTTCTCTCTCTGGGCACCATGAGAATATATCTACTGAACAAAACTCCTCATTGGTGACAGGAAGGGCATCCGGCCAGTAAATACTCACCTCCATTCAGTTGCCCAGACTCCACCCCGATGCAAGGGATTACGGGGTCACTAAAAGACAAAAACAACAACAACAGCAGGTTGGGCATCTCTCTTAGCCTTGAAACTTCTGGAAAGTTCTGGAAATCGTGTTCGCCTACCAAGAAGAGGCCATTTTGGGGGGGAGATTGAGAGATTGATTTAGTCTGTTTGCTTCTCAGTCCCTGACGGAAGAGAAGGTCAGCTTCCTCTTGCAGTTGATCGAGGAGGAGGAAGAGGAAGAGGAGCAGGAGAGCTGCAAAACCGAAGGCGAGAAGACGTCAGCCAAGCAGCCTTCCGACCTCCTTCAAGTCCACATCACAGCTTCCATCCTGGCCCTTTGCGGCTGGTCCGGCAGGTAAGTGGAAAATTAGAATCGGGAAAAAGAAAATTCCAATTTTTTTGTGTGTGTGTGTGCCCCAAAATATCCTTTATTTTTAACCTCTGGCAAAAAAAACAACAACCCTCCGACGGAAACTGGATTCGTCATCATCTTTTAATGATCCCATAATCCCTTGCATTGGGGTGGAGTCTGGGCAACCCGAATGGAGCCGAGTGTTTACTGGCCGGTTGCCTTTCCTGTCACCAGTGCCGAGTTTTTTTCGGCAGATCTATTCTCACGGTGCCCAGAGAGAGAAATATCTGCCTCTACCTAGGATCGAACTCGCAGCCGCCTGGTTGTGAGGCGGGAGCTCCACCTCTAGGCCACACTGCACCACTCCACCTGCGGAAAACGGATTGATTTTATCATTTATTTATTATTTAGAAATTTTACATTGCCGCCTGCTCGCCCACGGCAACTCAAGGAGATGAAAGCACAATATAAGAGAAAAAAAATAAAAATAATAAAATAAGAATGGAGACAACATACATTCACACCACGATTCTCTTTAACGCCTGGCAGATTTGCGTTAGGGCCACCGTCTTCGCTTAACGACCACCACGAAACAGGTGGTAAAATTGGGGGGGGATGTCACATGATGAACCCACTTAAGGATCATCACAACTTAACAACTCTACAATTCCGGGCTCAGTCGTGGTGTAACAAAGTATACCAGTGTTTGAAAAATGTACACAATACAGTTAGTTCTCGACTTACAAACAGTTCGTTTAGTGACCGTTTGAAGTTACAACGGCACTGAAAAAAGGGACTTGGGATCCCTTTTTTCACACTTGCGACCATTGGTCACGTGATCGAAATTCAAAAGCTTGGCAACTGGCATGTACTTAAGACGGTTACAGTGTCCCAGAGTCAAAGCCATCCCCTTTTGCAGACCTTCTGATGAGCCGAGTCGATGGGGAAACTAGATTCGCTTAACAACTGGGTTACTATGCAAGTGCAAGTGCTTCGCTTAACGACGGCAGCAAGGAAGGTTGTCAAATGGGCCAGCACTCCCCGAACAGCTGTCTTGCATAGCAACCGAACATGTTGGGCTAAGCCCGTGATGGCGAACCTATGGCACGCGTGCCCAAAGTGGCACGTGAAGCCATGTTGCCCAGCACGCACGGCCTTGCCTGTTTGTGTTTCTGGCACGCATGCCCGCTCGACGATCAGTTGTTCTTCGCCCGTGCGGCAGCACTGAAAACTGCTGTGTGCATGCACACCAGCCAGCTGACTGTTGGGTGCACATGCATGCCAGAACCAGGAAGTTTGGCTTTTCCAGAACGCGATCCCTTCATGCATACAGCAGTGCCGAAAACCGGCCTGTGCATGCCGCCAGCCAGCTGATCGTCAGGCGCGCATGCACAGTAGAACCTGGAAGTTCGGCTTTTCCGGAGCATGATCCCTTCGCGCATGTGACAATGCCGAAAACCGGCCTGTACATGCCTCCAGCCAGCTGATTGTCAGGCGCGCATGCACAGTAGAAACCGGAAGTTCGGCTTTTCCGGAGCATGATCCCTTCATGCAGGCAGCAATGCCGAAAACCAGTCTGTGCATGCCGCCAGCCAGCTGATCATCGGGCACACATGCACAATAGGACCTGGAAGTTCGGCTTTTCCGGAGCACGATCCCTTCGCGCACGCGGCAATGCCGAAAACCGGCCTGTGCATGCCGCCGGCCAGCTGATCATCAGGCATGCATGCACAGTAGAAACCGGAAGTTCGGCTTTTCCGGAGCACGATCCCTTTGCGCACCCGGCAATGCCGAAAACCGGCCTGTGCATGCCGCTGGCCAGCTGATCATCGGGCATGCATGCACAGTAGAACCCGGAAGTTCGGCTTTTCCGGCGTGTGGCCCCCAACGAGTGCGCGCACGACATTTCCATGTGACCTTTTCGGTGCTCAGTGCCGAAAAGGTTCACCATCACTGGGCTAAGCTGTGGTTGTAAGTCGAGTTCTTACTGTGACGTAGGTGGTATTTAAATTGTGCTTTGCGTGAAGCGGATTGGCTTTGGACCCTCAGTTAATTTTGGGGGGGCGGGGTTTTATCTTTTTCCTAGACCTCCCTCTGGATCCGTCCATCTCCCCTTGATCAGCTGCTGCCGTTGCATAAGGAAAGTGGGGCTGTGGAGTTTTCACCAAATGGAGTCGACGGAGACCGAGCTGGAGAACCCCTCCAACGTTGCCCTTGCGGCCGAGAAACCCTCCCTGGGGCCCACCTCCCCACGACGCATGATCACCCGGAGTCAGGATAACAGTGTCCCTCTGGGCTCGGAGCAGGTAACGTTTGAAGCTGGAGGAAGGGTCAATTTTTGAGGAAAGATCCTGAGGTGCGGAGCCTCGATTCTTGAAGTCTATGGAGATCCTCAGTCTTTCAGGTCAGGGTTATCCCAAAGGTTTCTAAGTAGAGCAAAGGCACATGGGCTCTTTGCAGGAAAGCAACGTTGTTAATTCTGTTCCCAGTCGGCATCTCTGTTTGATTCTGGACTCCGTGGGGCTTTGCCAAGTAGGTGTTTTGGCAGCATGTCAAGGGAGATAAAGGTTGGTGATTATGCCGAAGGACTTTTTTGCAACTAATTGGGACTCAGCTGTGAATGAACGTAATTCACAGCTGTTGCAATAAGAGGTTTTTGGGACTACTCCTGTGTTTTAATGATTCAGGAAGCCTAGGTCACAACACCAGGTAACTTCACTCCTCCTCTCTCCGACCCCCTGTGGGAATGACCTTGGTTCCCAGGAGAAAGTATTTTGTTTTGGCTACAAAACCCCATCTATCTGAATTTCCCGCTCCCTTATCCCCCAGCTCCAATTGGTAACGCTGAAGCCTCAAAAGGGCCTCGGTCGGGCCAGTTTCAGGGTTGACACTGTCATCTTCCTTTTCCTGCAGCGTGAGAAGAGTCCGTCCCCAGTGATCAGCCGCACGCGGGGCGGGGACAGCTTCAGTGAGCGCCCCGAGGCCGAAGCAGCCAGCCCCACCACCCGGAGCCGGCCTGTGACTCGCAGCATGGGCCACGGGGAAGTCTGCGGCCTGGGGGCCGAAGTGCCGTCCAGCCCCCACCGGAGAGCCAAGCGGCCACGCCTGTACTCCTCCAGCAGTTCGGTGAGTGTGCCTAATTCTTTCACTTATTTATTTGTATCCCACTTTCGTTACTTTTATAAACAACTCGAGGTGGCACATATATCGAATCCGCTTTCTTCTTCCTCTTTTCCCCACAACAACAATCCTGCTGGGGTGGGTTGGGGTGATAGAGTGGGAGGGACAAGTCACTCAGCTGGATTTCATAGTTAAGGTGGGACTAGAACTCCCCTTCTCCCGGTGATTGGCCCAAGCTCACTCAACTGGATTTCATAGTTAAGGTGGGACTAGAACTCCCCTTCTCCCAGTGATTGGCCCAAACTTACTCAGCTGGATTTCATAGTTAAGGCGGGACTAGAACTCCCCTTCTCCCGGTGATTGGCCCAAGCTCACTCAACTGGATTTCATAGTTAAGGTGGGACTAGAACTCCCCTTCTCCCAGTGATTGGCCCAAACTCACTCAGCTGGATTTCATAGTTAAGGCGGGACTAGAACTCCCCTTCTCCCAGTGATTGGCCCAAGGTAACTCAACTGATTTTCATAGTTAAGGCGGGACTAGAACTCCCCTTCTCCCGGTGATTGGCCCAAGGTCACTCATCTGGATTTCATAGTTAAGGTGGGACTAGAACTCCCCTTGTCCCGGTGATTGGCCCAAGCTCACTCAACTGGTTTTCATAGTTAAGGCGGGACTAGAACTCCCCTTCTCCCGGTGATTGGCCCAAGGTCACTCAACTGGTTTTCAGGGTTAAGGCGGGACTAGAACTCCCCTTCTCCCAGTGATTGGCCCAAGCTCACTCAACTGGATTTCATAGTTAAGGTGGGACTAGAACTCCCCTTCTCCCGGTGATTGGCCCAAGCTCACTCAACTGGTTTTCAGGGTTAAGGCGGGACTAGAACTCCCCTTCTCCCAGTGATTGGCCCAAGTTCACTCAACTGGTTTTCATAGTTAAGGTGGGACTAGAACTCCCCTTCTCCCGGTGATTGGCCCAAGCTCACTCAACTGGATTTCATAGTTAAGGCGGGACTAGAACTCACCTTCTCCCGGTGATTTGCCCAAGCTCACTCAACTGGTTTTCATAGTTAAGGCGGGACTAGAACTCACCTGGTGATAGAGCCAGGAACACTCGGCTTTCATGCCTAAGGCGGGTCTCGAGCTGATGAGACCATGACCATGGCAAGTCCCTTTTTTCAGTGCCGTTGTAACTTTGAACTGTCACTAAATGAAGGGTTGTAAGTTGAGGATTACCTGTAGGAAAGCCGTCCATAAAGACTGGAATCGAAGCCTCAGCTCTTCTAAAGGAGGAGGAAGAAACTCAAGATAGCCTCACCTTGATTCTCTTTGGTATAAGAGGGGACGGCAGGAAACGTTAGCGGCTCAAGCTCCTCTTTTTATGCCCCCAAAGCCTAAGCTCCTCGTAAAGTATGTTTCCTGGCCTGACCTACCTCCAAAGGCTAAAGATCTAATACAGGATTCTCCAAACTTGGCCACTTTAAGACTTGTGGACTTCAACTCCCAGGATTCCCCAGCCAGCATGGATAATTGTAACTTTGGACATTCACAAAACGGACGGTCATAAGTCCAGGACTACCTGTAATTAAGACAAGTTAAAAAAAAAATCGCAAAAAAATTCCTACTGTGCAACAAAATGGGAAATTCCTAGAATGATACAGGGAGATAATCTGGAGAGCTTTCTAAAACATGGGAAAAAAGGGGAAAGGGAAAAAAAATAGAACGGGTGGAAGAAATGGATGTAGAAGAAGATAACTGGGGAATGAGTCACTCGTTCATCGAAACGGGTGCTACCGGATTCCTGATGGACTAGGTCACCCTGGAGATCCAGGTGAGCCAGTGGGGTGATTCAGCCAAAAGACAAATAAGATTTAGGGATTACGAAGAAGAACGTAAAGCATCAGATATCACCAAAATCGGCAGTCCCGTTCTGTTTCACCTGGTCAGATCTCACTTGGAGTTCCATGTCCAGTCTCTGGACACCTTAATCTAAACAGGGTGTGAACAAACTGGAGCACATCCAGAGAAGATCCACCAAGATGGTTCCAGGTTCTATCAAGCAAGGTGAAAAGAGGACCTTAGTCTGCAGAAGAGAAGATGGAGGAGAGATAGGATGATACGGTCTTCAGTAGCAATCAACATCTCACCCATATGGTCCTAACTGGTCAGTAGCTCCATCAGGTTGTTCCCATCAGATGCCTACAGTAGGCTTTGGACTTCAACCCCCAGAATTCTCAGCCAATTAGAAGTTGAAGTCCCAAGACAAGGATGTCAGTTTGAGGAAAGCTAGGTAGATACCTTCTCGTTCATCTCCTGTTCCATTTTTCTTCACTACGTCTTAGATCGAAAGCTTGGTCAGGTCCATCCAAGAACTAGTGGTCCCATTAAAGATCATTTCTGGAGCCTTGAATGGAATATATGAACATCTGAATCTACTTAGCTTAGGTCAGGGGTCTCCAAACTTGGCCACTTTTTAAGTCTTGTGGCCTTCAACGCAGCACGGCTGGATGAGGAATTCTGGGAGTTGAAGCCCACAAGTCTTAAAAGTGGCTACTATTGGAGACCTCTGGCTTAGGTGAAGTTGAGTTCATTCCTTACCCGACTTAATCTGGTTGGTTTTCTCCCCGAACAGGATTCATCGACCCGGGTTTTCTTTGACCCCCTGGCCCAGCACCGTGACTGGTGCCCATGGATCAACGAAGTGAAGGAAGCAACTGGGCTTGGGACCAAAGGGGACTCCTCGGAGGAGAAGGCAGACCGTGGCTGGCAAGTGGTCCTGAAAGTTCTCCAGGCTTCCAAGCAGTCGGAAAAGCCAGCCCATCTGGAGTCGGAGGTGAGTAGGACCACCAGTGGTCCTCTACTTGGCCTACAGCAGCAGTCTGGCCTACACCAGACGTTGGCAACTTTGAGACTTATGGACTTCAATTCCCAGAATTCCCCCAGTCTAACTCCGCCCCCCCAGTTTCTGCCACGCCTACAGATCCATATTGTAAAATTGCAAACCCTCTTCGCAGTTCCAACTAGCCCCAACCCTAGTCCAGTTTAACTTCTACATTCAGACAAGTCCACACATCTTCAAGAGGTCAAGGTTGAAAAACACCGGACCAGAAGACAAAGTTTGTCCTACTCCTTCTGATCCAACTCTGGGAGGTACATCAAGAATTGGTTAGATGCCGCCTTTTGCAGATGCCAGTCACAAAGTTGGATCAGAAGGATTTGGATGACATTTCTCAACATGTCTTGGTCTCTTGAAGACATGTGGACGTCAATTCCCAGAATTCCTCACCCAGCTCTTGCCTAAGGTGGGACTAGAACTCACCATCTCCTAGTCATTGGCCCAAAGTCACCCAGCCAGATTTCATCCCTAAGGCGAGACTAGAACTCATCACCTCCTGGTGATTGGCCCATAGTCACTCACTCATCTTTTATGTCTAAGATGGGACTACAACTCGCCATCTTCTAGTGATTGGCCCAAAGTCACCCAGCTGGCTTTCATGCCTAAAGTAGGACTAGAACTCACCATCTCCTGGTGGTTTTCGCTGAAAAGCGTCCAGCCAGGTTTCATTCCTAAGGTGGAACTAGAACTCCCCGTCTCCTGGTGATTGGGTCAAAGTCACCCAGCTGGCTTTCATTCCTAAAGTGGGAATAGAACTTATAGTCTCCTGGTCATTGGCCCAAAGTCACCCAGCCAGTTTTCATGCCTAAGGTGGAACTAGAACTCCCCGTCTTCTGGTGATTGGCCCAAAGTCACCCGGTCATCTTTCATGCCTAAGACAACTAGAACTCATAGCCTCCCAGTTTCTAGCCTGCTGCCTTCACCACTAGACCAAACCAGTTCTCTCTTAGCTTTTCTTTTCAAAGTCACCCAGCTGGCTTTCATGCCTAAGGCAGGACTAGAATTCACAATCTCCTGGTCATTGGCCCAAAGTCACCCATGCCTAAGGTGGAACTAAAACTCCCCGTCTCCTGGTGATTGGCCCTAAGTCACCCAGCCAGTTTTCATGCCTAAAGTGGAACTAAAACTCCCCGTCTCCTGGTGATTGGCCCTAAGTCACCCAGCCAGTTTTCATGCCTAAGGTGGAACTAGAACTCCCTGTCTCCTGGTGATTGGCCCAAAGTCACCCAGCCAGTTTTCATGCCTAAGGTGGAACTAGAACTCCCCGTCTCCTGGTGATTGGCCCAAAGTCACCCAGCCAGTTTTCATGCCTAAGGTGGAACTAGAACTCCCTGTCTCCTGGTGATTGGCCCTAAGTCACCCAGCCAGTTTTCATGCCTAAGGTGGAACTAGAACTCCCCGTCTCCTGGTGATTGGCCCAAAGTCACCCAGTCATCTCTCATGCCTAAAACAGAACTAGAACTCATAGCCTCCCAGTTTCTAGCCTGCTGCCTTCACCACTAAACCAAACAAGTTCTCTCTTAGCTTTTCTTTTCAAAGTCACCCAGCTGGCTTTCATGCCTAAGGCAGGACTAGAATTCATAATCTCCTGGTCATTGGCCCAAAGTCACCCAGCCAGTTTTCATGTCTAGGGCGGAACCAGAACTCCCCGCCTCCCAGTTTCTCTAGCCCGCTGCTAGACCAAACGGCTTCTCTCTTAGCCTTTCTTTGCCATCCATGTCACTCCACTTTCTCAGTCGTCCCTCTCCATCTCCTCCCCGCTGCAGAGTCTCTCGACCAAATCCCGCAAAGTCTTCCAGATTTTCCGCCAGTGGGAAGCCGCCTGCTCCTCCTGAAGACAGCGTCGGGGCGGTGCAGAGTCGGCTCCGCGGAACACTACCCGTACGGTTAGCCGGAGGGACGTCACATAGGAGAAGAGACCCAGGGAGAAGCGATTACACACCACCTCCCCATGTCCAGTCTCACCTTCTCCCCCATCCTCGGACAGAAGCGTCGGGCAGTCGCCCCTCTCCCACCGAAGAAGATGCCTTCCCAAAAAAAAAAATCTTCCTGCCCCCTTCGGAGGTGGGCAGGGACCCCTGAGCATTTCTACAACTCTTGTGCTGGTTCCCAGTTGCCTGGCGACCTCTTGCAGCTGAACCCAGAGAAATTCCCAGTTTAAAACTGAGCTCGATCCGTTCGGCAACAAGGTGGAGAAGATCCCTTCCCCACGCGACGTCTTGGGTTCATCCTCCGAGTTGCATTTGGGTCTTCCTTGCTCCTGCTCCTCTGCAAAGGAGGAATTTGTTGAGGGGGGAGGACCTGATTTGACATTCTCGGCACCAGCACAAATATCGGCCCCTGGCACTCCACCAGGGCCCGACACCACCACCCCCCCCCCCCCCGTTACGTGCTCCGCGTGAAAATCCGTTGACTCCCCAGGGTTCAAATTGAATCCAAACTTGGCCTGTTTGGAGCAACTAGGATGGAAGTGGGACACTGGTTGACTTCTTATTTTTAGATGGAGAAGAGAAAGGCCTCCCAGAATTCCCTCTGACGACATTCACATCAAAAAAATTAATGAATTAATGAATTAATTCCCCATTCTGTCATTCGAAACGTCAAAAATCGCCTTTCCTCTGGAGACAGGTGGGAAAAATCGGGGAGAGCTTGCCTCAAAGTCAGGGGTGTCCAACGTTGTCAACTTTTAAGACGGGTGGACTTTCAACTCCCAGAATTCCCTAGACAGCTATGCAGTTTGGACTTCAATTCCCAGAATTCCTTAGCCACCCGTGCAGGATGAACTTCAACTCCCAGAATTCCCCCAGGCAGATAGGCCAGCTGGGGAATTGTGGGAGTTGAAGTCCGCCAGCTTTAAAAGTTGACAAAGCTGGACACTCCTGCCTTAAATACTAAGTTGTGTATGTTGGCAACCGCCTAAAACACCAGAGGTCGTAGATACACCGGCGAGAGCCGTATCGCAGCTGGACAACAAGTCCGTTTCTTGCATAGCTGGAACCCTTTATTAAGAAAAACCCACATTCTAACATTTTGTGCGGTTTGTGTATAAAATAAATAACAGAATCTGGGCCTATTTAATTTGCGCTTTGTGATGTGTGTCTCACTTTTCTCACGGGAGTTGTGGGGCAGGCTAGGCAGAGAGAGGGGCTTCACAAAGTCATCCCGTGTCTGAAGATAGATTTGAATCCGGATCTCCCTAGACTTAATCCAGCATTTTCGGCACCGTGCCACTGTCTCATGCCAGGGTAGAAATTATGAAGAAAGCAATAGAAACCAAAATTAAACGTTTCGCTTCTCATCCAAGAAGCTTCTTCGGTTCAGATCAAAACCTTTCCCGAAAGGCAACTGGACTTTCTCATTTTTTTTTCTTTGAAGACGTTTCGCTCCTCATCCAAGAAGCTTCTTCGGTTCTGATCAAAACTTTTCCCAAAAGGCAACTGGACTTTCTCTCTTTTTTTTCTCTTTGAAAACATTTCTCTCCTTGTCCAAGAAGCTTCTTCGGCTCTGATCAAAACCTTTCCCAAAAGGCAACTGGACTTTCTCTTTTTTTTTTTCTTTGAAAACATTTCACTCCTTGTCCAAGAAGCTTCTTCGGTTCAGATCAAAACTTTTCCCAAAAGGCAACTGGACTTTCTCTTTTTTTTTTTCTTTGAAAACGTTTAGCTCCTCATCCAAGGAGCTTCTGATCAGAACCAAAGAAGCTTCTTGGCCAAGGAGCGAAACATTTTCAAAGACAAAAACCCGAGAAATCCCAATTGTCTTTTGGAAAAAGCACCTTTGGATCACCTGGGGGCCGTTTGCCAGGTGAGTCGCAGGATGAGACATTCAGGAGGGAGGCTCCCTCGGCCGGAAAGGGAATCAAAACAACATAACATCCAGGCCACTCACTCCTTGCTTCGTCGCCAGAGGACAATTTTTCACGGCGTGATAATGAGACACACCTTGGCACAGGAATCCCGACACGTGGAACATTTCCCTAAGAGCGTTTCATGTCAGCCGCAACCCCGGAAGTCCGACGGATTAGCACCAGGCAGCCTGGCAGCCTCAGCCCACGCAGCTTTGGCACTTTGCCAGGCATCACGGGACGCCCACTGAGGAAACTGAGTCAGGAGGAGGTTACAGATGCCCCGAAAGGGGAATCACCTGAGCTGGAGATGAACCGGGGTTCAAGCATGCCAAAGTTTGGGAAAGACATCATGGGAAGAATCTCAAAAACCGGGAGGTTCTTCGCGAATCCGACTCAAAAAATTGCATCCTTTAGTTTTATAGATATTGTATGTGTTTGTTTTTATCAGCGAGAATAAAATGCAATACAGAAAAATCTGCATAACAACAAAAGAAAAAAAAATTGTGTACAAAAAAAAAGGGAGGGGAAGTCTCAAATATTAAATAAATCTAACATTAAACATAAAGAGTCCATCCCAGCTGGATGCTGATAAAAATATAGAAAAACCTTGATAAATTTTCCTTCCCTTGCATAACGGGTCTACAAATAGTTATGTTTCCCCATCCTTATTTAATAAGGATACCATATCACTACCATGTAAAATAAACCAGTATTCCAGATGGGGGGACTTCTGATAATCAAATTGACCCAAAATCTAATAATTATATTTATTATATATTATGTTATTAATAATATTCTATGCTATCCTAATATAATCAATATAGCCCAAAATCTCTTGTTGCAAAGCAAGACATTTAGTGGGTTTTGCCCCATTTTACAACATTTCTTGCCACCGTTGTTAAATGAATCACTACAGTTAGTAACATGGTGGTTAAGTGAATCTGGCTTACCCATGGACTTTGCCTGTCAGAAGGTCGCAAAAAGGGATCACATGACCCTGGGACACTGCCACCGTCATAAATAGTCAGTTGCCAAGTGTCTTAAGTTTGATCATGTGACCGTGGGGATGCTCTAATGGTCGTAACTCTGAAAAATGGTCATAAGTCACTTTTTAGTGCCGTTGTAACTTCAAACGGTCACTAAACAAACTTAAGTTGAGGACTACATATATATAAGTAGATGGATATAGATGGATGGATGGATAGTAGATGATAGATAGATAGATGATAAGATGGATGGATAGATAGATGATGGATGGATGGATGGATGGATGGATAGATGGATGATAGATAGATGATAAAATGGATGGATGGATGGATGGATAGCTAGAGGGATGGATGGATGGATGGATGGATGGATAGATGATAGATAGATGATCGGATGGATGGATGGATGGATAGATGGATGGATGGATAGATGATAGATGATAAGACGGATGGATGGATGGATGGATAGCTAGATAGATGATGGATGGATGGATGATAGATGATAGATGATAAGACGGATGGATGGATGGATAGCTAGACATGATGGATGGATGGATGGATGGATGGATGGATGGATATATAGTAGATTATAGATGATAAGACGGATGGATGGAGAGATAGATAGATAGATAGATGATAAGATGGATGGATGGATGGATAGATGATAAGACGGACGGATGGATGGATAGATGATGGATGGATGATGGATGGATAGTAGATGATATATAAATAGATGATGGATGGATGGATAGTAAATAGATTATAGATTATATGGATGGGTAGATAGATGATAGATATAGAAATATACAAATTATATAGAGAGAAATATATAGAGACACACATGTATGGAGACATACATAGATGTAGAGATAGCTGTAGAGATAGAGATATATACGTGTGTGTGTGTGAAAAATAGAAAAAGAAATTATCATAAATTGTATCCAAAGGCTGAGGCTGTTGCGAGTGGCTGGATGCACAATAAAAACAACAAAATATGGACTATTATACTATTGTATGACTTGCAAACGAGGAGAAAGCACCTGTTAGCAGCTCTTCCAACTCGTAAACTTTTATTCAAAGGCGTCTGCGAAATTTGTGAGTCGGAAAAGGTGCTAACAAGTCCAATGTTTGTGCCACCGCAAGACGAACGCAACTCTCTTGTCATTTCTGGGCTGGAATAATTAAGGGTATTTATTATTCATGGCAATGATTACTCCGTTCTCCATCCTCGTGTAATTACAAACATAAGTATAATGTATATAATGATGATGCTCGTGAGTAACTCGCCGTGAGTTGGTTTAATTCGACTTTTCATGCCGTAATTATGACCAGCCTCCGTGGCTGGTTGTTCACCTGAGCATTCCAGGTATTCCTCGACTTACAACCTTCGTTTAGTGACCAATTGAAGTTACAACGAAGGAAGGAGGATAGACGTCTCCAGAGGTGGTATATTCAGCCGAGCCGGTTCGAAACGGTTCAGGCGAACCGCTAGCAGCCACATGCGAGAGGGCCCAAGAATGCCCACTCACCCGGGCACAATCCCGTCCTATATTGCTGTGTTTTTGATGCCACATGGCTGTGCAGACGGCACACACGCACGAATTGCCGTTAACAATCGGGTTAACTAATTTAACAACTGCCGTGATTCCCTTAGCGACGGTGGCGAAAAAGGTCGTAAAAGGTGGCAAAAAACTCACAGAACAGTCACTAAATGAGCTGTTATAACTTGATGCTTATCCGTGCAATGTTTTGTGCTGGAAACCGGTGATTACAACTAGAAGTAATCACCGGTTTCCAGCACAATGCCAGAGCAAACAATGGGTTCATTTAATGACAGCTGCATTCCCTTTACCAACATGGTACTCGCTTAATGACAGATGCAAAAAGGTCCTAAAAGCGGTCACGGTTAGGTGATAGCATGCTTGTTGACCATTGTTACGGCCAAAAATTGCAGGCTCCATCACGGACGTAAGTTGAGCTACATAACATGGCCCTTAATAGAAAAATTGGCCTTCCCTTGCTTTAAACTACGAATTGTGGCTTCACAAACCAGAATATCAAGCACAAGGAGTTGGATCCTGGCGACTACCAGTAGTCCTCGTCTTACAACAGTTCACTTAGTAACCATTCAAAGTTACGACGGCCCTAAAAAAGGGGACTTATGACTGTTTTTCACACTTACGACCATTGCAACATCACCATAGTCATGTGATTAAAATTCAGATGCTTGCTTCGTATTTGTGACAATTTGCAGCGTTCCAGGGACTCACGCGATCCCCTTTTTGCGACCTTCTGACGATTCACTGAACAACCGTGTTCCTAATTTAACAAAGGCAGCGATTCACTTAACGAAGGTCGTAAAATGGGGCAAAGCTCACTTCACAATGTCTCGCTTAGCCACAGAAATCTCGAGCCCAATTGCGGTCGTAGGTCGAGGACTGCCTGTATTTCCTTTCTCTTTCTCTTTGAACCTCTCTCTTCACAACAGCTGCTTTCTATCCCTTTTAACCCAATTAAAACTTAGTTGATTAATCACATAGCTTAATTAACCGATGGCTCCTGGATAGCCTCTGCATATGGAAAAGTCTGTTGCTATTATGGGATTATTCCTGCAAAAAAAAAACAACCACATTTCTGCAAAGAAAAGAATGCTTTTCCCTAAATTTCCACTTCAGGTATATAAGCTGATTCTTTTGAAATCTTTTTTTTTTTTCCTGGTATTCAAGTACTGTAATCAGGAAACGTGGAAAGAATTCAAATCATCGGGCATTTTTGAGGGCTTACATGAAATCAAAGCTCTTTTGTAACCATGCGATGACAAAAGGAGAACCTGTCAGCTACGGAAAATCTATAGAAAATAATTTGTTTTAAAGTATTTTTTTTTTCTTAATGGATTGTGAATCAAAAGGGGCTAGGTTGCATTATAAAGCTGGAACAAGGACTAATAGCATAGCCCTTAGACTTATGTACCATTTCACAGTGCTTTTCCAGCCCTCTCTAAGTGGTTTACAGAGTCAGCCTCTTGCCCCCCAACAATCTGGGTCCTCATTTGACCCCCCTCGGAAGGATGGAAGGCTGAGTCAACCTTGAGCCGGTCAGGATCGAACTGCCAAATTGCAGGCATCTGGCAGTCAGCAGAAGCAGCCTGCAGTACCACATTCTAACCACTGCGCCACCACGGCCCTTCCTTCCTTCCTTCCTTCCTTCCTTCCTTCCTTCCTTCCTTCCTTCCTACCTTCCTTCCATCTACCCACCCATCTACCCATCCTTTCCTCCTCCTCCCATCCATCCATCCATCCATCCATCATCCATCCATCTTTTCCTTCCTTCCTTCCTGCCCTCCCTCCCTTTCTCCTTCCTTCCTTCCTTCCTTCCATCCATCTATCCATCTACCCACCCATCTACCCATCCTTTCCTCCTCCTTCTATCCATCCATCCAACCATCCATCATCCATCCATCCATCTTTTCCTTCCTTCCTTCCTGCCCTCCCTCCCTTTCTCCTTCCTTCCTTCCTTCCTTCCTTCCATCTATCCATCTATCCACCCATCTATCCATTCTTTCCTCCTCCTTCTATCCATCCATCCAACCATCCATCATCCATCCATCCATCTTTTCCTTCCTTCCTTCCTGCCCTCCCTCCCTTTCTCCTTCCTTCCTTCCTTCCTTCCTTCCATCCATCTATCCATCTACCCACCCATCTACCCATCCTTTCCTCCTCCTTCTATCCATCCATCATCCATCCAACCATCTTTTCCTTCCTTCCTTCCTGCCCTCCTTCCCTTTCTCCTTCCTTCCTTCCTTCCTTCCATCCATCTATCCATCTACCCACCCATCTATCCATTCTTTCCTCCTCCTTCTATCCATCCATCCAACCATCCATCATCCATCCATCCATCTTTTCCTTCCTTCCTTCCTGCCCTCCCTCCCTTTCTCCTTCCTTCCTTCCTTCCTTCCTTCCATCCATCTATCCATCTACCCACCCATCTATCCATCCTTTCCTCCTCCTTCTATCCATCCATCCATCCATCATCCATCCATCCATTTTTTCCTTCCTTCCTTCCTGCCCTCCCTCCCTCTCTTTCTCCTTCCTTCCTTCCATCCATCTACCCACCCATCTATCCATCCTTTCCTCCTCCATCCATCTTTTCTTTCCCTCTCTCCCTCTCTCCCTCCCTGTCTCCTTCCTTCCTTCCTTCCTTCCATCCATCCATCCATCTACCCACCCATCTACCCATCCTTTCCTCCTCCATCTTTTCCTTCCCTCTCTCCCTCTCTCCCTCCCTGTCTCCTTCCTTCCTTCCTTCCTCCCCAAACAATAGCACTTATGTACCACTTCACTGTGCTTTCCAGCCCGCTCTAAGCATTTTACAGAGTCAGCCTTTTGCCCCCAACCATCTGGGTCCTCATTTTACCGACCTCGGAAGGATGGAAGGCTGAGTCAACCTTGAGCCTGGTGAGATTCGAACTGCCAAATTGCAGGCAGCCGGCAGTCTGAGCAGAAGGAGCCTGCAGTACTACATTCTAACCACTGTGCCACCCGGGCTCTTAATGGATAGGATGGGACCCCTTACCTTACCGCCCAGTCTTTTAAAGCTTGTCAGCTTTAAGATGAATGGACTTCAGTTCCCAGAATTCCCCAGCCACTAAATGACCGTGTTTTTAGTGACGGTTCAAAGTTACAACGACACTGGAAAAAAAGTGACTTGGGACTATTTTTCACAGAACTGTTGTAAGATCTCCCGGATCCCATGATCAAAATTCATATTTATGATGACTGGAGTGTCCCAGGTCACGTGATCGAAGTTTTGCAACCTTCTGATAAAGCAAACTCAATAGGGAAGCCAGGTTCACTTAACATCTTCGGCGATTCGTTTAACAACAGTGGCAAAGAAGGTCGAAACAATGGGACAAAACTCACTTAAGAAACATCTCGCTTAGCAAGAGGAAGTTTGCGTTCCGTTCTGGTTGCAAACCGAGGGCTGTCTATAATGAAGTTAGTAAAACGGTCGCTAAGTGAATCCAGCCTCCCCATTGACTTGGCTTGTCAGAAGGTCACAAAAGGGGATCACGTGACTCCGGGATGCTGCGAATGTCATAAATATGAGTCAGTTGTCAAACATCCGAACGCCAATCACATGACCCAGGGGGGACGCCGTGACGGATGTTAACTGTGAAAAACAGTCCTAAGCCTCATTTTTCAGTGCCGTTGTATCTTCGAACAGTCATTAAACGAACTGTCATAAGTAGAGGATCACCTCTATCACCATGGGGATACTGCAACGGTCATAAGTGTGAAAAACGGTCTAAAGTCCCTTTATTCAGTGCCGTTGTATCTTCGAACGGTCACTAAACAAACTGTTGTAAATGGAGGACTACGTGGACCACCATGGGAGATGCTGCAGAGATCGTAATGTGAAAAACAATCCTCGGCCCCTTTTTACAGTGCCGTTGTATCTTCGAACAGTCACTAAACAAACTGTCGTAAGCCGAGGCCCACCTCTATCACCCCGGGGATGCCGCAACGGTCATAAGTGTGAAAAACGATCTAAAGTCCCTTTATATTCAGTGCCGTTGTATCTTCGAACGGTCACTAAACGAACTGTCGTAAATCGAGGACTACGTGGACCACCATGGGGAATGCTGCAGAGGTCATAAGTGTGAAAAACAATCCTCGGCCCCTTTTTACAATGCCGTTGTATCTTCGAACGGTCACTAAATGAACTGTCATAAGTAGAAGATCACCTCTATCACCACGAGGATGCTGCAACGGTCGTAAGTGTGAAAAACGGTCTAAAGTCCCTTATTCAGTGCTGTTCTATCTTCAAACGGTCACTAAACGAACTGTCGTAAATCGAGGACTACGTGTACCACCATGGGGGATGCTGCAGAGGTCGTAAGTGTGAAAAACAATCCTCGGCCCCTTTTTACAATGCCGTTGTATCTTCGAACGGTCACTAAACGAACTGTCGTAAGCCGAGGACCACCTCTATCACCCCAGGGATGCCGCAACGGTCATAAGTGTGAAAAACGGTCTAAAGTCCCTTTCTTCAGTGCTGTGGTTAACTCCGGTCGCTAAACGAACGGTTGCAAGTCGAGGACGAGCTGCCGTGGTGCAAAACATCTGGCGCATTGAGCCGCCCGGCGTAGCTGCGTGACGCCAGCAGAGGCCACCAAGCCGGTTCTACAGGTTGCCGTTTCCCCATCCTTTCCATCCTCCCCGTTTCCTGCAGGGCTGCACCCTGGCAAAGGTGGCACATCAGTGCCTCCCGTGCTCTGGGCAAAGATCCAGCCACACCTGCCCGCCCATCTACTTGGCACCTGGGTGGCCAGGTGAGGCAGGTCGTGACCTCGTCGCTCGTGGCAGGATGTCCTAGACAGGTGGATGACAGATAGATCTATTACTGCACGGGTCAAAATCCCGGGGCCGGTCCATTAATTGTGCTCCCTTGAAAGACAAAGCTGAGTAAACACTTCCAGCAGAAGAAAAGGCTGGTTTTATTCCACTTACGACAGTTCGCTTAGTGACCGTTCGAAGCAGGGGTGAAATGCTCGCGGTTCGGACCAGATCGTCCGATCCGGTGGGTGGTTCGGAGAACCGGTACCAAAAATCCCTGCCCCACCCCCCTGTCCAGCTGAGCCGCACAATCATCAGAGGCTTTTTTTAATAATTTTTTTTACAACCTCTTCGGCCAAAAAAATGCTTTTAAAAGTAAAAAAAATAAGCCTCTGGTGATCGCGCGGCTCAGCTGGGATAATCAAAGGGATTGTCAGCTGATGATCCCAGCTGAGTTGCCTGATCGGCAGGTGCTTTTTTTCTTTTAAATGCCTCTGACGATCCAAGCTGAGTTGCCTGATCATCAGAAGCATTTTTTCTTTTAAATGCCTCTGACGATCCAAGCTGAGTTGCCTGATCATCAGAGGCTTTTTTTCTTTTAAATGCCTCTGACGATCCAAGCTGAGTTGCCTGATCATCAGAGGCTTTTTTTCTTTTAAATGCCTCTGACGATCCAAGCTGAGTTGCCTGATCGGCAGAGGCTTTTTTTCTTTTAAATGCCTCTGACGATCCAAGCTGAGTTGCCTGATCGGCAGAGGCTTTTTTTTCTTTTAAATGCCTCTGACGATCCAAGCTGAGTTGCCTGATCATCAGAGGCTTTTTTTCTTTTAAATGCCTCTGACGATCCAAGCTGAGTTGCCTGATCATCAGAGGCTTTTTTTCTTTTAAATGCCTCTGACGATCCAAGCTGAGTTGCCTGATCATCAGAGGCTTTTTTTCTTTTAAATGCCTCTGACGATCCAAGCTGAGTTGCCTGATCGGCAGAGGCTTTTTTTCTTTTAAATGCCTCTGACGATCCAAGCTGAGTTGCCTGATCGGCAGAGGCTTTTTTTTCTTTTAAATGCCTCTGACGATCCAAGCTGAGTTGCCTGATCATCAGAGGCTTTTTTTCTTTTAAATGCCTCTGACGATCCAAGCTGAGTTGCCTGATCATCAGAGGCTTTTTTTCTTTTAAATGCCTCTGACGATCCAAGCTGAGTTGCCTGATCATCAGAGGCTTTTTTTCTTTTAAATGCCTCTGACGATCCAAGCTGAGTTGCCTGATCATCAGAGGCTTTTTTTCTTTTAAATGCCTCTGACGATCCAAGCTGAGTTGCCTGATCATCAGAGGCTTTTTTTCTTTTAAATGCCTCTGACGATCCAAGCTGAGTTGCCTGATCGGCAGAGGCTTTTTTTTCTTTTAAATGCCTCTGACGATCCAAGCTGAGTTGCCTGATCGGCAGAGGTTTTTTTTCTTTTAAATGCCTCTGACGATCCAAGCTGAGTTGCCTGATCATCAGAGGCTTTTTTTCCTTTAAATGCCTCTGACGATCCAAGCTGAGTTGCCTGATCATCAGAGGCTTTTTTTCTTTTAAATGCCTCTGACGATCCAAGCTGAGTTGCCTGATCATCAGAGGCTTTTTTTCTTTTAAATGCCTCTGACGATCCAAGCTGAGTTGCCTGATCGGCAGAGGCTTTTTTTTCTTTTAAATGCCTCTGACGATCCAAGCTGAGTTGCCTGATCATCAGAAGCTTTTTTTCTTTTAAATGCCTCTGACGATCCAAGCTGAGTTGCCTGATCATCAGAAGCTTTTTTTCTTTTAAATGCCTCTGACGATCCAAGCTGAGTTGCCTGATCATCAGAGGCTTTTTTTCTTTTAAATGCCTCTGACGATCCAAGCTGAGTTGCCTGATCATCAGAGGCTTTTTTTCTTTTAAATGCCTCTGACGATCCAAGCTGAGTTGCCTGATCGGCAGAGGCTTTTTTTCTTTTAAATGCCTCTGACGATCCAAGCTGAGTTGCCAGATCGGCAGAGGCTTTTTTTTCTTTTAAATGCCTCTGACGATCCAAGCTGAGTTGCCTGATCATCAGAGGCTTTTTTTCTTTTAAATGCCTCTGACGATCCAAGCTGAGTTGCCTGATCATCAGAGGCTTTTTTTCTTTTAAATGCCTCTGACGATCCAAGCTGAGTTGCCTGATCGGCAGAGGTTTTTTTTCTTTTAAATGCCTCTGACGATCCAAGCTGAGTTGCCTGATCATCAGAGGCTTTTTTTCTTTTAAATGCCTCTGACGATCCAAGCTGAGTTGCCTGATCATCAGAGGCTTTTTTTCTTTTAAATGCCTCTGACGATCCAAGCTGAGTTGCCTGATCATCAGAGGCTTTTTTTCTTTTAAATGCCTCTGACGATCCAAGCTGAGTTGCCTGATCATCAGAGGCTTTTTTTCTTTTAAATGCCTCTGACGATCCAAGCTGAGTTGCCTGATCGGCAGAGGCTTTTTTTTCTTTTAAATGCCTCTGACGATCCAAGCTGAGTTGCCTGATCGGCAGAGGTTTTTTTTCTTTTAAATGCCTCTGACGATCCAAGCTGAGTTGCCTGATCATCAGAGGCTTTTTTTCTTTTAAATGCCTCTGACGATCCAAGCTGAGTTGCCTGATCATCAGAGGCTTTTTTTCTTTTAAATGCCTCTGACGATCCAAGCTGAGTTGCCTGATCATCAGAGGCTTTTTTTCTTTTAAATGCCTCTGACGATCCAAGCTGAGTTGCCTGATCATCAGAGGCTTTTTTTCTTTTAAATGCCTCTGACGATCCAAGCTGAGTTGCCTGATCGGCAGAGGCTTTTTTTCTTTTAAATGCCTCTGACGATCCAAGCTGAGTTGCCTGATCATCAGAGGCTTTTTTTCTTTTAAATGCCTCTGACGATCCAAGCTGAGTTGCCAGATCGGCAGAGGCTTTTTTTTCTTTTAAATGCCTCTGACGATCCAAGCTGAGTTGCCTGATCCTCAGAGGCTTTTTTTCTTTTAAATGCCTCTGACGATCCAAGCTGAGTTGCCTGATCATCAGAGGCTTTTTTTCTTTTAAATGCCTCTGACGATCCAAGCTGAGTTGCCTGATCGGCAGAGGGTTTTTTTCTTTTAAATGCCTCTGACGATCCAAGCTGAGTTGCCTGATCATCAGAGGCTTTTTTTCTTTTAAATGCCTCTGACGATCCAAGCTGAGTTGCCTGATCGGCAGAGGCTTTTTTTTCTTTTAAATGCCTCTGACGATCCAAGCTGAGTTGCCTGATCGGCAGAGGTTTTTTTTCTTTTAAATGCCTCTGACGATCCAAGCTGAGTTGCCTGATCATCAGAGGCTTTTTTTCCTTTAAATGCCTCTGACGATCCAAGCTGAGTTGCCTGATCATCAGAGGCTTTTTTTCTTTTAAATGCCTCTGACGATCCAAGCTGAGTTGCCTGATCATCAGAGGCTTTTTTTCTTTTAAATGCCTCTGACGATCCAAGCTGAGTTGCCTGATCGGCAGAGGCTTTTTTTTCTTTTAAATGCCTCTGACGATCCAAGCTGAGTTGCCTGATCATCAGAAGCTTTTTTTCTTTTAAATGCCTCTGACGATCCAAGCTGAGTTGCCTGATCATCAGAAGCTTTTTTTCTTTTAAATGCCTCTGACGATCCAAGCTGAGTTGCCTGATCATCAGAGGCTTTTTTTCTTTTAAATGCCTCTGACGATCCAAGCTGAGTTGCCTGATCATCAGAGGCTTTTTTTCTTTTAAATGCCTCTGACGATCCAAGCTGAGTTGCCTGATCGGCAGAGGCTTTTTTTCTTTTAAATGCCTCTGACGATCCAAGCTGAGTTGCCAGATCGGCAGAGGCTTTTTTTTCTTTTAAATGCCTCTGACGATCCAAGCTGAGTTGCCTGATCATCAGAGGCTTTTTTTCTTTTAAATGCCTCTGACGATCCAAGCTGAGTTGCCTGATCATCAGAGGCTTTTTTTCTTTTAAATGCCTCTGACGATCCAAGCTGAGTTGCCTGATCGGCAGAGGTTTTTTTTCTTTTAAATGCCTCTGACGATCCAAGCTGAGTTGCCTGATCATCAGAGGCTTTTTTTCTTTTAAATGCCTCTGACGATCCAAGCTGAGTTGCCTGATCATCAGAGGCTTTTTTTCTTTTAAATGCCTCTGACGATCCAAGCTGAGTTGCCTGATCATCAGAGGCTTTTTTTCTTTTAAATGCCTCTGACGATCCAAGCTGAGTTGCCTGATCATCAGAGGCTTTTTTTCTTTTAAATGCCTCTGACGATCCAAGCTGAGTTGCCTGATCGGCAGAGGCTTTTTTTTCTTTTAAATGCCTCTGACGATCCAAGCTGAGTTGCCTGATCGGCAGAGGTTTTTTTTCTTTTAAATGCCTCTGACGATCCAAGCTGAGTTGCCTGATCATCAGAGGCTTTTTTTCTTTTAAATGCCTCTGACGATCCAAGCTGAGTTGCCTGATCATCAGAGGCTTTTTTTCTTTTAAATGCCTCTGACGATCCAAGCTGAGTTGCCTGATCATCAGAGGCTTTTTTTCTTTTAAATGCCTCTGACGATCCAAGCTGAGTTGCCTGATCATCAGAGGCTTTTTTTCTTTTAAATGCCTCTGACGATCCAAGCTGAGTTGCCTGATCGGCAGAGGCTTTTTTTCTTTTAAATGCCTCTGACGATCCAAGCTGAGTTGCCTGATCATCAGAGGCTTTTTTTCTTTTAAATGCCTCTGACGATCCAAGCTGAGTTGCCAGATCGGCAGAGGCTTTTTTTTCTTTTAAATGCCTCTGACGATCCAAGCTGAGTTGCCTGATCCTCAGAGGCTTTTTTTCTTTTAAATGCCTCTGACGATCCAAGCTGAGTTGCCTGATCATCAGAGGCTTTTTTTCTTTTAAATGCCTCTGACGATCCAAGCTGAGTTGCCTGATCGGCAGAGGGTTTTTTTCTTTTAAATGCCTCTGACGATCCAAGCTGAGTTGCCTGATCATCAGAGGCTTTTTTTCTTTTAAATGCCTCTGACGATCCAAGCTGAGTTGCCTGATCATCAGAGGCTTTTTTTCTTTTAAATGCCTCTGACGATCCAAGCTGAGTTGCCTGATCATCAGAGGCTTTTTTTCTTTTAAATGCCTCTGACGATCCAAGCTGAGTTGCCTGATCATCAGAGGCTTTTTTTCTTTTAAATGCCTCTGACGATCCAAGCTGAGTTGCCTGATCGGCAGAGGCTTTTTTTTCTTTTAAATGCCTCTGACGATCCAAGCTGAGTTGCCTGATCGGCAGAGGTTTTTTTTCTTTTAAATGCCTCTGACGATCCAAGCTGAGTTGCCTGATCATCAGAGGCTTTTTTTCTTTTAAATGCCTCTGACGATCCAAGCTGAGTTGCCTGATCATCAGAGGCTTTTTTTCTTTTAAATGCCTCTGACGATCCAAGCTGAGTTGCCTGATCATCAGAGGCTTTTTTTCTTTTAAATGCCTCTGACGATCCAAGCTGAGTTGCCTGATCGGCAGAGGCTTTTTTTCTTTTAAATGCCTCTGACGATCCAAGCTGAGTTGCCTGATCGGCAGAGGCTTTTTTTCTTTTAAATGCCTCTGACGATCCAAGCTGAGTTGCCTGATCGGCAGAGGCTTTTAAAAGAAAAAAAGCCTCTGCCAATCAGGCAACTCAGCTGGGATCATCAGAGCCTTTTGAAAGCATTTTTCATCAGAACCGGTAGTAACAAATTTTAGATTTCACCAATGTTTCGAAGTTACGGCAGCACTGAGAAAACCGACGGCTGTTTTTCACACTTACGACCCTTCGCAGGATCTCCATTATCATAGGATCGAAATTCGGACACTTGGCAACTGGCTCATATTTATGACAGTCGCAATGTTCTGGGGGTGGGTGTCCCGTGATCTCTTTTTGCGACCTTCTGACGAGCAAAGTCAATTGGGGAAGCTGGATTCGCTTAACAACCGTGTGTCTCATTTAAGAACGGCGGTGATTCCCTGAACAAACGTGGGGAGAAAAGTCGTAAAACAGGGCGAAACTCACTTAACAAACTTCTCTAACAAGTTTTTTTTTTTTTTTTACTTTTAAAAGCATTTAAGGAATAGAATAGAAATAGAATAATAATGGAATTGGAATGGAATGGAATGGAATAGAAATAAAAATAGAAATAGAAATAATAGAAATAGAAATAGAAATAATAGAAATAGAAATAGAAATAGAATAGGAATAGAATCAGTTGGAAGGGACCTTGGAGGTCTTCTAGTCCAACCCCCTGCTCAGGCAGGAGGCCTTACACAATTTCAGACAAATGGCTGTCCAGTCTCTTATTAAAAACCTTAAGTGTTGGAGCATTCATAAATTCCAGTGGCAAGCTGTTCTACTGGTGAATTGTTCTCACTGCCAGGAAATTTCTTAAGTCAGTTCTTAGTTCCAGGTTGCTTCTCTCCTTGATGAGTTTCCATCCGTTGCTTCTTGTCCTGCCTTCAGGGGCTCTGGAGACCCTGGACGGATCAGAGATCATCTGCAGTGGTTTATAATGTGCATGGATTAGAAACTGCTTTATTTATAATGCTTATTATAAATTTATAATGTTTATCAATTGCAGCGGTGATAATGTGCATAGATTAGAAACTGTCGTGGACTATCTGCGAGTTAAATACAAGAATAGATTGTGAACAAAGGGCTTGGAAGTTTAATTTCGCTGTTGGCTTTACATGTTAACTGTTGTCCTCGACATACAACGGTTCGTTTAGTGACCAAAATTACGACGGCACGGAAAAAAAGCAACTTGTGACCGTTTCTCACACTTACGACCGTTGCCCCATCACCATGATCATTCACATGTCATGAACATTCAGAAAGACACTTGGCAACTGATTCACAGTTATGACGGTTGCAGAGTCCTGGGGTCATGTCATTCCCCTTTTGCGACCTTCTAACAAGCAAAGTTAAAGGGCGAAGCTGGATTCATTTAATGACCGTGTTACTAACTTGCGCAGATTCACTTAAGAACTGTGGCAAGAAAAGTTGGGGGAAACTGTCTCACTTAGCAACATAAATTCTGGCTCAATAGTGGCTGTAAATTGTAGTCCTCAACTTATGACCACAATTAGGAACAGAAGCCGCCTTTCAAATGGGGGTCACGTGTTCCCCCCCCCCGGATGTTGCAACCATCGTATATATTGTAAATGCTAGTTGCCAGGTGCGTTCAATTTTTGATCACGAACCTGTAATGAGGCTGCGACGGTTGTAAGTTTGAGGACTGGTCGTAAGTCATTTTTTTCAGCGCTGCTGTTAACTTTGGTCACTAAGCGAATCGTTGTAAGTTGAGAACTAGCCGTAGAGCAGACTCCCACACCATTTCTAGCAACCCTGTGACAAGGAATTCTGGGAAGTGGAGTCCGACATTGCTGCAAGGATTGTAGTAGAGCAGACCAGGGGATTCTGGGAGTTGAAGTCCAGACATCATACAATTGTTGCGTTTGAGAAAGAACTGCTGTAGGTAAAGATTGCAAACATTAACAAAACAATATCTGGAAACAATGCAAGACATTCTTGTCCGAATGACCCAAGGACTCCTGTTGGAAAACAAACATTAAACCAACATTCGTGGTAAGCCACGATAGCCCCCCCCTCCTTTCTGGTTTAGAGTATCATGTACGGCTGCAAATTGATTCATATTAGCCGCCCTGAGTCTTCGGAGAGGGGCGGCATACAAATTGAATTAATAAATAATAAATCAATATTGCCGCACGTTTTCTACTTTATTAAACGGTTCTCATCCACGGGCCACAATCAGAGATAGAATCCTGGCTTCCGCAACCTGGTGATTCACAAACCAGGTTTGTTAGTTTGCTCTCTTTCAGACCGATCCGAGAGAGAGAGAGATTCGGCTTCCAATTATCACTTCGGCAAGCAGCTTGGAGGCCCCGCTGTGAAGAGAAACCCTGCGAGGGAGTATTGCAGATGTTCAGCTTATGGCACGGCAAGATAACAAACCTGCATTTATTTTCCCCTCTTAAACCTACATCCGGGTTTAGAATTGCCTAGCCCTCCAGCAGTTCACAAACAAGCCTTGTTCGTACGGCATTTTGCAAAGGTTTTAAGACTCAGGCAGGTGCTTCTCTTGTGGTTTTAATAAGACATCCCTTCATTTCAACCAAGGTTGCCTTCCCACCACACCCCTTGCTAGATGTCTCCATTCCTAAAAGAGGTTTATCCAGATCTATCTAGCACCTGTTGGGAGATTTCTTGATTTGGGCCTGCAGAGGTGCCCAAGGAATTAATTTTAATTTTAATTTTATTTTTTTTCTTTCTCCCCAGGCTTTCCGAATTATGTAATTTTGATAAAGCATTCATTTCCTGCTTATATTTATCCTTTTGATTGTTCATCCATCATCCATACTGGGCAGGGAGTCCTCGACATACAAACAGTTTATTCAGTGACCAAAATTAAAACGGCACTGAAAAAAGCAACTTGTGACCATTTTTCAAAGTTTATGACCGCTGCGGCATTCCCCATGATCACGTCTGATGAAAATTCAGACGTTTGGCCACTGACTCGTATTTATGACGGTTGCAGTTTTCCAAGGTCACGCGATCCCCTTTTGCGACTTTGCAAAGCCGGATTTGTTTAACAACCGGGTTACTCACTTAAACAACAGCAGTGGCAAGGAAGGTCGTAAAATGGGCCAAGGCTCACTTAACGACGGCCTTGTTTAGCAGCCAGAAATTGGTGTGTTGGTTTGATTTATTGAATAAGGCCCAAAGGAAAACCTTTCAACCAGAAAGGTAGGGTCAGAAAAGTCAAGATGGCGGCCACAACGTTCCAATAGAACGAATGCAGCAATCACCAAAACCAGCTGCAGCTTCTGTCATGTTGGCACTGCCGCCATCTTGACTTGGCTGATACTCCTGATTGACAGGGCCAACCCCATGAAAGGAAGCCAAGATTTTGTGGAGAAAGGGTTTTGGGGTTCCCCATGTATCGGGGCAGGGGGCTGAAGACTAAGAGACTTCCAATGCCAGGCGGGCATGTTTGCCCTGCCCAAAAAATGCCAGGCGGTGTCCATTGGAAGATCAACACAAATTCCAAATATTATTTTTGGGGTTGCGGGGTTGCTTTGTACTGAAATCCCCAGGCAATTGATAGGAACGGTGTTGGGGTAACCAAGGAATTGCACTGGTTTTGCATTTTGTAGTTTACAGAATTACAGATTAACAGAGTCGGAAGGGACCTCGTAGGTCATCTAGTCCAACCCCCCGCCCACCCAAGCAGGAGACCCTACTCCATTTCTGACAAATGGCAGTCCAGTCTCTTCTTGAAAGCCTCCAGTGATGAAGCTCCCACAACTTCCGAAGGCAAGCTGTTCAGGGAAACGCAACTCCACCAAGGTTGTTGTGTGAACCCCAAAACGGGTGTACCCCTTCTGATATCGGCTGGCTGGTCTGCAGTCAGGCTTAGCCTGGTTGTCTAATAAGGCACCTCTGCTCCTTTATTCCACATTGGAAGAGGGTTTTCCATGGCTGGGAAAAAGGCCAGCCCTCTTTGTACGCTCAGAGGCACTCTTGCCTACCTGCAAAAAGGTTAAATCATGAAGTTTTTAAAGACAAGATGAAACTGCAAGGGCCGAACAATCCCAGAGCTCACCTTGATGGACTTCCTTGTCTCGCCAGGTTGTGGGCACTCTGCACATGCCCAGAGGAACTGGCTGGTAGTTAATTCGTGGATGAGGGACGAATCCAAACACAATCAGTGGTTGGGGCAGGAAGTTAGTTAAAGAAATTAAAGGAGCCTCGCCTGAAAAAAAAAGAGGACGAGGTGTGTACAGATAGTCCTCAACTTACAACAATTCATTTAGTGACTCTTCAAAGTTACAATGGCACTGAAAAAAAGTGAATTAACGACAGTTTTTCACACTTACGACCGTTCTTGCATCTGCCTGGTCACGCAAGTGAGAAAAAAATCAGATGTTTGGCCACTGACTCATATTTATGACGGTTACCGTTTCATAGGTTCCCCTTTGGCGACCTCCTGAAAAGCTTGGCAACTTCATAGATAGGACGGCCGCAGCGTTCCCGGTGTGTGTGTGTGTGTCACGTGATCCCCTTTTTGCGACCTTCCGACAAACGGGGGAAGCCGGATTCACTTAACAACCGCGTGACTCGTTTAACAACCGCAGCGCTTCCCTTCACCGCCGCGGCAAGGAAGCCCGTAAAAAACAGGTCAAACCCCGCTCCACTGATGTCTCCCCGTGCCCCGGAAACTTTTGACCTCCGCCGTGGTCGTACGTCGAGGACCACCACGATTTGTCTCAGCCAAATTATTTAATTCGTTTTTATTCTATTTTAAATTTTTGTGTTTTATGTGTTTTATTCTGTTCGCTGCCCTGAGTCCTTCTGGAGTAAGGCGGTATATAAATCCAATAAAATAAATCCAATAAAATTAATTAATTAATTAAAATAAATTTGAACAGAGAGGAGAGGCCTGCAAAGAGGTGTTGAAGCCTGAGCAGCAGCAGCAGGAGAAAAACTACCTCTCCCGGCATGCCTCTCGGGTGGGGGGGGGAGGGTGGGGGGGTGGGGAAGAGAAAAGCCTCCGCCCCCAGGAGGGCGTGGCTCCCCCCCGCCCGCCCAATGAGGCGAGCCCCGGGCGATGAGGTCACTGTGGGTGACGTCAGGAGCCCAGCGAGAGGCTTTGGCAGAGCCGAGCGAGCGGCCGAGAGAGAAGAAGCGGCGATTGGGGTGCGGGCGGGCGCAGGAAGCAGCGGCGGCGGAGGAGGAAGAAGGAGAAGGAGAAGCCAGCAGCGGCGGCAGCGGAGCGGAGCGGGGGGGGGGGCAGCCGCGGGGCAGGAAGAGCCGGCTCGCGAAGGGAGGGGCCGCGAGGGAGGCCTCCGCGCAGGCGCACCGCGGGCCCCCTCCCCGACGAAGCACTCCCCCCCCCAAGTCCCCGCGCGCCGAGGGGTCCTGACAGGCCTCGCTCGAGACTCCGCCCGGGAGGGGCCGCCGGCCGGGGGGGCACCATGTCCTCCCCCAGCCCGGGCAAGAGGCGGATGGACACCGACGTGGTCAAGCTGTATCCTTCCTGGAGAAAGAGGGGAGAGAGGGGGGGGCTGTTGTGTGTGGGGGGGGGAGGGGGAGAACGAGGAGCCCCCCCCTTTCGCATGGGAGAGGGGGGGGCTGTTGTGTGGGGAGCCCCCTCCCCCTAGAATATCTGAGGGGGCCCCCCCTCCCCTTGCAGAAGCAATGAAAAGGAGGGGGGGCTTCTTTTTTTGGGGGGGTCCAGGTGCTGGGGATGAATGGAGCCCCCCCCTCACTCCACCCAAACTAGAGAACAGGCCCTGTTTTTTTTCTTCCCCTCCCCTCCTTTCCCCAATATCCCAAACTCCTGACTTTGCCCCCCCTCTTCCCAAAAAGGGGGGGAGAACCAGCCCCCCCCTTGGGCAAGGGGAGGGGCTGCCAAATTGGGTGGGTGGGTGGGGGAGAGCCAAGGGTCACAGGGTTTTGCCAAGCAAGCAAGAGCTGGAAAGGGGAGGGGGGGTCTTTTCTTTGGCCTTTTTTTAAAAAAAAAAGGGGTGGGGGGTGTTAAGGTAGCCAAGAAGGGGGAAAACACCTTAAAGAGAGAGAAATTGGACACCCCCCCTCCCCAAATTCCTTCAGGGATATCCGTGCCGGGCTTCAAGCCACCAAGGCCTCAAAAGAGGCCCTGTGGTTGGAAGCTCCCCCCCTCCTCAAATTAAACCCCCCTCCTTCCTATTTCCCCCTTGGAAAGGGTGGGTGGGTTTAAGCCTTATCTTCCCCCCCCCCCAAACCCGAACCGGGAGACATTTTCCCCTCCTGCTCAGTGTCAACAACACCCCTTCCTTGGCCTGCAAAGAGAGACCTTTTATTATAAAACAAAATATTTATTCCTCCTTTTCTTCTCCACCTTTCCCCCCCCCCTCACCATTTCCCTGGAAATTGCTGAGGTGTCAAACCCCCCCCTCACAAATGAGCAAATAATGGAACCCCACCTATCCTCACCTTCCCCAGCCAGCAGCTGCTGCCCCCCCCTCCCACCCCCTGTTTCTCCCTATAGAAACCACCCTGGGGAAGGGGAGAAAAAAAAATCACAATTCTCCTTATTGCACGGGTCTTTTTGGGGCTGGGGTCTGTCTGTGTGTGTGTCGGGGGGGGGACACTTTATTGTCCTCCGTATCCTCTGGTGGTGGGAGGCATTGCCAGAGAATTTATCTTCGATTAAACAAGTCGGGATGGAAGGAGAAAAGCAAGAAAGCTGGTCTTATTTTCCCCAGTTTTTCAATACCTCTTCAATTTTTGGGGGGTGGGATAGTATAACATTGTAATAATAATAACAATAAAATCAATAATAATAATGCAATAATACACAGCTCCCTCCAGCCTCAACAGCTAGCTTGAATATAGCCTTATTGGGGAAGGGGTGGCTACAGGCCAGAATGAGTTGGAGACAACCAGGGTTTTTTGGGGTGGGGGGGCAGGTTGTTGACAGTTTCCATCGGATGGTCCTTGTCTGATGGTGTGTTACTAGTTCCTTAATTTAGTTCGAGGCTGCTTTTTCGGGAAGCTTCCGATGCCAGCAAAACTAAGAGGAGGGGTGGTGTTGGAAATCAAACCTGGTTATAGTAGGCCTGGAGTAACCGTGGTTAAACCAGGCTTGGAAAAAAATGATGCCGAAAAACTCTCGTAGCCCCTCTTCCTTCCCTCGTCCTGCTGCTGTTTGGGGGTTTGTTGGTGTTTTGTTTTTTTGTTGTTTATGTAACACTTCGCTGGAGATTTCTTTCTAAAGAATCTGGATTTATTTATTTATTCCCTATTTCGTTCTTGGCCTAATAAGATTTGACTGTGGTGCGTTCGGATATGATGGGCCTGTGTGTGTGTGTGTGTGTTGGGGAAGAAAGCTGCTGAATTATTATGTTGGTTTGTAGAATTGTTGTGTTAATCGTCCTGTTTATCAGGTGGTGGGGAGGAAAAGACAGATTGGTTGCAATTGACAAGAGTCAGCCAGAAATGCACTTCGGAGATGTTTATTGAATGTGTTAACCTCTCCCTGGAGAATTTAATCGTGAAGGAATTAGGTATGTAAAGAGATTGGGGGGGGGGGAATTTACAAATAGCCTTTAGTTGGGAGAGATAAAACAAACTTATTTAGATTGGGGTTTGCTGGGGTCAAATTGTTATTTTTATGGTGGCGCGTGATGGTTTAGCTTTTCCGTGTTTTGTTTTTGGGAAAGAAACGACAACAGCACAAAAACAACAACACCGGTTCTTTGATAATGCGCCTGGATCTTCCTTTTTTAAAAAATAATAATAATAATAATGTTTTTAATAAATAGGAAGTGGCTCGTGATTGCTTCTGGAATCAAAGCTATTTTTATCCGGGAATTGCATATGCATGTCCTCCCTTCCAATAACAAATTGCATTGGATGGTTAATTTCTGCTGGTTGGGGAGAAGGCTTAGAACTCCAGCTGTTCGGTGACAAAAATTCTCATTATATCTACATTTTTTTTTTTGAAAAGGCAGCGAGATTCTGGGGAGACGAGCCCCACTGGGCCCTCGTTCTTTCTCTCGTCTACTGATCTCCCTCTCTCTCTCTCCCCCATCCCTATTCACTTTGTGGCTTTGTGAATGTTAAGAGATCACAGTGGGCTTTTTAATTTATTTATATATATATATTTTTGGAGACAAAAGAACACAGGACCTGTGAAATACGTACATGTGAGATTCCGTGTGGCATATATTGGTGGTGTGGTCGCTGTTTTAATTCGATGGTGGATAGAGGGGGTGGGGGAAAAAAAAAAGAAGAAGGAAAATAGCATTTTCTCCCGTTGGACTATTAAGCTGCTGGTCTCTTTTTTTCTGTTCAACAAAAGAACCATAGAGATTCTTTGAAAAAAAGCTCTCTGACCAGGCCTCAGATTATAATTCTTGGTATTTTAAGTGAGCTAGGCCAATTTCTCCTGGGTCTGCAAGTTTTTGTGTCTTGTGTGGAATGACAGAATAGATCTCTTTTGTTGTCTGTGGTTTGCCCACTTCACTTTTCTCTTTCTCTCTCTCTATAGTTAAGGTTGGGTTTTTCCGCTTTACGGCAACTCAGCGGGAATCCTAACCATGTTTAGGAAGGTGCCACGGATTTTTTTAATTCGGGCTTCGTTCCGAAGAAGGCTCGTTTCCTAAATGGGCTTAATTTCTTGGATAATATCCTCCGCCACCCTTGTTGCTCCTAGGTGTTACCCAGGTGAAAAGCTACCTCCTTTTTTTTTTTGTTGTTAGTTTCATTCTGCCGTTCCTGCTTTGGAAGTACAGCCTCTTTTTTTTTTTCTTTTTTTCTTTTTGCCCTATAATCTTGACTTTGGGCTGGCAAGCCAGTATTTTGACTTTGCAACGACACGGGATGTGGGTAGAGAAAATAACAAATGCGGCCTTGCCTTTTGGAGCTGTGTGTTTTCTCTTTGCTAGTTTGGGCTGGTTGTTTTTTTTTTTTTTTTCCTTTCCTTTCGCCCTACTGCCTTCCTATTTTGGCTTCTGGCTGGGCCAAGGCGTTTTTTGTACACCCCTTCCTTGCAAGGCCGGAGTTTGAGGTTGGTTATCCGGCCTCCTCCTCCTCCTCCTCCTCCTCCTGCATCACGGGGGCAAAACTTCTTCCCCGTGTTTAAAGGGAGAAGGAAAAACAAAAAAAACCTCATTTGGGTAATTGCACGCTCTTAAGTTGCTCTGAGTCACCGGGCTGCTTTTTTGGACGCTTCTCTTAACGCGGTAGTTGTGCAAACCTCCGAAAAGAAGAAGCTGGGTGTTTTGGGGCGTGCTTTGCACGGCGGACTGCATCGTTTGGGGGTACCTGCTCCCCTCCTCTCTTGTGACTTGGGTCAAAGCAAGCTGCTTTCCCCCTGTCTCCTTTTTTGGGTGCCTTTCTTAATACGGAGATCGGGAAGTGGATGCCTGCAATTTTTTTTTTTTTTTAAATAAGTTTTCCAAGTCTCTCTTTTCTTCCCTTCCTCCCCTTTTTTTTTTTTTTGGAAAGGTTTGGGGAATTTTGGACTGGGCCTTACAGGTTTGTCAGTGGAGTCCTTTCCCCTTCCCCGCCGGCCCATGGATTCCCTCCCTTCCCCAGTCCGGAAGTGGCCGGGCAGCTTGCTTGTTTTGGAAAAGTGTTTGCAGGCAAAAAAAAAAAAAAGGGCCCTGGGCTGAGCTTAGAAATCAGCTGATTGGCTGTTCTGTTACTACCCGGAAATTGAGCCCTGGGCGGAACAGCCCAAACAGCTGATGGAGAGTGTGACAAGAGGGTGTCTATGCACCCAAGGAGGGGGCTGGGAAAAAGGGGGCGGGGGGGGGGAGGCCTGCCTGAAGGTTGCAGCCAGCCAGCGAGAACGGCCTGTGCCGGATCAAGGCTTCAGCTGGGGGCCGGGAAGCACGACGGTTGCATTTGTTCGGCCTCGACTTTGCAAACAGCTCGGAGATGTTCAGCTAAAAGGGGACCTTGGAGGTCTTCTAGCCCAACCCCCTGCTCAAGCAGGAGAACCTAAGAGTCCATCTCAGACAGACAAGGGGCTGTCCGGTCTCTTCTTAAAAACCTCCACAACGTCTGGTGGCAAGCTTTTTCCACTGGGTTAATTGTCCTCGCTGTTAGGAAGTTTGCTTGATGAGTTTTCATCCGTTGCTTCTTGTCCTGCCTTCGGGTGCTTTGGAGAATAGGATGGAAACCCCCCCCCCTCTTCTTTGGGGCAGCCCCTCAAAGATTGGAAGGCTGCTACCTATCATGTCTTCACCCCCCCCCCAGTCCTTCTTTTCTCTATTTATTTATTTATTGGTTCGATTTATATGCCGCCCTTCTCCGGAGATTCAGGGTGGCTTACAATGCTTTTAAGCAATAGCCTTCATACTTTTGTATATACGTGCTTAGTAGGGCTTTCGCCCCCCCCCCCAAGCGGTGTTCTTCTTTATACAAAGTCAGCTTATTGCCCCCACAATCCGGGTCCTCATTTTACCCACCTCGAAAGGATGGAAGGCTGAGTCAACCTTGAGCCTGGTGAGATTCGAACTCGCAGTAATTGCAGGCAGCTGGCAGCTAAGTGCTACTTAGCAGCACTTTAGTCCGCTGCGCCACCAAGGCTCTAGACTGGCCAAAGCCAGTTCCTGCAACCGTTCTTCGTATGTTTTAGTCTCCAGGCCTTTGATCCTTTTAGCTGCTCTTCTCTTAACTTTCTCCAAAGTCTCAACATATATATATATATATATTTTGGTAATGTGGAATGTTCTTTTTATGGCCCACAATTGGGTTAAAATTAAACTTTTGAGGCAGCCGCTTTGCTGATTTTTTTTTAAAGCAAGGGTAGGTAGATGGTTGAGGGGCCATCTTTTAGCTTGAATCTAAAAAGGTATTTATTTTTGCCTTTATTATTATTTCCTCCTACAAATAACTCGGCAAGCAAATCTATCACACTGTTTTCCTCCTATTTCCCCCACAACAAGAGAGAGAGAGAGAGAGAGACTGGCCCAAGTCACCCAGCCAGCTTTCATGCTTAGGATCGGGACTAGAACTCCCCGTCTCCTGGTGACTGGCCCAAAGCCACCCAGCTGGCTTTCATGGCTGAGGCGGGACTAGAACTCGCCATCTCCCGGTGATTGGCCCAAAGTCACCCAACCGGCTTCCCATGGCTAAAGTGGGACTAGAACTCACCGTCTCCCGGTGATTGATCCAAAGTCACCCAACCGGCTTCCCATGGCTAAGGTGGGACTAGAACTCACCTTCTCCCGGTGATTGATCCAAAGTCACCCAACCGGCTTCCCATGGCTAAGGTGGGACTAGAATTCCCTGTCTCCTGGTGATTGATCCAAAGTCACCCAACCGGCTTCCCATGGCTAAGGTGGGACTAGAACTCACTGTCTCCCGGTGATTGATCCAAAGTCACCCAACCAGCTTCCCATGGCTAAGGTGGGACTAGAACTCACCGTCTCCCGGTGATTGATCCAAAGTCGCCCAACTGGCTTTCATGGCTGAGGCAGGACTAGAACTCACTGTCTCCTGGTGTCTGGCCCAAAATCACTCAATTGGCTTCCCATGGCTAAGCTGGGACTAGAACTCCCCGTCTCCTGGTGATTGATCCAAAGTCACCCAACCGGCTTCCCATGGCTAAGGTGGGACTAGAATTCACTGTCTCCCGGTGATTGATCCAAAGTCACCCAACCGGCTTCCCATGGCTAAGCTGGGACTAGAACTCCCCGTCTCCTGGTGATTGATCCAAAGTCACCCAACCGGCTTCCCATGGCTAAGGTGGGACTAGAACTCACCGTCTCCCAGTGATTGATCCAAAGTCATCCAACAGGCTTCCCATGGCTAAGGTGGGACTAGAACTCACTGTCTCCCGGTGACTGGCCCAAAGTCGCCCAACTGGCTTTCATGGCTAAGTCGAGACTTGAACTCGCTACTCACCCACCTCCCACTTTCTGGTATAAGCTGCCTGGTGCTATCCTTAATTCCATTTTATTCTGAGCTACTTTTTCAATATCTGGGATGAATGGGTCGAAACTCAGAAATGTTCTAAGGATTTGTGAATTGTATCTATCCGGAAAGTTGGGTGGATGTGTTGTGGGAATGCTGGGCTCGTGGCAGATTTCTATTCTTGTCTTAGCGCAACTAAATTCCAGCTTTCTTTGCAATGAAATTCCAATTATAGGTTTACATGGGTTTTCTTCTCCAGACGATAACCAAACTGATGCTTATTTGAGTCCCTTTTTTGGGGGAAAGGGACAGTGTTAGACAATTCCTACTTTTTCACTCTTCTTCTCTTCTCCAAAATGGGGCTGAGAATAGGTGCCAGTTAATCAAAAGAGGGAACAAAGCTCCTTGATTCTAAAGCAGCACGGGTTGTCCTTGACTTACGACTTAGAATTTCCCAGTTGCAAAGTGAGTCGCTCCTGATTTTACCTTTTTTTTTTTTTTGCCACGGTCGTTAAGCGAATCTGCCTTTCTTCCTATTGACTTTGCTTGGCACATGACTTGCTGTGAATACAGGCCAAGCACCTGAAGTTTAATCAGGTGACTCTGGGAATGCTGCAACCGTCATAAGTGTGAGGACTGGCCGTAAATTCCTTTTTCCAGTGCAGTGATAACTTTGAATGGTTGCTAAATGAATATAAGTCGGGGACCATCTTTATATTTTTAGCATTCTCAGATTCAGGTAGTCCTCGACTTACGACCACAACTGAGGCCAAAGCTTATGTTGCTAAGTGAGAAGAAATTTGTCACGTTTTGCCCCATTCGACGACTTTCCTTGTCACATTTGTTAATCAGTGCAGTTGTTAAATTAATAACTCGTTCGTTAAGCGAATCCAGCTTCCCCCCCTCTTGACTTGGCTTGCCAGAAGATCGCAAAAGGGGATCACGTAACTCCGAGACATTGCAACCGTCATAAATATGAGTCCGTTTTCAAGCATCCGAATATAAATCCCCTGACCACGAGGATACTGCAACGGTCGTAAGTGTGGAAAAAACCGATCATAATTCACTATTTTCAGTGCTGCTGTAACTTCGGACCGTCACTAAGTGAAAATTGTTGTAAGTCGAGGCCTACCTGTAGTAGGTTAACATCTCCCCCACCCCCCAAAAAAAGATGTTTCCTCCAATTTTCTGCAGAGGAAATTATGCAATGGACTCTCTCTCTTATACACAAGGAACACAACTTAGTTCCTTGTTGTGTTTGGACTATTTTGTACAATTTCCATTGTGTGGGACCATCTGAGAAAAGTGAATTTTTCTTTCCTTTGTGGTGTGGTTTTACTGGTGGTTGGTTGGCTTCATTTTTTTCCTGGATTCTGAAATTATTTAAAAAATTAAATGGAGTGTTTTGGGAGGGAGGGCACCTGCAGTCGTGTTCGGAGCAGGAGTTAGCTTCCGTGGAAGAGCTGAAGTATTTTTAAAAATACACTTAAGCATATCTTAAGTATATTCCCTATAATTGGCAGAGACCTAAAACTTGGATATTATACAAGAGGCACCTGGGCTACAGCAATTGTACCATTCTGGGTGGCATGAGGTCTCTGCAAGGATGGGTACTTCTGTCTGTGTGAATAGTAAGAGAGATTTTAAGCCACATGTTAATGGACACGATTCTGGGTTTAAGCCCTTTTCCCAAAACGATGATTCTTTGTCATTTCTGCTTTATTATTTTTTATTAATGTAGTTAATATTTTATATGCCACTTTACTAATAACCTTAGGCAGTATCTATCTATCCATCCATCCATCCATCCATCCATCCATCCATCCATCTCTATAATCAATCTATCTATCCATCCATCCATCCATTCATCTCTATAATCAATCTATTTATCCATCCATCCATCAATCTATCCAACCAATCAACCTACCTACCTGAGTCAGTCAGTCTGTCTGTCTGCCTATCTATCTATCTCTATCCATCCATCCATCCATCCATCTCTCTCTCTCTCTATCTTTATCTATCTACCCATCCATCAATCTATCCAACCTACCTACCTCTGTCTGTCTATCCCTATCCATCCATCATCCATTGATCTACTACATCCCTCCCTCCCTTCATCAATCCAGCCAGCCAGCCTGCCTACCTATCTACCTACCTACCTACCTCTGCCTGTCTATCTAGTTATCTATCTTCATCCATCCATCCATCCATCCTTCTATCCCTATCCATCCATCATCCATTGACCCACTACATCTATCCATCCATCCATCCATTCATCTCTTTATCTATCTATCTATCCATCCATCCATCCATCAATCTATCCAACCAATCAACCTACCTACCTCTGTCAGTCAGTCAGTCAGTCTGTCTGTCTACCTCTATCCATCCATCCATCCATCCATCCATTGACCCACTACATCCATCCATCCATCTCTCTCTCTCTCTCTTTCTCTTTATCTATCTACCCATCCATCTATCAATCTATCCAACCAACCTACCTACCTACCTCTGTCTATCCCTATCCATCCATCATCCATTGACCTACTACATCCCTCCCTCCCTCCCTCCCTCCATCAATCCAACCAGCCTACCTACCTACCTCTATCTGTCTGTCTGTCTATCTATTTATCTATCCATCCATCCATCTATCCATCTATCTCTTGACTTACAACCACAATCGAGCCCAAAATTTATGTTGCTAAGCAACACTGTTCTTAAGTGAATTTTGCTCCATTTTATTAATCTTTCTTGCCACTGTTCTTAAGTTGTTAATCACTGCGGTTGTTAAGTTAGCAATGCGGTTGTTAAGTGAATCCGGCTTCCCCCGTTGACACTGCTTGTCAGAATGAAGTGTTGTAAGTCGAGGACTACGAGTGTGTGTGTATGTGTGTGTAGAAACAAAATAATTGTTTTAGGAAATGGCTTCAGCCTGGAATTGTCTTCCTTAAAATATTTATTTATGAGACTTGTTTGCTGCTCATCTAGCTGAATAAACATGTAACTAAATATATAATTTAATGGATTAAAAGGAGGAATCAATCATTTGAACCCTCATCCCAGATCTATAGAGGGTACAAAATATTATTTGAATAGTAAACAACGAAACATTTACTAATTTATAGAGAACCAAGTCCATGGTAACTATTGGTAACCAATATTGTAAGTCTCCCTAATATTGCTGGTTCCATTTATAGGCAGCTTTTCCAGTCAATGTGTCAGCTGCCTTTCCTTCTGCTTTACTCACAGGGGTTAATATGAAAAAGTGATCACTGTCCTGAAGTCCAGAATGTTGTTTTGTTTTTAACCAAACCACAATTGTATTAATGGCTTGCTAGAATTTTCCTGTCGTTTCTCTTTAAAACACCCTTTGCAAAATCGAGGTGAAAATATAGAGTAAATAAGTGGAGCCATGAAAATACACCACACTCCAAACTGAGATTCATTCTAGAATTCCTCTAGTAGTGAGATGGGCGGCACATAAATTCAATAAATAAATAAATTTATCTCTGCTTGCTGTGTACCTGTATACAGGTAGTCCTCGACTTACGACCGCAATTGAGCCCCCCCCCCAATTTTTGTAGTGAAGCGAGACGTTTGTTAAGTGAATTTTGCCCCATTTTGTGACCTTCCTTGCCATAGTTGTTAAGTGAATCACTGCCGTTGTTAAATTAGTAACATAGTTGTTAAGTGAATCTGTCTTTCCCATTGACTTTGATTGTTGTAAGTCGCAAAAGGGGATCACCTGACCCAGGGACACTGCAACCGTCATAAATGTGAGTCCATTCGCAAGCGTCTTAATTTTGATCACGTGACCATGGGAATGCTGCAACGGTCATAAGTGCGAAAAATGGTCATATAAGTCACTTTTTTCAGTGCTGTTGTAACTTCAAACGGTCATTAAATGAACTGTTGTAATTTGAGGACTACCTGTATTACATACAATTGGTGGGTTTTAAAATTTGTGCATACAGGAGGTACCCTGGAAGTAGGAAAGAAAGAAAAAGAAAGAAAGAAAGAAAGAAAGAAAGATGGAGAGAGAGAGATTATAGATTAGATAGATAGATAGATAGATAGATAGATAGATAGATAGATAGGTAGGTAGGTAGGTAGGTAGGTAGGTAGGTAGATAGATAGATAGATAGATAGATAGATAGATAGATAGATAGATAGATAGATAGATAGATAGATAGATAGATAGATAGATAGATAGATAGATATGATAGGTAGGTAGGTAGGTAGGTAGATAGATATGATAGATAATGTAGATAGATGATAAGAAAGGAAAGCCTTGATGGTACAGTGGTCTACGCACCCTGTGTCTACGCAACACAGCTGCCTGCAATTTCTGCAGGTTCGAATCTCGCCAAGGCTCAAGGTTGACTCAGTCTTCCATCCTTTCTAAGGTAGGTGAAATGAGGACCCAGTTTGTGGGGGCAATAAGCTGACTTTGTATAAAATATACAAAAGTATGAAGGCTATTGCTTAACACACTGTAAGCCGCCCTGAGTCTCCGGAGAAGGGCGGCATATAAATCAAATTAAAAAAAAAAAAGAAAGAAAGATGGAGAGAGAGATTATAGACAAAATAGATATGATAGATAATGTAGATAGATAGATATGGATGATAGTTAATGTAAATAGATATAGATGATATAGATGATGGATAATATTGTAGATAGATATAGATGATGGATAATGTAGATAGATAGATATAGATGATAGATAGATAGATAGATAGATAGATAGATAGATAGATAGATAGATAGATATGATAATGTAGATAGATGTTAAGAAAGGAAAGATGGAGAGAGAGATTATAGATAAGATAGATATGATAGATAATGTAGATAGATAGATATAGATGATAGATTAGATAGGATAGATAGATAGATAGATAGATAGATAGATAGATAGATAGATAGATAGATAGATAGATAGATAGATAGATATAAAGGTAAAGGTTCCCCTTGCACATATGTGCTAGTCGTTCCCGACTCTAGGGGGCGGTGCTCATCTCCGTTTCAAAGCCGAAGAGCCAGCGCTGCCCGAAGACGTCTCCGTGGTCATGTGACTGGCATGACTCAACGCCAAAGGCGCACGGAACGTTGTTACCTCCCCACCAAAGGTGGTCCCTATTTTTTCTACTTGCTATTTTTTACCTGCTTTCGAACTGCTAGGTTGGCAGAAGCTGGGACAAGTCACGGGAGCTCACCCCATTACCCAGCACTCGGGATTCGACCCGCTGAACTGCCGACCTTCCGATCGACAAGCTCGGCGTCTTAGCCCCTGAGCCACCGCGTCCCTTTTATAGATAGATATAGATAACAGATAATCTAGATAGAGAGATAGATTTCTTTGAAAACCTAAGAAGAGATTATTTGCTTGGGGGAAAAAGAAAAAGAAATAAGGCAGAGAGTAGAAGTGAATTTGTTGAGGGAGAATAGATGACAGTTATTAGAGGATATTTCGTTTTGGAAAGAAAATTAGTAATTTGACGGCTTACATTTTGTGCATTGGACGTTTCTTTGTGAACAGATGCAAACTTGGGGGCTGGCTGGGCGAGGCCCCTCTTTGTGAAGCATCTTTCGCAGGCTTTGTCGGCGTTGAGATGTTTAGAAATTTTCTTTTTTTTTTTTTTTTTACAATCGCTCGTCCTTGTGCAACGTTCTGCTCGGTTTTGGTGACACAAGATACCCCGAGTGAGTCAGACTTTGAAGAAATTCTGTCTTTATTTTTCTCTTTGTGGAACAAAATAGTCATACAATCTGTAGCTAATCCGACACCTCCCAAATTCAGTCTGCTTCTTAACAAACAATCATCCTCAACATAGGAGGCAAAATTCAACCTGGGCCAAAAATGATAGTTAGGTCATTCATAAAAAAAAACAGGTTGATTTTACTCTCTATTCCTCTTCAATAAGAGGTATTACTCTGTATTCCTCTCCAGCTCATTTAAACATCCAGATACATGGAATTTATTGAAAAAGAATACAGAGTAAAAATCAACCTGTTTTATGAATGACCTAACTATCATTTTTGGCCCAGGTTGAATTTTGCCTCTTAATTTAAATCGTTTGAATCGTTTCTTCACATTTTTATTTTTTTTTTATTTTTCGGAAAAGCGTAGCTGATGTGGCCAACATCTTTATTGTCTGGATAATAGCAAAGAAGAGGTGCGTTTAACAACAATATTCTAAGCGCCGAACATCATTTCTCAGAGGGGCAGCTCTCTGATTAAAAATTCATATTTTTAATCTGCGATTAATGAGTTGTCTGAGCAGGCTGATTAATTGCTTGTGTGATCTCAGCTGTGGGTGAATTGCAGATTTTACCTTGTTGCTCTTAAAAGGAAAAAAAAATGAACTTTTACTGGGTTCTTCTGAGTTTCTGGCCTGCTGGAAGGGCCTTTGGCTTTGATTTTTAAATTCACTGTCTCGTCGTTGCTTTGTCAGTTCGATTGTGTATGTGTGTGTGTCCCCATGTCCCAAGCTTTGCAAAGCAGATTTCAAGAGAAGCTGGCTGCATCTACTTATAATATCATTAAAATGGATATTTGGGGCCGGAATGGCTTAATAAGAATTGGCTTAGAACAGCTTGCAGTCTGAAGTTTTTTTCAAGCGTTTTATAATAAGGGTTTGTTTGTGTGTGGCGGGGGGGCGGAGGGGGGGTTCAGCCTAATTAAGTGGAGAGCAGGAATTGAATGAGAGCAATTAATGCATTAATCAGGTATGTGAAATGCATTTTTTTTTTTTTTAGGAAAAACAAAATACTTCGCTGCCTCAAAAAGCTAAGACTTTGCTCTCCAAAAATAAACGGCGGGCCTCGATTTGAGCGTTGTTTTTGTTAATTTATTAACTAGATAAAAGAAGGGGATAGCTGCCTTTTTCAAGATACTCAAGAGGTGGTGATTCCCTGATTGGGGATGGTGCGAAGGCAGGAAAGATCACGAGAGATCTAGTCCGTGCTTTGTGTGAGCATATGGGTTGTGGCGTCAACTACTTGGACGGATTCCCGCGATACAAGCCGGAAATGCAATGGTATAGGGCTTCCTGTCTAAGCAGGGGGTTGGACTAGAAGACCTCCAAGGTCCCTTCCAACTCTCTTATATTCCATGGGATGAGATTGGGTTGGATTGGGTTGGAGCGGATCGGAATGGAATAGAATAGGAAAATAGAATAGAGTAGAATAAGGAATGGAATGGAATGGAATGGAATGGAATGGAATGGAATGGAATGGAATAGAATAGAATAGAATAGAATAGAATAGAATAGAATAGAATAGAATAGAATAGAATAGAATAGAATAGAATAGAATAGAATAGAATAGAATAGAATAGAATTTGTCTGAAATGGTATAGGGCAGTGAGGGCTAACCTTTCTGCCGTCGTGTGCCAAAAGGGGGGAGTGCGGGGGGTCGTGTGCACGTGTACCCATACCCATAATTCAATGTGTCGTCCCCCCCGGCGCATGCGCGCAACCCCCCCCATGCTCCCCCCACTTTTGGCATGCAATGGCACGGTGGGACCAGTAGGCCCATTTTTCGCCCTCCCCAGGCTCCAAAGGCTTTCTTGGAGCCTGGGGAGAGGGCGAAAATGGCCTTCCTCCCCCCAGAGGCCCTCTGGAGGCTGGAAACGGCCCATTTGGTGACTTGCGGTGGGTCAGATGCATGCACCGGAGCTGAGTTCGCCATCACGGGTATAGGGTTTCCTGCCTGAGGAAGGGGTTGGACTAGAAGACCTCCAAGTTCCCTTCCAACTCTCTTATTCTTTTAAATAAAGCTCTGTATACAAGTCTAAGTTCTATTGCTAAATTGTGGTTTCCAAGTTACGCTGGGTTTGCTCAGGAAATCAAACACTGCTGTTGAGGACTAACCAGGTCTGTTCCTTTTAGTTTTCTCAAGGTTAGCTAAGGAAAAAAATAGGGGTATAAGTAGGCCTTGACTTACAACCTTTCGTTTAGTAACCGTTCAAAATTAGAAAGGGAAAAAATGTGACATATCTGTTTTTCACACTTACGACCATTGCAGCATCCCCATCGTCATGTGATCCAAATTCAAATGCCTGGCGACCGGCATGTACTTACGACGGTTGCAGTGTCCGGGGTGGTGGTGTCACATGGTCCTCTTTTAGGACTTTGTGACCAGCCAGTGGGGAAGCCGGATTCCCTTAACAATTGTTTGACTAACTTAACAACGCAGCGATTCACTTAGCCAAGAGAGGTCGTAAAATGGAGGCAAACTCCCTTAACGTTTCCCTTTCTCAGCAATGGAAATTTTGGGCTCTGTTGTGGCCATAGGTCAAGGACTACCTGGGATGAAGAGAGGATTTATAGGGACATTTTAATGACAGCCTGTGATTGCAGCAAGAAGCCTTTAGCAAGGTTTTCCCAATCTCTTCAGGGTGGTGCAGGAAATTTTGGGAGACACATCTACAGTAGAGGCCAAAATTGTGGAAACCTTTTGGGAAAAGTGTATTTTTGAGGTTTGATGGCTAATAACACCCCTTTGGAGTTTCAAGATGATCCTATTCCACTGCTGGAACGGCCTGGGAATAGCCCAGACCTTCACCCAATGGAAAATCTATGGAGCCGACTAAAGAAACTGGTTAGTCAGAAGCGACCCAGCAATAAACCCAGTTAATAGAAGCCATCATTCCATCTTGGTTACACATTAGAACAGCTGCAGAACTCAAAGACTTTGGTTCACTGCATGGAAAGACGTTATAAGGGCGTCATTCATGCTAAAAGTTACCCAACTAAGTATTAACTGACAGGGTTATCATTTTTGTATATCTCATTTTTTCTTTGGTGAACATTTTTTGTATATCTCATTTTTTGTACATATTTCACTTTTCTCCTTTATACTGTAACTGCTATTCTAATAGCAAATCCTTCCTAAAAGTTACTGCATTACATTCTTGATTCAATTATCTTTCCACAGATATATAATTTTAGGGCACTACTCCAAAAAAAAAAAAAAAAAAAGCGCTGTTATTAGCTAGTTTGAGAAAATGCACTTTTCCCCAAAAGGTTTCCACAATTTTGGCCACTCCTGTAAATAGCGCCAAGTTGGGTAAAGGTGCTGCAGGAGCTCCGAATGGAGTTGTTTGGACTTTACAGCTTATTGATTAAACGGGGGAGCGTTGCTTCGTGCTTATTTTTAACCTTCAATAGGAGAACTGGAGGAGGCTGTCATGCCAATAATCTCCCTGTCGCTTCATGATCTTAGGGAGTCTGGTTCCAACTCTTCCCTTGTCCTGTCTTTTCTTCTTTTATCGGTCTTTCTCAATTTTTGGCGACTTTAAAATGGGTGAACTTCAACTCTCGGAATTCCCCAGCCGGCCTCTTCTTCCCCTCTACCCATAAGAGTGCCATGATTGGCACCCAGATCTTCAACCTGTGCCAAGGAGAGCCTGCATGCCCCCAAACGGATGGCAGAGTTGCCCTTGCTTTGGGCTCCCTGGTTGCTCTCTGAGCCTCGTGGTTTTTCCTCGCAGACGTTTCGTGACCCAACTAGGGAACACCATCAGTGCTGCGAGGGAGGGTGGGGTTTGCTCCCTGTTTATATACAAGTGGCTTGTCCCATCGGTGTTTGGTGGGAGTTTCTTGGTGGTTCCTTGATTAGGCTGTTGTTTATTGTTAGCTTGATGGTCCGAGTTGATAGTTTAGGAAACGGTTATATACTTGATTCAAGTATATAAACAGAAAGCCAACCCACTCCTTTTTAGCACTGATGATGTTACCTTATAGGGTCAGGAGATGTCTTCAAGGAAACAACCCAGCTCAGAGAGCATCAACGGCCCCACAGTTGTCATTGTTGTCGTTGTTCTCCTCTTCCTCCTCCTCCCAAACCCCACTCCCTCCTAGCACTGATGCTGTTACCTAGTTGGGTCATGAAATGTCTGCAAGGAAACCACCAATCTCAGAGAGTGCCAAGGACCCCATAGTCCGCTTCCTTCTCCTTTCTCTCCTTCTCCTCTTCCTCCTTCTCCTCCCTTCCTTCTTCCTCTTCCTCCTCTACTCCACAAACCCCACTCTCTTTCATCACTGATGATGTTACCATGTTCACTTTACACCAAGGACCCCATAGTCCTCTCCTTTCTCCTTTCTCCCCTTCTCCTTTTCCTCCTCCTCCTCCTTATATCTATCCTTATCCGCTTCCTCCTTCTCCTTCCTTCTTTCCTTCTTCCTCTTCCTTCCTCTTCCTTTTCTTCCTCCTCTACTCCACAAACCCCACTCCCTTCCATCACTGAGGAAGTTACTTTGTTGGGTCATGAAATGTCTCTGAGAAAACCAGCAAGCTCAGGGAGCACCAAGTCGTCGTTGTCATCCTCCTCCTCCTCCTCCTCCTCCTCCTCCTCCTCCTCCTCCTCCTCCTCCTCCTCCTCCTCCTCCTCCTCCTCCTCTCCGCATACCCCACTCCCTTCTACCACTGATGCTGTTACCTACTTGGGTCATGAAACGTCTGCAGGAAAACCACCAATCTCAGAGGGCGCCAAGGGTCCCCAAAGTCTTCCTCCTCTTCCTCCTCCTCCTTTCTAACATTGATGCTGTTACCTAGTTGGGTCATGAAAACGTCTGCAAGAAAACAACCCAGCTCAGAGAGCCCCCCCAGGTTCCTCCACCGTTCCATCCTTACAAATATTCTCCCTAGAGTTTGCTAGTTTCTATCTTATAGAGGAGAGCGGGGGGGAAAAAAACCCAGCGTAAGGCAAGTTGAAAATAAGAGCCTAGCCTCCCCCAAAAGGTTTCTGAAAGGTCCATCCATACAGGAGAAAATTCATTAAACAAACCGTTGTAAGTCGAGGACTACCTGTAGGCTGGAGACAGAAGCTACCCAACAATTTATACCAGAGATCTTCAAACTTGGCAGCTTTAAGACTTGTGGATTTCAACTCCCAGAAAGGCTGGAGAATTCTGGGAGTTGAAGTCCACAAGTCTTAAAGCTCTCATGTTTGGGGACCCCTGAGTTAAGGGGTGCCCTCAACGGGCAGGTGACCTTTGGCCATCCGTGGGGTGAGATTTGAGCCCTCGGAGGGCCAGGGGGAGAAAGAAATCTGAAAGGAAAAATACAAAAACAGACCCCACCCCCACCTCCTCGATGGTGGGTGCCCCCTACAAAGGATTTATTTATTTATTTATTTTGTCTCTGAGCTGAGCCATTGTTTGACTGGCGGTAATTTGGGACCTTCGGTTGATCATTAATCTGAAGAGCCCCGGGTGCCAGGAGAGCACTTTCTCCCAAGCTCGCTAATTAGTAGGAGAAATTTCCAGGCACCAGGAGAGGTTGACCGCTGCGGCGTTTCTCAAATATCGGCAAATTTAAAAAGGGTGGAAGACTTCGACTCCCAGAATTCCCCCCAGCCAGCATGTTGAAGGTGACCCATTTTAAAAGGCTGGTTGGGGAATTCTGGGAGTTGAAATCCAACCCTCCCTTTCTAAGTCAGTGTGGTCCCAATCTTGGTTATTTTTAAGAAGGGTGGACTTCGACTCCCAGAATTCCCTGGCCACCCTTTAAAGATGGACGGACATTAACATGCTTGCTGGGGGAATTCTGGGAGTTGAAGTCCACCCCTCTTAAAGTTGCTGTACACTTTCTAAGTTGGTATGGACCAATTTTGGCTACTTTTAAGAGGGGTGGACTTCAACTCCCAGAATTCCCTGGGAGGGGTGGACTTCAACTCCCAGAGTTCCTCCAGCCAGCATGTTGATGTCTGCCCATCTTTAAAGGGTGGTCAGGGAATTCTGGGAGTCGAAGTCCACCCTTTAAAGATGGGATATTATATATATATATATATAATATATATCTCCAGATGTATTTTAATCTGGGGATTTGGGGTTTCAAATTGGATTGTACCATTTTAATTCTATTTATTGTTGGATTGCTTATTTTGTGAGCCGCCCCGGTAATTGTCACAATATGACAATAAATAAATATATCTGAGCTTGGTGGCCCAACCAGGGTTTGATAGCTTGTTAAGTAAACCCAGTTAATACAAACCATAACCTTAGCGTGTGCAAACCCGGCCTAGCATCCTTGAAAACAGTTGCTTCTCTCTCTGAATTCGATAATCCTTGAATCTACATGTGCTCCAAGAAGATTTAATTCCTTTTCAGTGGCGGATTTTATTCCTGCAGAATTAAGATTGACAGGCCTGCAACTTTCTATCAAGACAGGCTTAATTCTGGGCCCTTCGGATTTATTTTTCAGGTTTCTTTTAAAAAATAGGTCATTTTGAGGAGTGGGGCAGGTGCGGGGAGAACAGAAGCCAGGGAAGTTGTCTGAAGAAGTCCACCCACCAACCTCAGATGCTGGCAACCCCCGCTGGTTACTAATGTCTTTGTCACTTGACAAGTGTGTGTTGTGTGTATCAAAACTCCCACATTGTTCAAGGCGCTTCAGATCCTGGTGGGTTTAGATGGTGGCTTATTTTAGAAACGGGCTTTGATCTCTCTATGCGTTTTCTAGGAGATCCTAGAACATGTTTGTTATCTAGACTTCCTTTTTCTTTTCTTTTTTTTAACCTCTTCCGAATTCTCAGGTTGTGTTGGTTTACAAGTGCTCCTCAAGTCACAACAGTTTGTTTAGTGGCCATTTATCATCTACCTATCTATCATTTATCGTCTGTATCTCTCTCTCTCTCTCTCTCTCTCTCTCTCTCTCTCTCTCTCTCTCTCTCTCTCTCTCTCTCATCATCATCTATCTATCTACCTACCTACCTACCGATCTGTCATTTATCATCTATCAGTTCTTTCATCTATCTATCTATCTATCTATCTATCTATCTATCTATCTATCTATCTACCAGGATCCCGGATCTGTGCATCTTCCGTCACACACTCTCTTATTTCATCAAGCTGGCCTGGCCTAAATCTTCTCCCCTTTTAAATGTATATTTTAATTTGTTTTTAAATTATTGGGTATTTTAAATTTGTCTCAGCCAAATTATTTAATTCGTTTTTATTTTATTTTAAATTTTTGTATTTATGTGCTTTATTTTGTGGCTGTTCACTGCCCTGAGTCCTTCGGGAGTAGGGCGGTATAGAAATCCAATAAAATAAATAAAATAAATATCTATCACCTACCTACCTACCTATCTAACTTGCTGCCATTTATTATCTCTCTCAAATCTATCTATCTATCTATCTATCTATCTATCTATCTATCTATCTATCTATCTATCTATCTATCTATCTATCTACCTATCTATCTATCTATCTATCTCTATCACCTACCTACCTAGTTACCTACCTAGCTGTCATTTATTATCTCTATCAAATCTATCTATCTTACCTATCTTATCTGTCACCTACCTACCTACCTACCTATCTAGCTGTCATTTATTATTTCTATTTATCTATCACCTACCTATCTATCTACCTACCTATCTAGCTGTCATTTATTATCTCTATCAAATCTATCTATCTTACCTATCTTATCTGTCACCTACCTACCTACCTAGCTGTCATTTATCTCTATCAAATCTATCTATCTCTTTATAGATAGAGAAGGGCGGCATATAAATCAAATTAAAAAAAAAATTAAAAAATCATTTTGGTAGGTAGCAGAGGATTGATTGGCTTCAGAGGGGGAGAAGTCCGTCTCCCAGGATCAGATATGCTACTAATTTAACACCAGCAGTGATTCACTTAATAACGGTGACAAGGAAAGGTCGTAAAATGGGGGCAGAACTCACCTAAAAACAGTCTTGCTTAGCAATGGAAATTTTGGACATTGCGGTCGTAAGCCAAGGACTACCTGTTATTTTAAAAGAAGGGTTAGGGGAACCATTTTAGTATTATTTTTTTTAAAATTTGATTTATATGCCACCCTTCTCCGGAGACTCAGGGCGGCTTACAATGCGTTAAGCAATAGCCTTCATACTTTTTGTATATTTATACAAAGTCAGCTTATTGCCCCCACAAACTGGGTCCTCAATTTACCCACCTTAGAAAGGATGGAAGGCTGAGTCAACCTTGAGCCTTGGCGAGATTCGAACCCTGCAGTAATTGCAGGCAGCTGGTCTTAATAACAGGGTGCTTTAGACCACTGTACTACCAAGGCTCTGTATCAAGTATTAAGTAGACCTTAGGCTCCCCCCCTCCCCCCCTTATTCCGAAATCCTGCATAGGAGTGGTGCGTTGGCCTAGAGGTGGAGCTCACAATCGCGAGGCTGTGAGTTCAATCCTAGGTAGAGGCAGATATTTCTCTCTCTCTGGGCACGATGAGAATATATCTGCCGAACAAAACTCCGCATTGGCGACAGGAAAGGCATCCGGCCAGTAAACACTCAGCTCCATTCGGTTGCCCAGACTCCACCCCTGGTGCAAGGGATTATAGGGTCATTAAAAGAAGGTGATGATTCCGAAATCCTGCTTATTCCTATTGCCAAGAAAGATGAAAAGCCTCTATTTAGGGACTTGTGGCTGTGCAGCCGAGCGTGCATAGTATGTTAGGTATTTATTCTACTTGAGCATTGTGTAGTTTGCATTACAGTGCACTCACTTCTGCTGCTGCCATTATCCCTTTTGCTTTCCAGCAAATTCTGGTATCGGTTAGAGGACACAAGCCCTTGTTGTAACAGCCTATAAAGAATCCTGCCTTTTTAAATCGCCTTTTAATTGGTTATTCGACTGCCCAAGTGCCTCTACAATCCAAGCACGGTATTTGAAACCTGAAAATATTCTTAGAGAGAGAGACCAATTCCGTACAATATAGGAAAATCTGCTCTCTTGGTGAAGGGTGGGGGACGGGGGGTTGGACTAGATGACCTACAAGGTCCCTTCCAGCTCTGTTATTACTCTGTTATTCAGAAGTCGTGGGAGGACAAGAAGCAATGGGTGGAAACTAATCAAGGAGAGAAGCAACCTAGAACTAAGGAGAAATACTGGAAGTTTTTAAAAAAGAGATTGGACAATCCTTTGCCCGAAATGGTGTAGGGTTTCCTGCCTAAGCAGGGGGATGGACTAGAAGACCTCCAAGGTCCCTTCCAACCCTGTTACTCTATTCTATTCTAACATCTTGCTGCAGACAGGGCTTCTTGGATTTTAATATTTTGTCCACTGTGCTTCACTTTTTTTTCCCCCTAGTCTTTTTTTTTTTTTAAAGGAAGCTAACAGTGTCCTCGACTTACGATCACAATTGGCACCCCAGCCCCCCCCCAAAAAATTCCCACCGCTAAGCAAGACGGCTGTGAAGTGAGTTTGGACCCCGTTTTCTGACTTTTCTCGCCACAGTGGTTAAGTGAATGACCGCGGTTCTTAAGGTAGTATATCCCGGCTTCCCCTTCGACTTTGCGTGTCGAGAAGGTCACAAAAGGGGAATCACGTGACGCTGCGACCGCCGTAAATATGAGTCGGTTGCCAAGCGCCTGAGGTTTCGTCCCGTGATCGGGGATGGTGCAGCGGTCGTAAGTGTGAAAAACGGTCAGAAGTTACTTGTTCCAGTGCTGTTGTAACTTCGGTTACTCAATAAGCAGTTGTAAGTTGAGGACTACCTGTATCAAAGTCTGGGACTTGTATGTATGTATGTATGTATGTATGTATGTATAATAAAAAGTCCCAGACTTAGATTGATAAATTATTTATATATATATATATATATATATATATATATATATATATATATATATATATATATATATAAATTATTTCAGGTGTGTGTATCTATGTATGTGTATGTATAGATATATATTGATAGATATCAATCAAAGTCTGGGACTTTTTATTATACATACATGCATATTTACATATGTATTTATATTTAATTTAAATATATATTTAATATATTTAAATATATATTTAAATATATTTTATATATTTAAATATTAAATATATTTAATACCGGGCCTGGTGGCTCAGCAGACTGATAGCATTGTGATTAACACCAGCTGCCTGCAATTACTGTAAATTCGAATCTCACCAGGCTCAAGGTTGACTCAGCCTTCCATCCTTTCTAAGGTAGGTAAATTGAGGACCCAGTTTGTGGGGGCAATAAGCTGACTTTGTATAAAATATACAAAAGGATGAAGGCTATTGCTTAACACATTGTAAGCCGCCCTGAGTCTCCGGAGAAGGGCGGCATATAAATCAAATCAAATTAAATAAATAAATATATATATATATATATATTTAAAAAACTTATATTTTTAAATATATTAAAATATGTTTTTCACCTGAAATAATTCTCAGCTTTTTTTCAGGATGTCTTTTCCTCTCAAATCCGTCTGCTGTTTACCAGCAGGCTTGTTTGCAGCGGACTTCAACTTGATTTTCAGGATTGCAAGGCTTGTGTTGAAAGGCCTAGGAATTCACGCCACGTGATCCTTAACCAGCCTAGCAGTGTCAGGATACAACTCGTGAGCCCCCTCCAGGGCAACCTGAGCTAGGGAAAAGATGGCACCGGCTAAGGGTTTGTGTAAACCCTTAAGTGTACTCGGCATGACTTGGAGAGATGGCTGGGAGTTATTTTTAAATCTACCCCCTGATAAATAAGCCCTATTGGTTTCTGACACCTAGCTCACCACTAAATAATATTTAAAAGAGGGCTGCTTCCTAGGTAGGCCTCATTACAGGCGGTCCTCGACTTACAACCGCTTGTTTAGTGACCATTCGGACTTACGGCACTCAAAAAAGAGACTTACGGCCACTTTTCACACGACCGTGGTCATACGGATCAAAATTCAGGCGCTTGGCGCCTGACTCGTATTTATGACGGTTGCAGTGTCCTGGGATCATGGGATCCTGTTTTGCGACCTTCCAACAAGCAAAGTCAAAGGGGAAACCCGATTCACTTAACAACTATGGTACTAACTTAACATCTGCTGTGATTCACTTAACAACTGTGGCAAGAAAGGTCATAAAAACGGGGCAAAACTCACTTTTAACAAATGTTTCACTCGTCATCTTCTTTTTAACGACCCCATAATCCCTTGTATCGGGCTGGAGTCTGGGCAACTGAATGGAGCTGAATGTTTACTGGCCGGATGCCCTCCCTGTCGCCAATGCGGAGTTTTGTTCAGCAGACATATTCTCATCGTGCCCAGAGAGAGAAAAGATCTGCCTCTACCGAGGATCGAACTCACTAATAACTTTGATTTTGGGCTCAATTGTCATAACTTGAGGTTTGTGAGTCATTTTTTTTTCAGCGCTCGTCACTTGAGGTCACTAAATGGACTGTTGTAAATCAAGGACTCTCTGTAGTGTTTAACAAAAAAAGTGTATAATTGTGAGTCGAAATTGTTTTGTACCGCCGCAACCATCCCAGCCCCCAAAACACCTGTTTGCCTTCCAAGGTGCTCCGGCTTAATCGGTAACAGAGTTGGAAGGGACCTTAGAGGTCATCTAGTCCAACCCCTTGCTTACGCAGGAGACCTGTACTAGGGATTCGAACCGCCGACCTTTCTGATCGACAAGCTCAGTGTCTTAGCCGCTGAGCCACCTAGACCGGCTTTCCTTGCCTTCTCGTTGACTTTGCTCTTACAAACCAGGGAAGCAAAATATTTTCCCACTTCAGTTGGAATGGCAGGGGAGGAGAAACCTGTGTGAAGCCGTTAATCATCATTAATTACAGAGCTTCCCCTGGGCCCGCGCGTCTAGGCTGAGTCTGCAAAATAGGTCAGCGTTCCCATTTTCCAGGTGGGTAAAACCGAGGCTCAGGGAAGAGGGAGAGGGACTCGCCAGGCCCAGCCAACATAATAAAAAAAAATTCTCCAGGCTTCTGAAACAGCCTAGATTTCAAAGGGACGAACCCGTCTGGTGCCTTATTGGGAACAACTTCATTCGCCAAGTTTGTTGGTTTGTGTTGGGCCGCAACGATACTGTGCAACTGCGGCTGAAAAAAATATGTAATTTTTTTTTAAAAAGTTTGTTGGTAAGGCTTTCAAGGTGGAAATTCCTTCCTTGGAAGAAGGCCAAGAAGTGGGTAGAACTAAAAAGATTAGGGCAGGATTGAGCGGATAAATTCTTGGACCAAGTTTCCAGGCGTCTGTCTTGTGTTTATCCTCGTAACTCGAATTTTTTTTATTTTTTATTTTTTGCATTTTTAAGCCTATCTGTTTCTGACATGCGATACAGGTCCTCGACTTACGGCTGGCTATTCCTTTGTGTGCTATTCGAAGTTGCAACGGCACTAAAAGAAAAAAAAAAGTGGTTTATAGCAATAGCACTCGGACTTATATACCGCTTCACAGGGTTTTTGCAGCCCTCTCTAAGCAGTTTACAGAGTCAGCCTGTTGCCCCAAACAATCTGGGTCCTCGTTTTACCCACCTTGGAAGGATGGAAGGCTGAGTCAACCTTGAGCCAGTCAGAATCGAACTGCTGGCATGGGCAGAGTTAGCCTCCAATACTGCATTCTAACCTCTGTGCCACTTCCTTCCTCCCTCCTTTTTCCCTCTGCGTCTCCCTCTCTTTGTCCCTCTTCCTCCCTCCCTTCCTCCTCCCTTCCTTCCTTCACCTCTCCCTTCGTCTTCTTCCCTTACTCCTTCTCTCCCTCTCTCTTTTTCCCTCTTCCTCCCCCCTCCCTCCTTTCCTTCACCTCTCCCTTCATCTTCCTTCCTCCCTCCCTCCCTCCTTTGTCCCTCTGCCTCTCCCTCTCTCTTTGTCCCTTTTCTTCCCTCCCTTTCTCCCTCATTTCCTTCCTTCACCTCTCCCTTCATCTTCTTCCCTTACTCCTTCTCTCCCTCTCTTTTTCCCTCTTTCTCCCTGCCCTCCCTCCCTTCCTTCACCTCTCCCTTCATCTTCCTTCCTCCCTCCCTCCCTCCCTCTACCTCTGCCTCTCTCTTTGTCCCTCTTCCTCCCTCCCTTCCTTTCTTCCCACTTAGCAATAGACCATAGATTTATATACCGCTTCACAGTGCTTTCCAGCCCTCTCTAAGCAGCTTACAGAGTCAGCCTCTCGGCCCCAACAATCTGGGTCCTCGTTTTACCGACCTCGGAAGGACAGAAGGATGAGTCAACCTTGAGCCAGATTCGCTTAACAGCTGCAAGATTCCCTTAACAGCTGCAGTAACAAGTGGCAAAAGTTCGTACGGTGAGGCACATCCTTTTCAAACAACTGCCTTACTTAGCAATGAAAATTTGGGGGCTCAGTTATGCTCGTAAATCGAGAATGGCCCGTACTGAACCTCTTGACAATGACGGTGACCTTCCTTGGCTTATCTCAAAATTCAGTGCCTTCGAATCCTAAAGTTTTTTGGTTGTGTACAGGTCTTCCTCCCCCCCCCCCCCCCAAAAAGCCCCCGGGTTCCTTTTTTAAAATCTCTGCCGGGGGAGAGAATGACTCTGGGAGAAATGCAATCCTGCTGACCTTTCTCAAAATCTTTAAATCTGGCTGGGCCAAAGATTGCACCCGCCAAGTATTGATTACACGGAGTGCCAAAGAGAGAACGAAATAATCCAGCCTCGGCATTCTTTCAGGATTGCTTAGCTCACGTTTGGGGCTGATCCTTTACCCAGAGCAGAAACAGGGCATCTCTTGAGCTGGCTGCTGTACAGCTAGTCCTCGACTTACGGCCATAATTGACGGCCAAAACTTCTGTTGCTAAGTGAAACCTTTGTTAAGTGAATTTTGCCCCCATTTTATGACCGACCTTGCCTCAGTGGTGCAGGGAGCACCTCTTTCTCCTTCTGTCCTGGCCACTTTTTACAGAGGCACGATTGAGAGCATTGTAACAAACTACATCACTGTTGGGTTTGGTGGCAGCAGTGCCTCAGAAAGTCCCTACAGAGAGTGGTGAGGACAGCGGAGAAGATTATAGGAAACTCGCTTCCCGTTATTCAGGATGCTGCTTACAAGCGCTATGTGCTTGGAGCTCAAAGCATTGTTAGAGACCCCACACACCGACTTTACGGTCTGTTTCTGTTGCTCCTCTCTGGGAATGGGTTTCGGAGTATTTCTCGCAGGACTACCAGATTCTGGAACAGCGAGGCCATCTGTTTGAGAAACTTGCAAGATTTGTTTTTCTCGCCATGTACATCAATACATCCAAACTAGACTGTGTTGTTTCTCTGGGTCATGTAACATATGTGGATATATGCATAAATTTGTATTTATGTATTCATTTATTTTGTCATAGTTGATTTGTATATTGGAGGTGGTGACCCTTTGAGAGCTGTATGCCATGAAATTTCATTTTAATGTGTGCTAATTAGTGTACATTCAGAGTGACAACAAACTTGTTATTCTATTCCATTCACCCCAGATAGCTGGTTTCCACTCCACTGTCTCAGATAAACTCAGAAAAACCAGGTTAAAACCATAAAGAGCATGGCTCAGCTAACCAGGTGTTAATGACTTTGTGCAAATAATAGCTCGTAAATTCCCGTCTGCTAATCCTCCTGAGTCCATATTAAGTCTGGAGAAAGTTCTGGGAGAAATGGCAGCACCCAGGGACCTTCGCTCCCGAACGAGAGAGCCTTTGGGGGGGGGGAGTTTTGATTGAAATAAAGCTAGTTTGTTCATGAACAGAGGGACCGAATCAAGATCTGGTGAAGTTCTCGTGCTGCTTTATAAAGCTTTAGTAAGGCCACACTTTGGAATATTGCATCCAGTTCTGGTCACCAGAATACAAAAACGATGTTGAGATTCTGGAAAGAATGCAGAGAAGAGCAACAAAGATGATTAGGGGACTGAAGGTTAAAACATAAGAAGAACGGTTGCAGGATTTGGGTTTGGCTAGTCTAGAGAAAAGAAGGACTGGAGGAGACGTGATAGCAGTCTTCCAATATTTGAGGGGCTGCCTCAAAGAGGAGGGAGGGGGTCAACCTATTTTCCAAAGGATCTAAAGGCAGGACAAGAAGCAACGGATGGAAACTCATCAAGGACAGAAGCAACCTAGAACTAAGTAGGAATTTCCTGACGGTGAGAACAATTAACCATTGGAACGACTTGCCACCAGAAGTCGTGGGTGCTTCATCGCTGGAGGCTTTTAAGAAGAGACTGGACAGCCATTTGTCTGAAATAGTCAAGGGTTTCCTGCTCAAGCAGAGGGTTGGACTAGAAGACCTCCAAGGGCCCTTCCAACTTTTATTATTCTATGTTCTAGAGCTAGATTTGGCAGGTGGGGTTTCTCTTTTTTAACCAGTTGCAAGAATTGCATTTTCTAACTGCAGCAGGAATATTTTTAAACTCTCCAAAATGGTTGTCCCTTCTCTGGGCTAGGCAAAAATGTGTGAGTTAGTGTCATAAAAAATGTGAGTTTAATAGAGGATGCTCAAGTGGTTTGTTTGTTTATTTATTTATTTATTTATAGGCCACCCTTCTCCGGAGACTCAGGGCGGCTTACAATGCATCAAGCAATAGCCTTCATACTTTTGTATATTTTATACAAAGTCATCTTATTGCCCCCACAATCTGGGTCCTCGTTTTACCTACCTTAGAAAGGATGGAAGGCCGAGTCAACCTTGAGCCTGGTGAGATTTGAACTTGCAGTAATTGCAGGCAGCTGATGTTAATAGCAGTGCTTTAGTCTGCTGTGCTACCAGGGCTCCTTGCCCTGGTATAGGGTAAGTGTTGGCATTAAGAGATGGGTAGAGAAGGAAGAATTAGAATCTTTCAGTCCAGGTACACGTGGTCCTCGACCTACGACCACAATTGAATCGTTGAAATTTCCATTCCTAAGTGAGGCAGTTGTTGAGAGTTTTGCCCCGTTTTTATGACCTTTTATGCCATTTGCGCCACATTTTGTGATTATTTTTTTTTTATTGCCACAGTTCTTAAATCACTGCTGTTGTTAAGTGAATCATTTAGTCGTTGTGCGAATTTGACTTTGCAAAAGGGGATCACATGACCCCTGGACACAGCAACCGACATAAATACTATCCAGTTACAAAGCGTCCGAATTTTAATCACGTGACCACGGGGACGCTGCAACGGTCATAAGTGTGAACAATGGTCATAAGTCACTTTTTTCAGCACCTTTGTAACTTCGAATGGTCACTAAACGAATGGTTATAAGTGCAGCACTGCCTGTATTAAAATTGTAAACCTTTTTTTTTTTTTTTTTTGAAAAATCCAGTAATATAATTCTTCTTTTCCTCTTTGCATGGAACTAGCCGGGCGAGGAAAAGTCTCAGTTTTTGTTTTTAAAATTACAAAATTTCTAGACCTCTTTGCAAAGTGTCTTCCTGCACAGGGCCGAAGAGATGGGTTACGTAGGTTTTTTTTTTGGGGTGTGTGTGTGTATTTTTAACATTGCCCCATCAGGAACTGAGATTTTGTGGCTGAACCTCTCTGAGGTTCAGAGGTTTCGTGGCTGGTGATCTCTTGAGCTTGGTGGTTTTCTTACAGACGTTTCATGACCCAACTAGGTTACATCATCAGTGCTGGAAGGGTTTGGGAGGAGGGAAAGGAAGCGAGAACTGTGGGGGTCCTTGGTGATCTCTGAGCTTGGTGGTTTTCTTACAGACGTTTCATGACCGAACTAGGGAACATCATCAGGGTTAAAAGGGAATGGGGTTTGTGGAGAGGAGGAGGAGGAAGAAAGCATGGGGCTTTTGATAGTTTCTGAGCTTGGTGGTTTTCTTACAGACGTTTCATGACCGAACTAGGGAACATCATCAGCGCTAGAAGGGAATGGGGTTTGTGGAGAGGAGGAAGAAGAGAAAGGAGGAGGAATAAAGGGGAGGGAGAGAGGAAGGAAGGAAGGAAAGAAAGAAATGAGAAGGAGGACGCGTGGTGTATTCTGAGCTTGGTTGTTTTCTTGCAGACATTTTATGACCGAACTAGGGAACATCATCAGGGTTAAAAAGGAATGGTGCTTGTGGAAAGGAGGAAGAAGAGAAAGGAGAAGGAATAAAGGGGAGGGAGGGAGGGAGGAAGGAAGGAGGAAATGAGAAGGAGGATGCTTGGTGCTCTCTGAGCTTGGTTGTTTTCTTGCAGACATTTAATCACCCAACTAGATAACATCATCAGTGCTTGGGACCTTGAATGTGTGGGCTTCAACTTGACCTAGATTGTCCCCTGTGGCCTCTCTCTTTGGAGTCATCCTGGGTTAGCATTGCTGGCTGGGGAATTCTGGGAGTTGAAGTCCCCACCTCTACAAGTTAACCAAGTTTGACAGAAAAACCAACCAGAGATGATCCAGTAAGGGGGGGAGGGAGAGAGATTATTATTGTTATTGTTGTTGTTGTTGTTATTATTATTATTATTATTATTATTTAGTGAGATTCACAGCCTTTGAGGCTGGTTAATAGCTCAGCAGCTCGAGTCCTAACCAAGGACCTAGGAACTGTTAAGGTATCGTCGGAGGATGTAAGCTGTTCCGAGTAAGGTGGTTTTTTGTAGAGTCAAAATGTTCAAGTCCGGCAAATTTAGAATTTCTAAATAGCGGGGTAACCCTTTGGGTATTGCTCCGAGGGCTCCAATTACAATCGGGACAACACACGATTTCTTTTTCCAAAGTCGCTCAACTTCAATTTGCAAGTCCCGGTACTTTGTGATTTTTTTCTTCTGCTTTATTTATTATTTATTAATAATATTTACTAAATATTATTAAATATTATTATTTATAAATAAATAATAATATTTATTTATTATTAATTATTATTATTTCAATTTATATGCCGCCTTTCTCCGAAGACTCAGAGAGTAAGTCCTCTGCCTTGAAACCAAGTGAATGCCCACCTACTCGTATGTACTGAGTTGACCTTACTAACCGCGACATGTCAAGTAGCCTCCTTCCTGGTTAATATTGGACGGGAAATCTCCCCACCCGTAGGCTAGACTGGAAAGCAAACAAATTCAGGAGGCCAGAGTAGAAAATTATTTCCATTCTGTTGACCCCCAAAGCTTGGTAGATAATGTCGGTTGAAGGAGAGACGTTCCTCGGGTAGGAAGGGAAGTTCACCTGGTAGGAAACATTTTAGGTTGGGCACGGAGGCTTGGCTTTCTGCCCAAGAATGGCTCGGGGAAAACATTCCTGCTTCCTCCCCCCCATCATAGGTCTACCCAGGAGGAAGGGGAAGGAGGAGGCCCGATCCTGGCATTCATGGGTTGACCTTGGATGTCCGGTAACCTTCAGAGGGCCCGGTAGCTTTGTCTCATGTGCTGCCAGCTTCCTGCCTCATTGTGTTGGTTCGGCAGGTGGCATGGGGAAAGAACATCCTTGCCCAGACTTAGTTTCCCCAAGGGAGTCCTTTCGGAAAGGATTGGCAGCGGTGCCCCTTGTGGGGTTCATTGGTCAACGCCCTTGGTTCTGCCAAAAATGATACCTTCAGCTGCATTAATGAACGTTACTTCTGGTGCTTGGTTTAAGGCAAGGGTCTCCAACCTTGGCAACTTTAAGCCTGGCAGACTTCAACTCCCAGAATTCCCTAGCCAGACTTGCTGGCTGGGGAATTCTGGGAGTTGAAGTCCGCCAGGCTTAAAGTTGCCAAGGTTGGAGACCCCTGTGCTAGAAAACTACCACACTCAGACAGCACCAAGGACCTCACAGTCTTCCTCCTCTTCTTCCTCCTCCTCCTTTCCCACTTCCCAAATCCCCTCCCTTCTAGCACTGATGATGTTACCTAGTTGGGTCATGAAACGTCTGCAAGAAAACAAGTCTGCTCAGGGTGCCCCAAGGACCCCACAGCCGTCCTCCAAAACCACCACTCCGCAAACCTCCACACCCTTCTAATACTGGGAGTTGAAGTCCGCCAGGCTTAAAGTTGCCAAGGTTGGAGACCCCTGGTTTAAGAAGCAGATAGCAGAATAAACAGAGTTGGAAGGGACCTTGGAGGTCTTCTAGTCCAACCCACTGCTCAGGCAGGAGACGCTAAAACATTTCAGACAAATGGCTGTCCAGTCTCTTCTTGAAAATCTCCAGTAATGGAGCACCTGCAACTTCTGGTGGCAAGTAGTTCCACCGGTGAATTGTTCTCACCGTCAGGAATTTTCTCCTTAGTTCCAGGTTGCTTCTCTCCTTGATCCGTTTCTATCCATTGCTTCTTCTCCTGCCTTCAGGTCGTTTGGAGATGTTGTGGCTCCGTTACCTGATTGTTAAGTGAATCACGTGGTGGTTAAACAAATCCAACTTAGCTTAGCTTGTCTGAAGGGCGCAGTTGGCAAGCATTTGAACCCAGGACTCTGCAACAAGGTCGCCAATACAGGTCGTCCTCAACTTAACGGCCACAGTCGAGTCCCAGCATTTCTGTTGCTAAGCGAGGCATTTGCTCGAGTGAGTTTCGCCCCATTTTACGACCTTCCTTGCCCCCGTTGTTAAGTGCATCGGTGCATCAGTGACACGGTTGTTAAGTGAATCCGGCTTTCCCCGTTGACTTTGCTCATCAGAAGGTCGCAAAAAGGGGATCACAGGGCGACCGTCATAAATACGAATCAGTTGCCAAGCTTCTGAATTTTGATCGCGTGGCCGCTGGAACGGTCATAAGTGTGAACAGCGGTCCTAAGCCACATTTTTCAGCGCCATTGAAACTTCGAAGGGTCACTAAACGAACGGTTGTAAGTCGAGGACTCCCTGTATTGTCCTTTTCTCAACGCCTGGCATTCTTCCCGGTTTGTTGACACCGTCGGTTGGTCGTGCTGGCAAAACGTCGCTCATTCTTTTCATTCTCTTCTGGGTTATTCATGGCTGCTTCAGGCATGACGGTGCTGTTCCTTAGACTTCCTCTACAAGCTTGTTTTTCAGTTGTCCCAAAGGTGCTATTTTTATTTTTTGTTTTGTTTCAAGAGGCAACTGGACTTTCTCGGGTGTTTTTTTTTCCCCTCTTTGTGAAGACGTTTCGCTTCTCCTCCAAAAAGCTTCTTCAGTTCTAACCTGAAGTTCTGACTTATTCCCACAGAAAATGATATCAGAAGCTGCAAAGTATGATTGAGGGAAATATCTAGGGAGATTCTCAAGTTATCCAGGCCGTGGTGCTTTTTGTCAAGAGGCAACTGGACTTTCTGGATATTTTTTTTTTTCTTTGAAGACATTTCGCTTCTCATCCAAGAAGCTAGAAAAAGCGCAGAGAAGAGCAACCAGGATGATGAGGGGACTGGAGGCTCAAACATACGACGAACGGTTGCAGGAACTGGGCATGGCTGGTCTAGTGAAGAGAAGGACCAGGGGAGACAGGAGAGCATCTTCCAATATTTGAGGGGCTGCCACAGAGAGGAGGAAGGAGGTCGAGCTATTTTCCAAAGCACCTGAAGGCCAGACAAGGAAGAATGGATGGAAACTGATCAAGGAGAGATTCAACCTGGAAATAAGGAGGAATTTTCTGACAGTGAGAACAATCAACCCATGGAACAGAAGTTGCCTTCAGAAGTTGTGGGAGCTTCATCCCTGGAGGCCTTCAAGAAGAGACTGGACTGCCATCTATCAGAAATGGTGTGGGGTCTCCTGCTTGGGTGGGGGGTTGGACTAGATGACCTCCAAGGTCCCTTCCAACTCTGTTATTCTGTTATTATTCTGTTATTCAGACGTTGTGGGAGCTTCATTCCTGGAGGCTTTCAAGAAGGGACTGGACTGCCCTCTGACAGAAACGGTGTAGGGTCTCCTGCTTGGACAGGGTGGACTAGATGACCCTACGAGATCCCTTCCGACTCTGTTAATCTGTTACAGCTTCCTCAACTCTGACTGGATTAGTGGGGAATGGAAGAGCTGAAGAAGCTCCTTGGATGAGAAGCGAAACGTCTTCAAAAGAAAAACCAAGAAAGTCCAAGTTGCCCCTCGAAAAAAACACATTTGGGACAACTTGGATGACTTGAGAATCTTCATAGACAATTTGTTTTTTTCAGTTAATGCTGATTTCAGGGTGAATTGCATTTCGGGTTGGCAAGGGGGAAAACCTTAGAAAGTTTGTCCGGCGAAGAGCGGAAGCCGACCTTGTGGTAACAGGCAGTCCTCAGCTTAACGACCACAATGGAGCCCAACGTTTATGTTGCTAAACGAGACGGTTAACTGAATTTTCCTCCATTTTATAGCCTTTCTTGCCACAGTCCTTCAGGGACGGTTGTTAAGTGAATCTTTCTTCGCTTGTCAGAAGGTCGCAAAACAGGGTCACGTGACACCCCCCCCCCGAGGACACTGCAACCGTCATAAATACGAGTCAGTTGCCAAGCGTCCGAATTTGGATCACGTGACCCTGGGGACACTGCAACGGTCGTAAACATGAAAAACGGTCATAAGTCACTTTCCCCCCCCCCCCCACTGCCGTTGTAACTTCGAATGGCCACTAAACGGATGGTTATAAGTGCAGGACAATCTGTATTAAAATTGCAATCCTATTTTTTTTTAAAAAAAAATCCAGTAATATTAGTTCTTTCCCTCTTGGCACGGAACTAACCTGGATAGGAAGCGTCTCGATTTTTTTTGTTTTTAAAATAACAACATTTCTGGATCTCTTTGCGAAGCGTCTTCCTGCGCAGGGCCGGAGAGATGGGTCATGTAGTTTATTTTGTGCGTGTGGGGGGGATTTTTAACACTTGTCCCATCAGGCACTGAGTTTTCCTAGCTGAACCTCTGTTTTGGAACTTCAGTGACGAGGATATGACAGAAATCCTGAGAATGTCGCTTTTTCCAGTGACGGTGTAACGCTGAATGGTCACTCAATGAACTGTCGTAAGTCGAGGACGGCCTGGGTTAAAGATTCCTTCCGCTGGAAAGGATGTTGAAAACCTAGCAACGGTGGTGGTGTACTCGCCCTCTCTTAACTCCGTGTTGCTAAAATGAGTTTTGTAAAGTTTCCACTCCCGTCCCCATGTCCCTCCGAAGCCGGAAAAACCTGTTTGGCCAGCGAGTAACCTGATTTAAAAAAAACAACAACAACAAGCTTTGTTTACATCATGGTTACGCCATCCAGGTTAGAATAGCTCCGGCTCTATGGAGACCGCGTTGCATTCCGACATTATAGAGGTATACTCCTCCAAGTTACGACCAGCATTGAGCGCCAAATTTCCATTGCTAAGCGAGACAATTGTTCAGTGAGTTTTGCCCCCATTTTACCACCCTTCTCGCCACAGGTTGTTAAGCGAATCGTTTGGGTCATTAAGCGAATCTGGCTTCCCCGTTTGTCCGCCACGTGGCCCGTGGAAAGTGCAGCCGTAAATACAGGCCAGTTGCCAAGCCTCGGCGTTTTGCCTTGGTCGTTAAGTGTGAAAAACCAACGTCGGTTTCTCAGTGCTGTTCTCGCTTCAAACGGTCACTAAACGAATGGTCGTAAGTCAAGGACTAACAGTAGTAAAAGAGCTAAGTATTCACTGGTGCTGTTTTCTATATCAGAGGCGGGGAATGATGGGCCTTTTATGACTGGCGGACTTCAACTCCCAGAATTCCTGAGCCAGCCTCATTCCCCACCTCAGATCTATGTACTATCCGGCTTAAATACTCATTCCCATAACTTTTAGCTTAGTGAAACATTACATCATGTGGCAAATTTATATGGCATAAACTTTGTCACAAATCATTTTATGACATGAGGCAACTGTCATAAACCATTTCCTGTGCTTTTGTTTGACTACAATATACATACATACATACATACATACATACATACATATATATGTATGTGTGTGTGTGTATAAAAATCATAAAAATCTTGCATAAAAATCTTGGTTTACGTAGGAAGAATCTGGCTAAAGAGAAATACATACATACATAAATACATACATACATAAATACATACATACATACATATATGGCACACACTTCTTCTTGTGCCATATCCGTCATCGGACATTGGCGATCCTATTTTTATCAACAGCCACACGAAAAAGTGCTGCTGAGTTTTGTCCAAACAAAACTTAATTTTGAAGCCATTAAGGTTTTTTCTTCTGCCTGGACCTCCTTTGCCTTCAATCTTCCCTTAGAGGATTAAGGGAAGGATGTTGTATTTTTCCAGGTGTCACATCACATGTCCAAAATATTCCAACTTTTGCTTTTTAAAAAAAATGGTTTTGAGAGTGTATTCGGTTAACAGACGCGACGGGAAAAGTCGTAACATGGCAGGGGAACTCACTTAACCAATGTCTCAGTTAGCAAGATTAATTTTGGGCTCCATTGCGGTCGTTGGTCGAGTTGTCATCGGGGAAGCCAGCAGGAAGTCAGACGTTCCACTGAGTTATTTGACAAGTTGGCTTGTTCTGATCCTGGAAATAGAATAGAGTAACAGAGTCGGAAGGGACCTTGGAGGTCTTCTAGTCCAACCCCCTGCTCAGGCAGGAAACCCTCTCCCATTTCAGACAAATGGTTGTCCAATCTCTTCTTAAAAACATCCAGTGTTAGAGCATCCACAACTTCTGGTGGCAAGTAGTTCCACTGATTCATTGTTCTCACCATCAGGAAATTCCTCCTTAGTTCTAGGTTGCTTCTCTCCTTGATCAGTTTCCATCTGTGGCTTCTTGTCCTTCAAATGCTTTGGAGAACAGCTTGACTCCCTCTTTTTGGGGGCATCCCCTCAAATATTGGAAGACTGCTATCATGTCACCCTTAGTCCTTCTTTTCATCAAACTAGACATATCCAATTCCAGCAACCGTTCTTTATATGTTTTAGCCTACAGCCCCCTAAAATCATCTTTGTTGCTCTTCCCTGCCCTCTTTCTAGAATGTCCCCACATGGGATCTGGGTCATTTGTGATCGCACTGTTGCTTCCTAGTTACACGAGCTGAGCTCAAAATACAGAAGGCCGGTGGCTACCACATCCTTAACTGTAATCTCATTTTAACTTCAGTTACGTTTCTTTGGGGAAGAAATATTGCCGGAGGTGGGTGGGTGGGTGGGTTTTGAGATATCGTTTCACTCTGGCTGTCAACCTTTGCTGCCACCTTGAACAAAATGTGCTTCGCGTAGATCTCGGAGAGATCATCCACCCGGGTGTTTCCATAAAAAGCCACTTGTGCAGGCAACGTGCGTGCTAATTCTCCCATCGGTACAAGGCTGCTTGTAAAAGAAGAAGAAACAACAAACCTGAATCTGTCCAATTTCCAAGTCAGCGTGATCCGATCTTGGCAACTTTTTAAGAGGGGTGGACTTCGACTCCCAGAATTCCCCCAGCCAGCATGTTGAAGTCCGTCCATCGTAAAAGGCATGCCAGGGAATTCTGGGAATCGAAGTCCACCCCTCTTAAAAGTAGCCAAAATTGGTCTGTACCGACTTAGAAAGTAGATAGCAACTTTAAGAGGGATGGACTTCAACTCCCAGAATTCCCCCAGCCAGCATATTGAAGTCCCACCTATTTTTAAAGGGTGGCCAGGGAATTCTGGGAATCGAAGTGCACCCCTCTTAAAAGTAGCCAAAAGTGGTCCATGCCAACTTAGAAAGTGGATAGAAACATTAAGAGGGATGGACTTCAACTCCCAGAATTCCCCCAGCCAGCATGTTGAAGTCCGTCCATCGTAAAAGGCGTGCCAGGGAATTCTGGGAATCGAAGTGCACCCCTCTTAAAAGTAGCCAAAATTGGTCCATACCAACTTAGAAAGTGGATAGCAACTTTAAGAGGGATGGACTTCAACTCCCAGAGTTCCCCCAGCCAGCATATTGAAGTCCCCCCCATTTTTAAAGGGTGGCCAGGGAATTCTGGGAATCGAAGTGCACCCCTCTTAAAAGTAGCCAAAATTGGTCCATACCAACTTAGAAAGTAGATAGCAACTTTAAGAGGGATGGACTTCAACTCCCAGAGTTCCCCCAGCCAGCATGTTGAAGTCCGTCCATCGTAAAAGGCGTGCCAGGGAATTCTGGGAATCGAAGTGCACCCCTCTTAAAAGTAGCCAAAATTGGTCCATACCAACTTAGAAAGTAGATAGCAACTTTAAGAGGGGTGGACTTCAATTCCCAGAATTCCCCCAGCCAGCATATTGAAGTCCCCCCTATTTTTAAAGGGTGGCCAGGGAATTCTGGGAATCGAAGTCCACCCCTCTTAAAGTAGCCAAAATTGGTCCATACTGACTTAGAAAGTGGATAGAAACTTTAAGAGAAGTGGACTTCAACACCCAGAGTTCCCCCAGCCAGCATGTTGAAGTCTCCCTATTTTTAAAGAGTGGCCAGGGAATTCTGGGAGTTGAAGTGCACTGCTCCTAAAAGTTGCTAAGATTGGGACCAGACTGACTTAAAAAGTGGATAGCAACTTTAAGAAGGGTGGACTTCAACTCCCAGAATTCCCCAGCCAGCCTTTTTAAGGTGAGTGGACTTCCACATGCTGTGGCTGAGGAATTCTGGGAGTTGAAGTCCACCCCTCTAAAAAGTAGCCAAGATTGGGCCACACTGCCTTTGAAAATGGATAGCAACTTTAAGAGTGGTGGACTTCGAACTCCCAGAATTCCCCAGCTAGCATGTTGGAAGTCCACCCATCTAAATAGGCTGGCTGGGGAATTCTGGGAGTTGAAGTCCATACATCTTTAAATGGCCAAATATGGAGCAAGAGAGACGCAGGGAATTTTTCCAGGGTTAGCAAAAAATAATTTTTAAGTGCAGGGCTTAAATTGGAACAGCAAAGGGAAAAGCCCGCGGGAACCTGGCTGCAAACCTCATCTTAATTATTCAGACTTCCTGTTTTTCCCTTCGATACGGCAACATAAATAGTTGTTCATCCAACCTGAAGCCGTACTTCCTTCTGGAAACTGCCAGGGTTGCACCAGCCTGAATAAACATTTCACAATTTTAGGAATCCGTGTCCCGTTTCTGGGCCACAAGGTATCTGGAGAAGTTCCAGCTCTGGCTTCCAGCTGGACTTTTAATTCCCTTTGAATTAATCTTAGGATATTTGAACTGGGCCTACTGGTTTTGTTTTAACTCGTAGACGGGGAGCCACCGACAACGCCAGCACGGCCAGATATGTCATCCTGCCGCAGGGCGTGTGCGTCTTGCTGTTGTGGTGTCTTATGGAAAAATCTGTTTTGTGGGATTCATTGTGGTGGTGGAAAGGACACTATGCATAAGCAATTAGCCACAATCATATGAGGCCTTCAAAAATCGGCCTTTTAGATCGGAAGGATTGGATAATTCATTGCACACATGTTGTGCGTTGACAACAAGGGTTTGAATTGAATAAAATCGGCCAGGGCTGGGCCAAGGCTTTGTTGTTTTGAGCTGCAAACACAGGTAGTCCTTGACTTACGACTATAATGGAGGCCAAATTTTTGGTTGTTAAGTGAAACATTGGTTAAGTTTGCTCTACTTTTCTTGCCAGAGTTGTTAAGTGAATCACTGGAGTGGATAAGTTAGTAACCCGGTCGTTAAACGAATCCGCCTTCCCCTTCGACTTGGCTTGTCAGAAAGTCTCAAAAGAGGATCATGTGACTCAGAGACCACTGCAACCGTCATAAATATGAATCATTTGCCAAATATCTGCATTTTGAACATGTGACCGTGGGAAAGCTGCAACGGTCGTAAGTGTGAAAAACGGTCGTTAGGTCACTTTTTTCAGGGACGTCGCAACTTTGATGACTAAATGAACCGTTGTAAGTCGAATTGAGCCCAACGTTTCTGTTGCTAAGTGAAACAGTTGTTAAGTGAATTTGGCCCCGTTTTACAGCCTTTCTTGCCACGGTTGTTAAGTGAATCACCGCAGTGGATAAGTTAGTAACCCGGTTGTTAAGTGAACCTGGCTTCCCCCATTGACTTGGCTCGTCGGAAGGTCGCAAAAGGGGATCCCGTGATCCCGAGACAATGCAATGGTCATAAATACGAGTCAGTTGCCAGGTGTCTGAATTTTGATCACGTGACCATGGGGATGCCGCAAGTGTGAAAAATGGTCGTAAGTCACTTTTTCCAGTGCCGTTGTGACTCCAAACGGTTGCTAAACGAACTGTTGTAAGTCGAGGACTACCTGTACTAAACAAACAGCCCAGTACCGCGACAACATAAAGAGCCGAGGTGGCACGGTGGTTAGAGTGCAGTACTGCAGGCTACTCTAGCTGCAGTTCAGCAGTTCAAATCCCACCAGGCTCAAGGTCGACTCAGCCTTCCATCCTTCCGAGGTCGGTAAAATGAGGACCTAAATTGTTGGGGGCAAAAGGCTGATTCTGTAAACCGCTTAGAGGGGGCTTCAAAGCGGTATGTAAGTCTTAAGTGCTATTGCTTAGGAAGGAAAGAAGGGCCATGGTGGCGCAGTGGTGAGACTGCAGTACTGCAGGCTGTTTCTGCTGCCTGCCGGCTGCCTGCAATTTGGTAGTTTGATCCTGACCGGCTCAGCAATCGAGTACCGAGATACCCGTGTACTAGGCGTTTTTCTGCTGTCAGTTTTCTGTGTTTCTGTTAGACCTTTGGTGGGTCTGCAAGATCTCACCACATTTACAAAAAAGGATGTGGAGACTTTGGAAAAAGTGCAGAGAAGAGCAACTAGGGACAATGAAAGGCCTGGAGACTAAAAACCTACGAAGAATGGTTGCAGGATTTGGGTTTGGCCAGTCTAGAGAAAAGAAGGACTAGGGGTGACATGACGGCAGTCTTCCAGTATTTGAGGGGCTGCCCCAAAGAAAAGGGGGTCCACCTATTCTTCAAAGCACCTGAAGGCAGGACAAGAAACAATGGATGGAAACTCATCAAAGAGAGGAGGAGGAAAATTGTAGGATCCTTGGTGCTCTGTTTTGAGCTCGGTTGTTTCCTTGCAGACGTTTCGTAACCCAGCTAGGGAACATCATCAGTATTAGAAGGGTGTGGAGGTCTGCGGAGTGGTGGTGGTGTTGGAGGAGGAGGACTGGGGGGTTCTCGTCGCTCCCTGAGCTTACTTGCTTTCTTGCAGACCTTTCATGGCCCAACTAGATAACGTCATCAGCGCTGGAAGGGAAAGGGATTTGTTAGTGGGGAGGAGAGGAAAAGGAACATGGGATGAAGTGGAGGAAGAAGGGAAGAGGAGGAGGAGTGTGGGGTCCTTGGTACTCTCTGAACTTACTTGTTTTTGTTTTTTTGTAGACGTCTCATGACCCAACTAGGTAACATCATCAGTGCTGGAAGGGAAGTTGGAAAAAAGAAGGAGAGGGGGAGGAGGAGGAGGAAGAAGAAGAGGAGGAAGACTGTGAGGTCCTTGGTGCTGTCTGAGTGTGGTAGTTTTCTAGCACAGGGGTCTCCAACCTTGGCAACTTTAAGCCTGGCGGACTTCAACTCCCAGAAATGGCTGGGGAATTCTGGGAGTTGAAGTCCGCCAGGCTTAAAGTTGCCAAGGTTGGAGACCCCTGTTTTAGCAGGCATTTCATGACCCAGCTAGGTAACATTATCAATGCTGGAAGGGGTTTGCTCATTCTGATCCAGGTTAAATTCTCTGTTTCCATTTCTATGAAGAACTTTAGGGATAAAAAGAGAGTTTAGTTAGTTTTCTTTTTTGCCTTTTGTTGTTTTCAATCCTGTCCTTGAAAGCCAGTTTGGACCAGTCTTTTACAGCACTTTAAAAAAGGGGGGGGGGCATTTCTTCATTCTCCTCCTCCCCCCCCTCCCAAATTGTCTCAAGAAAACTGAAATCAGCAGCTGCCCTCTCTGAAAATAACACGTCTATTGTCTAGAGCCCAGCTTCAGATTTGGCACAATCCGAGCTTCGGGAGATGTTTCTTTCAGCAGGTTATTTGAGGCCAAAGGAATATTTTAGACTCACAAGCTTGTTTTTCTTTCTTTCTTTCTTTTTTTTGTAACTGGGCTTTTACATCACTTTTTCCTGTGGGTAATGGGGGGGGGAGAGGGGGAGAGAGAGAGAGAGAGATTTGCAAGTGTTTTTGTATTTTCCGGTTCAGTTTTTCCGCATGATCTCTGCGAAGTTTGATAGCTCTTGCAGTAGAAAAACTCTTTTTTATCGGGCAGCGAATGGTTTGCTGAAATAGAAGCGGAATATCGGTTTGGGAAAATGAATAGGGAGGCCCTAGGAAAACGAATGTCAGGTAGGAAATAAACAGCAGGTGGAGCTTCTTAAAATATTTGGAATTGCTTCCAAATATTGGGAAGCGAGCCAGGACCCTTTGAATTGCTGGAATCTGCACCCTTCAGAGAGCAATACTGCATGTCATCTTAGCTTTTCTGCAGTTGTCCAATATATCACCCCCAATCCAGGGTAGAATGCCAAATTCAATTTACCGGACTTATTTACTGTACTATAACAGTGTTTTTCAACCTTGGTGACTTTGAGATCTATAGGCGTCAACTCCCACAATTCTACTACAGCCAGCGGGCTTTAAAATGGCTGGACTTCGACTCCCAGAATTCCCCAGGCAGGAAGTTTTAAGAGGGGTGGACTTCAATTCCCAAAATACCTGGGACTTAACTCCCAGAATTCCCCAGCCAGAATGCTTTACAATGTATGGACTTCAATTCCCAGAATTCCTCAGCCAGCATGCTTTAAGATATGGCCTTCATTTCCCAGAATTCCTCAGTTAATGTTTTAAGATATATGGCCTTCAACTCCCAGAATTCCTCAGCCAGCATACTTTAAGATATGGCCTTCAACTCCCAGAATTCCTCAGCCAGAATGCTTTACAATATATGGACTTCAACTCCCAGAATTCCCCAGCCAGCATACTTTAAGATATGGCCTTCAACTCCCAGAATTCCTCAGTTAATGTTTTAAGATATATGGCCTTCAATTCCCAGAATTCCTCAGCCAGCATGCTTTAAGATATGGCCTTCAATCCCCAGAATTCCTCAGTTAATGTTTTAAGATATATGGCCTTCAACTCCCAGAATTCCCCAGCCAGCATACTTTAAGATATGGCCTTCAACTCCCAGAATTCCTCAGTTAATGTTTTAAGATATATGGCCTTCAATTCCCAGAATTCCTCAGCCAGCATGCTTTAAGATGTTTTGCCTTCAATTCCCAGAATTCCCCAATGGGCACGCCGGCTGGGGAATTCTGGGAGTTGAAGCGTCTCCCTCTTGGAAGTTGCCAAATTTGAGAAACATTGATCTCTAGACTGTGTGAACGAGGCCAAATTGTCTCTTTTATTATTGCTTGGTAATTTCCAAAGGCATGATTTGAGAGTTAGGAAGGATTGTGAGTTTGATGGGAAACTGATGTTCTTCCCCTTGATGACCCATTTCCAATGACTGTGGGGTTTGTTTGTTTTTTTGCCATTTTGCTCCGGGGTTTCTGGACCCTGGTTGAGTCTTCTGTAGGACTACTCTGCCTTCTTCGTTCTCCTCTATCACTTCTCCTCCATGTCCTTTCCCCCCTTCATCCTGCTTAGAGAAGTCTACCCCAGTTGGCTTCTTCTGAGCATTTCTTCTGCAAATGGAAGTTTCATGGATTCTTGACTTTTTTTTCTGACTCTCCCATCTCTCGTTGCGATGGCCCTCCTCTTGATGAAATGAAAGGGTAGGTTTCATCAGATAAACATGCCAACATATTTCTCCTGGCTTTGAGAAAAGGCTGGGCGGTGTCCCATGTCTCAGAAAACCCATGAGCCACAGTGAGGCATCCGATCTGGAGATCTTTGCCAGAGGTCTGCCAACCCTCCAACTCTTTGTCTTCTCCTGTGACTCACTCAAGCTTATGATCTGCCCCCACCAAGTCTTGGAGGAGTTACAGCAGCAATTTCCTCCCTTGGCATCGGTTCCAGGATGAGACGCTGTAGTTGAAGAGACACAAGACTTCTCCATCTTAGAAGAAAAGTTTAGAGAGGTTCTCTGGGTGGAATTCTCAACCTGACCTGTTGTTGTTTTTCAGTCACTAAGTACAGTCTGACTCTGGCCCCAAAGATGATAAATGATGGACAGATAGACAGACAGATAGAAAATATGATATAGATAGATCACCTCCGGGTGTTCCGCTGCGCACTGAAGACCCTGTTGTTCCGCCAGGCAGGGCTGTCAATATAATAATTTTAAATTGGGGTATTTTAATTTTTGGGGTTTTAAATCGGCCAAATCTATTTAATTATTTTAATTTTTAATTATTGTTGTGTCTTGTGTTTTTAAATTGGCTGTACACCGCCCTGAGTCCTTCGGGAGAAGGGCGGTATAGAAATAAAATTATTATTATTATTATTATTATTATTATTATTATTATTATTATTATTATTATTATTATTATATAATAAAATATAGATAGACAGACTGACTGACTGACTGACTGACTGACTGGATGGATGGATGGATGGATGGATATAGAAGAGATAGATATAGATAGATGATAGATAGATAGATAGATAGATAGATAGATAGATAGATAGATAGATAGATAGATGATAGATAATATGATTAGATAATATGATATAGATAGATAGATAGATAGATAGATAGACAGACAGACAGACAGACAGACAGACAAATAGATGATACCTTGTTTCCCACCCAAATAAGACCTCCCCTGATAATAAGCCCAATTAGGCTTTTGAGCGCATGGCAATAAGACCAAGCGCTTATTTCAGGGTTCAAAAAAATATAAGACAGGGCCTTATTTTCAGGGAAACACAGTAGATAGATAGTTTGATTCAGATAGATAAGATAGATCGATAGATAAAATGATTAGATAGATAATATGATATAGAAAGACAGATAGATAGAAATAGATAGATAATACGATATACAGAGACCAAACCCTACTCCCTTCTAACACTGATGATGTTACCTAGTTTGGTAATAAAACGTCTGCAAGAAAACAGCCCAGCTCAAAGAGCACCAAGGACTCCACAGTTCAGTCCTGAACTAGAAATATTTTAGACAGATAGACAGACAGACAGATAGATATTTTAAAATATTACTGGATTTCAGTAATTATTTCAAGCTGACTCAGTAGTATCTGAATGAATTCCGTTCCTGGACTTTTCTTAAGTGAGCAGCTTTCTTAATTTATCTGCGCTGCCAACGTTTTCCTTGACTCCGACGCCTCCAGTATTGAGAGCAAACACGAAGTCACAATCCTAGGAGGACTCAACGAATTTGTAGTGAAGTTTTATGGACCACAAGGAAGTAGGTATACCCCTGAGTCACGTAAAGATGTTGGAAGGAAACCCTTTTTCTTTCTGATTGATCTCTTGGGGGGTGGGGGGTGGAGGGAAGAATTGGGAAAAATAAGAGATGATTTGGGGAGATGATTAATGCCCAGGTTCCCTCTGCCTTTTAAGACCCAGGAGATATTTTATACTGGGTTAGTTAAGCCTCAAATCCCTTTAAGTGGGCATTGCCTTCTCTGGCTGCCAATAGCTGTCAAAATTCTTGAACCCAGGTGTTCTGCAACCTTGGAAATCTAGTTTTACTGGAAATGCTCCTGTGATCTTCTCCATAAAAAACTCTTGTTTTCTTATTAAGCTATGCCCTCTTTTCACTTGCATTTGAAGAAGCAAATAAAAAAGTTTACATACATACAAATATAAACTTTTTGCAAAAGCTTCCTCGAAAGCAAGTGGAAAGACGGCATAGCTTTTCTTTCTTTCTTTCTTTCTTTCTTTCTTTCTTTCTTTCTTTCTTTCTTTCTTTCTTTCTTTCTTTCTTTCTTTCTATCTATCTATCTATCTATCTAACTATCTATCTATCTATCTATCTATCTACCTATCTATCTACCTACCTACCTACCCATCTTATCTATCATCTATATCTATACCTACCTACCAATTGTATCATCTATCAATCACCTATTATTTCTCTATCTCTGTCTGTGTAACCATCCCTACCCACCTATCTCTATCTGTCTGTTTGTCCATCTATCTATCTATATCTATCTATCTATCTACCTACCTACCTACCTTATCTATCATCTATATCTATACCTACCTACCTACTTACCTACCGATTGTATCATCTGTCTATCAATCACCTATTATTTCTCTATATCTGTCTGTCTAACCATCCCTACCCACCTATCTCTATCTGTCTGTTTGTCCATCTATCTATCTATATCTATCTACCTACCTACCTATCTACCTTATCTATCATCTATATCTATACCTACCTACCTACCTACCGATTGTATCATCTATCTATCAGTCACCTATTATTTCTCTATATCTGTCTGTCTATCTATCCCTACCCTTCTATCTCTTATCTATCTGTCTGTCTACCTACCTACCTACCTTCTCTCTCTCTCTCTACCTACCTACCTTCCGACCGTATCTATCTATCATCTATCAATCAATCAATCATCTATTATTTCTCTATATCTGTCTGTCTAAATATCTATCCTTACCCACCTACCTCTATCTGTCTGTCTGTCTGTTTGTCTATCCATCCATCTATCTATCTATCTATATCTATCTATCTATCTATCTATCTATCAACACACACACACATGGCACTAGTGGCCTATTAGATTCTTTCACAGCAGGTTTCAAAACAACAAAATTTAAGAAGAAGGGGGAAAAAATTAAGTGGAGATGGATTCCTGGAATAATAAGAGTTGGAAGGGCCCTTGAAGGTCTTATAGTCCAACTCCCTGCTCAAGCAAGAAAGTACAAATGCAGTGCTTAGAAAATAGAGAATAGTGGTTTTTTTTAAAAAAAAAATAATTAAACTAGATTTAGGGCTTCTAAAATTGATAATCTAGAACCATCTTTCTAAGATTTTCTTTGCCGTGCTGATAAGGTGTTTAGGGTGTTACTGTCTTAATATTCCCATGCAGTATTACTGTCTTGATGCTTTAAATTTTATTTACAGTCATTCTTAATCTTAAAATTTGCAATGTATACGTAGTTAGTGCAATATTTCTCAACCTTGGCAAATTTAAGACGGATGGACTTCAACTCCCAGAATTCCCCAGCCAGCATGGCTGGCTGGGGAATTCTGGGAGTTGAAGTCCATCCGTCTTAAATTTGCCAAGGTTGAGAAATACTACATGAATGTATTTAGAAGCAGGCAGCTAAAATCTCTATATAAAAAGAATAATGCTAAACTACTAATGGAAGCTCTTTTTTTCCCATCCTGCCTTGTTAGAATTTAGTGTCTCCCTTGCATGTCTTAATTAAATAATCTTATATTTGCAAGCGTCAAATATACAACTTAACCTTCCTTTTTGAAAAACCTTCCAAATTTCAGCACCGTACGAAGGTGGCGTGTGGAAAGTTCGCGTGGACCTTCCTGACAAATACCCTTTCAAATCCCCATCTATAGGTAAGAGATGAAAACCTTGTCATTTTTTTTTTTTAAAAAAATCCATTTTAAGACAAATTCAAAAGCCCATCAAGAGCAAGTTGATAGTTCAGCTTATGAGGAACCCTCTTAAAATGCCTATCACTTAAATGTGAGCCAGCCGTGTGTTGCAGCGGCCAAAAAAGCCAACGCAATCCTAAATTGCATTAACAGAGGGATACAATCAAGATCAAGGGAGGTACTAATACCACTCTACAAAGCCTTAGTAAGGCCACACCTAGAATCCTGCATCCAGTTTTGGTCACCACACTATAAAAAGAAATGTTGAGACTCTAGAAAAAGTGCAGAGAAGAGCAACCAGGATGATGAGGGGACTGGAGGATAAAAGATACGAAGAACGGTTGCAGGAACTGGGCCTGGCTAGTCTAGTGAAGAGAAGGACCAGGGGAGACAGGAGAGCATCTTCCAATATTTGAGGGACCGCTACAAAGAAGAGGAAGAGTGGGTCAAGCTATTCTCCAAAGCCCCTGAAGGCAGGACAAGAAGCAACGGATGGAAACGAACCAAGGAGAGAAGCAACTTGGAATTAAGGAGGAATTTCCTGACAGTGAGGACAATTCACCAGCGGAACAACTTGCCACCAGAAGTGATAAATGCTCCATCACTGGAGTTTTTTTAAAAAGAGGCTTGTCTGAAATGGCATAGGGCCTCCTGCCTGAGCAGGGGGTTGGACTAGAAGACCTCTCAAGGTCCCGTTCCTACTCTGATACTCTGGTAAAATCTAAACTAGTGTTTTTCATGTTGGTTGAGGAATTCTGGGAGTTGAAGTCCACTCGTCTTAACCTTGCCAAGTTTTTTAAAAAAAACACTGATTTAAAGGAATAATTTCCGGCTTGGCGACGAAAATTCTGGGAGTTGAAGTCCACAAGTCTTAAAGCTGCCAAGTTTGAAGACCTCTGGTATAAATCGTTGGGTAGCTTCTGTCTCCAGCCTACAGGTAGTCCTCGATTTACAATGGTTTGTTTAATGACCAAAGTTAAACCGTTGCGGCATCCTCATGGGTCACATGATGGAAATTCAGACACTCATCAACTGACTCATACTTATGACGGTCGCAGTGTCCCGGGGTCACGTTGGTCCCCTTTTGCGACCTCCTGACAAGCAAAGTCAACGGGGACAGCCAGATTCACTTAACAACCAGCTGACTAACTTAACAACCGCAGCCATTTGCTTAAGGACGGCGGGAAGAAAGTTCGTAAAACGGGGCAAGATTGACTTATTAAGAACTGTCTCGCTTAGCCACGGAAATTTCAGAACTCCGTTGTAGTCCCTAAGTCGAGGATGACCTGTATTTACGACAGTTGCAGAGTCCTGGATCCGAATGATCGCCAATTGCGACCAGCTTCCGACAAACCCAAGTTCAGCTGGATTTGCTTAACAACCATGTGATTTGTTTAACGACCGTAGCGATTCGCTCGAGAACCGTGGCAAAAAAATAAGAAAATTGGGGCCCAATTGCGGTCATAAGTCGAGGACTACCTGTATTGGATTCCTGCACTCTCCTGGTTCACTTTTTTCTTTTTTTTTTCTTTTTCGGAAATAACCTTTCAGCCTTGCAAGGATGCAAACTTCCAAAATTTGCCCAAATCTCTCCATCGTGACCCAACGCCGCACCCTCTGTGGTTCGAATTCAACCTATTCAAATCCTGGCAAATAGTTTGAGAGGCTTATAAGTCAACCCTCCCGTTCAATCAATCAAATTGAACCCTAATCTGTAGAGACGTGAAGGAGTTCTCCTTATCTCCTTAAGAAGCGGCTTAGATATACGACCTGCACATCATACCCTGAAAACATTTGAACTGGAATCAGGACAGCCGGGCTGCGTTTCTAGGCATGCTCAGCTGAGGCATTCTGGGAATTGAAGTCCACACAGGTGTAGAGACGGAGGAAGGCTGCTGTAGAGCCAGAGGTTTCAAACTCAAGGATCTGGCTCTCAGGATGCTTAGACCTGCCCCGCAGGGCCACCCTGGAAACAGCAAAGGACTGGCCCTCGGTGCCTCTGCCAGTGAAAAGGGAGCTTGGGAGAGCCACACAAACTGCTTTTGTTGAATTTTTTGTTCACACTTACCGTATTTTTCAGAGTATAAGACGCACCTTAGTTTTTGGGGGGAGGAAAATAAGAAAAAAGCTGATTGGCAGATGGATCAGCCTCCCGGAATACTCCAATCAGCTTTTCCCAGAGGTGAATTTTAGCAACAGGTTCCTTGGTTGTGAGTTCTGTGCCTTGCTTTTTTTTTTTGCTTTTTTCCCTGCCTCTGAAAGCCTCCGAAACAGAGCTTCAGAAAAAAAAGCCTCTGAAGCTCTGTTTGGGGGCTTTTTTTCTGAATCTCTGTTTGGAGGCTTCTTTTTCTGAAGCTCTGTTTGGAGGCTTTTTTCTGAAGCTCTGGAGGCTTCTTTTCTGAAGCTTCTTTTCTGAAGCTCTGTTTGGAAGCTTCGTTTCTGATGCTTTTTTCAGCCTCTGAAACCTCAGTTTGAGAAGCTGGGCAGGGCTACATTCAGAGTATAAGACGCACCCAGATTTTCACTCTCTTTTGTAGGAAGTTAGCACCCACCCCTTTCCTAGAAGAATGAAATATTTTGGGAAATATTAAAAAGGCAGAATATTATGTTTCCCTGGATGAGAAATGGAGAAGCATGTTTTAAAGACGAAGCAGCTCCCACCTTCCTGCCCCCACCCTTTGTCAATGGGCCAGAGGCAGACAATCTTTATCAATGGACCATCATCTGCAACACAATAGGACCCATCTAGCAACAGAAACTCACCACATGGCATCCAGGAAGATTACATCAGCCAGCAAGGGTAGTTAAGACCCCCTTGGTCTGACAACCAATCAGGATACTCTTTCTGGGCCCCAGGAAGTTCAAACCCAGAGAGGGCATAAAACCCAGGGACTCGCAGCATCTCGCCCCTTTTCTGTTCAGGAACTCAAACCATGTGATCCTGTCCACCATTAAACCATCTTTCCAAGCAGTCTCCATGTTTCCAGTGTCTTTTTCTCCACTTGGAGCTGAACCCAGAAGGATATTTCTTCTAACACTTTTTTTGGGGGAAAAGGTGTGTCTTATACTCAGAAAAATACGGTATTTTGATCTTTATTGGTTCACTGGGTATGTCCCTGATGTCACAAAGAAGGCATTTAGTATGGCCTCTATATCTCCGTGGAAAGGCTTTGGGCATGCAGAATGTCAAGGCTCTGGGTTTGCATGGAATGGATGTTGATTCTTCTGCTCCTTGCAAACCTTGGGGAGAGCAATTAAAAAGGCTGAGGATTCTTCATTTATTATATGATATTTTTGATCTTGCCTTTTTACTTTAGATGGCAAAAGTACTTAATACTCCTTCCTCCTCCTACTTTTCCCACAACAACAGTCTTGTGAGGTGGGTTAGGCTATGAGAAAGTGACTGGCCTAAAGTCACCCAGCCACCTTTCGGGCCTAAATTGGGACTAGAACTCGCCGTCTCCTGGTGATTGGCCCAAAGTCATCTAGCCAGATTCCATGCCTAAGACTGATCTAGAACTCGCCATCTCCTGGTGATTGGCCCACAGTCATCTAGCCAGATTTCATGCCTAAGACTGATCTAGAACTCCATCTCCTGGTGATTGACCCAAAGTCATCTAGTCATATTCCATGCCTAAAACTGATCTAGAACTCCTTCTCCTGGTGATTGGCCCAAAGTCATCTAGCCAGATTTCATGCCTAAAATTGATCTAGAACTCGCTGTCTCCTGGTGATTGGCCCAAAGTCAGCCAGCCGACTTTCATGCCTTAAGACTGATCTAGAACTCACCATCTCCTGGTGATTGACCCAAAGACACCCATCCAGCTTTGGTGCCTAAGGTGGTACTAGAACTCACCGTCTCCTGCTTTCTAGCCGAGCCCCTTCACCCCTACACCAAACCGGCGTTAACCATTTCAGATTTCTGTTTAATTTTTATTCAGGTATAAGAGATCCGATCTGGGTACCTTGCCATGCTATCCAAGTCTTTTGAGCCCGCTCTTCGCCCCGTGTTTTAATTTCAAGATATTTGACCATCTGCTGAGCCTGGCCTCCTCCTCAGGAGTGCATGGCTCAACCACCTGGAGTGTTGCTTCCTTCGCTCTTGGAAATCTCAGATAATTTGCTTTAAAAAAAAAAAAAAAGCTTCTTTAGATATATTCAGTCATTAATGATGGAGTCTGATTTCTGAGCAGTTTTTCCTTAACCCGACAATTCACCTCTGGGAATCTACCACCAGTTTTTTGTGGGGAGTTGAGTACAGGTGGTCCTCGAGTTACGACCACAAATTCAGCCCCAAATTTCCATCACTGAGGAAAGCCGTTGTTAAGTGAATTTCACCCCATATTACAACTTTTCTTGCCACTGTTCTTAAGCAAATCTGGCTTTCCCCGTTGATTTTGCTGGTCCGAGGCTGATTGATCGCAAAAGGGGGTCACATGATCCCAGGATTCCGCAACCCGTCATAAGTACACGCCGATTGCCAAGCACCTGAATTTTGACCACGTGACTGGGGATGCTGCAATCGTCGTAAGTGCGAGGACGGGTTGGAAGTTGCTTTTTCAGCAGTCTGTCATAACTCCAGACCGCCTCTAAACAAATGGTTGTAAGTCGAGGACTTCCTGCAATGTTGTGGTTTGCAAGAACTGGAGATTTGAGAAACCTTGGATAGATTGACTCCAGAAATAAGGATGACGGCTATTTAAAAAAAAAAAAGGGTAAGAGAGTCACTAAGCAGGGATCTCCAAACATGGCAACTTTTAAGACTTGTGGACTTCAGCTCCCAGAATTCCTCAGCCAGCATGAGTTAGAACAATTAACGATTAATTAATTAGCAGAACAATTAACCAGTAGAACGACTTGCCTCCAGATGTTGTGGGTGCTCCAACACTGGAAATTTTTCAGGACAACCTTTTGGTCTCCTTCCAGAGCAGGGGGTTGGACTAGCAGACCTCCAAGGTCCCTTCCAACTCTGTTATCCTGAGGAATTCTGGGAGTTGAAGCCCACAAGTCTTAAAAGTGGTCAAGCTGGGAGAGACCCCTGACTTAGAGAATAGGATTCGAGAGGATTTTTCCCACCGTTGAGCTCTTATATCTCCTTTTGGCAAATGCTGAAAGTTTGCTTGAAGTTGTTCTAACGTCCCTTGTGTTTCTCTCCTCTTAGGATTCATGAATAAAATTTTTCATCCCAACATTGACGAAGCGTAAGTGACTTATGTTTGCGTTGAAATTATTATATTTTGTTGCAGGCGGGAATGGGGTGAGGTTTGGTTCCCATGTTTCTCCAATCCTACAACAGGAGGCATACAACGTAATACAACGTAAAGCTGTATTTTTTTCAACCTTGGGGATTTTAAGATGGTTGAACTTCCAACTCCCAGAATTCCCCAGCCAGGGGAATTCTGGGAGTTGAAGTCCAGCCATGTTAAAGTCCCTATGGCTGAGAAACACTGACTTAAAAAGAGATTTTAAGCACCAGAATTCACAACTTTTTTCTTTAAGGAAAAGCTAAGGAGCTAAGCTGGTCTTCCAACTTCCATTCTCGTGAAATATGGGGTCCAGCATTGCTCATCCTGGCTTCAGATAAACCTCGCTAGTCTTAGACAGATACCGGAAGTGACTTGGCTTAGGAGTTATTTTTAAAATGCCAACTAGGAGCACAGCTGTCACCACCTATTAACTCACCTTGAGTTGATTTAAAGGCAGTTTCCAGTGCCCTGCGGCTTCCCTTCGCTTTCTCGGACACGAAGGGGAATTTGGAATCGAGCAGGGCCGTAACAGCTTCCCTTCCTCTGCCATCGTCTTCATGGCCCCAGATGCCTTATTGAAAAATTTTAAAAATTTAAAAATCGCAGCTTAGCTGTGGTGGGTGACGGTTCCTTTCTGATAAACTGGGCCTACAACTAGCCATTTTTTATACAGTGGCTATTCAGGCAAATGCCCCCCGAATTTCAACCTAGCCCGCATCTGGAATTCAGGAACAGCTGTGCAGTTTTTTTCGTCCGAATGCAGTGGGTATGGTGGTATTTAGGATAGAAACCTCTCCTGATCTGCGCCCTGCTTTATTTTAAATTTGCTATTTTGCTAGTTGTTTCTGCTTCAAAACCTTGGTTTTTATAAAAGACCCCAGGCCTTGAGTTCTCAGCTCTTGCGAAATGTGAATGTGTCCAGTCGTCATCTTCTTCTTCTTCTTCTTCTTCTTCTTCTTCTTCTTCTTCTTCTTCTTCTTCTTCTTCTTCTTCTTCTTCTTCTTCTTCTTCTTCTTCTTCTTCTTCTTCTTCTTCTTCTTCTTCTTCTTCTTCTTCTTCTTCTTCTTCTTCTTCTTCTTCTTCTTCTTCTTCTTCTCCTCCTCCTCCTCCTCCTCCTCCTCCTCCTCCTCCTCCTCCTCCTCCTCCTCTTCCTCTTCTTCCTCTTCCTCCTCTTCTCCTTCTCCTATATCGGTCATTGGACGTTGGTGATCCTATTTTTATCAACAGCTACACGAAAAAGTGCTCCTGAGTTTTGCCCAAACCCGTCCCTTAGATTTTGAAGCCATTAAAATTCTTCTGCCTGGACCTCCTTTGCCTTTAATCTTCCCTTGGAGGATTTTATTTTATTTATTTATTTTATTTTATTTCTATACCGCCCTTCTCCTACTCAGGGCGGTATACAGCTGAGATAAAACATAGCATATAAAATTTAAAAAACAGTTTAAAAAACAATTAAATAATTTTGGCCCAAAATTTTGGCCCAAAATTTAAAACAACCCAATTAAACACGAAGTGAAGTGAAACCGGATTAAGTGAAGGATGCCGTATTTTTCCGTATTTTCACATCACATGTCCGAAATATTCCAACTTTTGCTTTTTTTACGCTTTTGATGATTTCCCTTGGCTTTTCCCAGGCGGCTTATCCCCTCCTCCTTTCTGATTTTGTCAAGCCACCTTATAACGTAACGGCTGCCCATCAATCCACATTTCAAACGCTTCTAAGTCTTTTCAAGGGGCTTTCTGGCCAGAGATCCAACTCTCCACTCCATAGAGCAGGATCGAAAAGATGTAACATTTGACAAGCCTCATTTTTCAATCTTGGGCTTACGTCGTGACCTTTTTCGTTTGGAAGAACGCTGTTCGAGGTTTCTCTATCCTTGTCGTCCAGCGTTACGGGCGTGAAAACCACTAGATTTTCCTGGGGTGGCAAGAATCGCCTTGCAAAGTTGAGCGAGGCTGGGACCCCTTTGGGAAGAGGGGTTGGGGGGGCAACAGAGAGAGGCCTTAAAACCTTGCAGGGCTGAAGTTATTTATGCCAAAATGTCCAATGAGGCACAAAAATGGTCCCCAAATGTTTGGATTCACAAGCTCGGGGAGTATTGTTCAAAATTTTGGCCCCGATTGGCTTAAAGCAATGTTTTCTCAACCTTGGGGAGGTGAAGATGGGTTGGACTTCAACTCCCAGAATTCCCCAGCCAGCTAAGCTGGCTGGGGAATTCTGGGAGTTGAAGTCCAACCCATCTTCACCCCAAAGTTGAGAAACACTGACTTAAAAGAGGTTTTAAACACCAGAATTCTCAACTTTTTTCTTTAATAAGGAGAAGCTAAGGAGCTAAGTTGGACTTCCAACTTGGGAAATATGGGAGGTCCGGCATTGCTCATCGTGGCTTATCCAGCTGGGGAATTCTGGGAATTGAAGTCCACCCGTCTCGCCAAGCTTGAGAAATTATTGACTTCGAGCCTTTTGTAGGAGTCTTGCAACAGTCCCACCAAGGAGGGCCTTTCAGCTTCAAAATAGAAGAAATATTTTGCACAGCCCGTGCTGCAATCCACGTTCATCCCTTGGTCTACTGGAGAGCTTGGCCAAGGAGGGCAGTTGACTTTTATGTAGACTTTCTCCTCCGGGACTCCAAAGCCTGGCTACCGAAAAAAAATTGGTTACGGAATTATAGCTGTCAAACTTGTGCCAATTTTTGGGAGATATCTATAACAATTTTGGGGGAAAATACATTTACTCACATACTTACCGGCTTCCCACTCACGTAAATTAGGGAGTGACCCTAACGGTTTGAGATCATGTATTTTCATAACAGGGATGTTATTATCCACTATTAATGTCAGTATTATTTTTTAATATATTGTATGTCTATTGCTGGTCGATGACCATAATATATATATATATATATATATATATATTTTAAATTTGATTTATATGCCGCCCTTCTCCAGAGACTCAGGGCGGCTTACAGTGCGTTAAGCAATAGCCTTCATACTTTTGTATATTTATACAAAGTCAGCTTATTGCCCCCACAAACTGGGTCCTCATTTTACCTACCTTAGAAAGGATGGAAGGCTGAGTCGACCTTGAGCCTAGGGAGATTCGAACTTGCAGTAATTGCAGGCAGCTGAATGTTAATAACAGGCTATTAGTCTGCTGCACCACCAGGCTCTAATAAAGTTATATTCTACTCGTCCCCTGATCTAGAAGCAGGATTTAAACTAAGATCAGGCCAGCTACTGCTCTTAACTTCCATGTGGCAGGGGCAAAGATTGAACTTGTCATTGAACTGTCATTGAACTGTCATTCAACTATCCTTGTTTGTTTGTTTCCAGGTCAGGAACCGTATGTCTAGATGTAATTAATCAGACTTGGACAGCTCTCTATGGTGAGGTTTTTTTTTTTTTTTTAAATCATTTCATTACCAAACTAGGTAACATCATCAGTGCTGGAAAGGGAGCGAGGCTTGCAAAGTGGAGGAAGAAAAAAGAGGAGGAGGAGGAAAAAGGGAGGAGGGAGGGACTGTGGGGTCCTTGGTGCTCTCTGACCTTGGTTGTTTTCTTGCAGACGTTTAATTACCAAACTAGATAACGCCATCAGTGTATTGAAATCTCTGCATCAAGAGCACCAAAGACCCTGCAATTAAAGATAAATTTGGGATTGTCAGATTCAAGATGCTCGTATAAAAGGACAGACTGTTTTGATTCTTGGGGATGGGGGCATCAGGACATTATTTGAGACCAAGAGAAAGGGTCTTTGGGTCAAACAGTAGAAGTCAGACATATACACCCGTCCTAGAACATCTGGGAACTCAAGAGAGGGAGGTGGGAAAAGAGGCATGAGGATCATCCAAAAGGAAAGGAAGCTTTTTTTTTTTGGACACCACAAATTGTTTTTCAAATCTTTTGGGTGTGTTTCTTTTCCTTAACACTTTTTTTAAAAATTAAGTATTGTAAAATTAAATACAAGCACAAACGAAGAGGGAGAGAATTGGAGAAAGAGAAGGAAAAAAACCAAGAGAAAGAGAGAGAGAGAATTCTTTATTGGCCAAGTGTGGATTGGACACAAAAGAAACTTGTCTTGGTGCATACGCTCTCAGTGTACATAAAAGACAAGATACAGTTGTCAAGAATCATAAGGTACAACACTTAATGATAGTCATAGGGAAACAGTCAATATAAATCTTAAGGATACCAGCAACAAGGTTACAGTCATACAGTCATACGTGGGAGGAGATGGGTGATAGGAACGATGAGAAAATTAATAGTAATGCAGACTTAGTAAATAGTTTGACAGTGTTGAGGGAATTATTTGTTAAGCAGAGTGATGGCATGGGGGGAAAAAACTGTCCTTGTGTCTAGTTGTTCTGGTGTGCAGGGCTCTATAGCGTCGTTTTGAGGGCAGGTGTTGAAACAGTTGATGTCCAGGATGCGAGGGGTCTGTAGGTATTTTCCCAGCCCTCTTTTTGACTTCTGCAGTAGACAGGTCCTCAATGGAAGGCAGGTTGTATTTAATTTTATTAAATACAAGCGCAAACAAAAAGGGAGAAAGTTGTCCTCTCCACCACTCCCCACCACCCCATATCCTGGGAATTCAAGATGGGAAGGGACACATCATAAGCCCTATTCCAGATCCTTTGTGGGGGTTCCCCCCCTTAAAAAAAATTATCATAGAATTAAATACAAGCACAAATGAAGAGGGAGAGAGTTGGAGAAAGAGAAGGGAAAACCCCAAAAGAGGTTCAAAAACAAAGAGAGAGAGAGAGAGAGAGAGAGAGAGAGAGAGAGAGAGAGAGAGGAAGGAAGGAAGGAAGGAAGGAAGGAAGGAAGGAAGGAAGGAAGGAAGGAAGGACGGACTCCCAACTTTTTTCAGGGGCAGTAAAATATTTGAAAGAGTGACCGCCTCTGCTTTAAGTTTCAAGTCCTTTCTGTGCCCTCAAAACCAGAGTGGGATTCACATCATTTACCTACCAGTTTGCCCACCACCAAAAATGTGAGCACGCGTGCCCTTTGCTCACATGCACCCAGCCTCCAAAACACGCCTAAATAGGACAGCATAGAGTCCGCGTGATTTCTGCTACCGGTTTGCCCGAACCGGCTGAATGCCACCTCTGCGCAAAACCCTCCCGAACTGTCAAAACCTAAAGCTTCTTTTTGCGTCCACTTTTTCAGATCTTACCAATATATTTGAGTCGTTCCTGCCCCAGTTGTTGGCCTACCCCAACCCCATAGACCCCCTTAATGGTGACGCCGCAGCCATGTACCTTCACCGACCAGAAGAATACAAGCAGAAAATTAAAGGTAAGGACCCCTAGGGGAAAAACATCGACAGGTGGTCCTCAGTTTATGACTGAATTACGGGTAGTCCTCGACTTAACGACCACTGTCAAGACCCAGATTTCAGTGGCTAAGCAAGGCAGCAGAGTAAGCTCAGCCCAAATATGAGCCATATTTGATGGATATATAGCTAGATGAGAGAGAGAGAGGATGGATGGACAGATAGATAGATAGATAGATGATAGATAGATAGATAGATACATAGATAGATGACAGATTGATGGATTGATGGATAGATAGATGATAGATAGATACCCTGTTTCCCCCAAAATAAGACATCCCCTGATAAAAAGTCCAATCGGGCTTTTGAGCGCATGGCAATAAGGCCAAGCACTTATTTCAGGGTTCAAAAAAAATATAAGACAGGGTCTTATTTTCGGGGAAACACAATAGGTAGGTAGAGAGAGAGAGAAATCGAGATGATAAGAGAGATTGGGAGATAGATGATAGAGAACGGATGGATAGATGGATTTTTTTCCTCTCTTGGAGTTGACCGTTAACATCTCCTTTTCCTCCTCTTCCTCCAGAATACATCCAGAAATATGCAACAGAGGAAGCCCTCAAAGAGCAGGAAGAAGGCACCGGCGACAGCTCTTCGGAGAGCTCCATGTCTGACTTTTCAGAGGACGAGGCCCAGGATATGGAATTGTAGTAGGAGCGGCCGTCCTGCTTTTCCTCCCCCCCGAGAGACTTGACTTCTTCCTAACCATGCGCTGAGAAGCAGACTTATAACATTCATATTTAAACAAAAGCAATTTTTTATTACTAAACAAGGTTTTTATGAATAATAGCATTCAGATATATATACATATATATATATCACCCTTTAGATCTTGATTTTTTTTTTTTTTTTTTTTTGGTCATTTCTCAAGAGCCCCCCCTGCCCCCCGTCCCCTGTCCCCGTTCAAAAAAAAAAAATGCATCGCGGTGCGTTTCCGACATTCCACTTGGTAGCAATATGAACCCGGGTGCATGCTGGCATCTCTTCGTGATTCCATTTCAGCTGAGTTCAAACTCCCTTTTCCTCCTCCTCCTCCTCCCCCCGAAATCTGTTGCTTCGCTCGGGAAAGAATCTGGATAATGCCTCTTTCCCCCCCCCCTTTTTTTTTTTTTAATCGCCCTCCGTTTTTTCTTTTTTCCTTTCTTTTTTTCTTTTTAAATCGAGCGTTCCAAAGACAGCAAAACACACCCTTGGATGCAAATGCGGAACAGCACTTTGAGAATGTAAAGTAGAAGATTTTTTTTTTGGGTGGGGGGGGAAGGAAGGAAAGGGGGGGGCGTGTGCGATTTCATCGATGGAAAAATATAAGGCCGTGAAGTCCCAACGGTGTTTCTACATTTTTTGTTTTTGTTTTTCCAACCTGGCTGCTTATTAGAAAACCTTTTTTTCGATGGAGTTCACCTTATTATTATTTTTTTTAATTTTTCATTCTTTTTTTTTTTTCTTTCAAAAACCAAAACAAAACCCCCAACAAGAGCCACCAACTGAATGCATGGAGTTTCTTGACGTGTCCGATATTTTTTTTTACGAAGCAGCTGTGATTCTGAGTATAGTATGCTTTTTTTTTAAAAATTTTTTTCCCCTTAAACGGACTTCCTGTCTGCTTAGACTGGTGATGGAGGTGATGATGGTAATGTTTTTTTTTTTTTCTTTGAAGTTGGCCGGGGAGGGGAGGCAAGGTGTGTGTGAAACGCTGGAAGGCCAGCGTGGAAAGTCAAATGTAAGCCGTTCTTGTTCCTCTGGAGTCTCGGTTTCCTCTGGAGTCTCGGATCGAGGAAGCGAGCCAGTCCTTTCGAAGGGTGGTGAGGTGGTCTCTTTAACTCGAAGTACCTTGAACCCAATCCATTCTGGTCCTCTGTTTCCAAACCACCAGCAGTAGGGATTCTACACACACACACTCACTCACTCACTCACTCTCGTTCTCTTGACACTTCTGCAAACAGCTTCCAGGAGAACATCTGGAAGAGTTTTGTGCTCCAGGTGGATTTGACCAAAGTGCCGCGAGCCGGTGGGGAAAAAAAAGGATGCTCTGGCACTTGGTTAGTAATGCTCTCCTCACCACTTTGCTTTTCCTTTGCTGTCTGCTTCGCCGTGCTGTGTGAGCTGGCCAGATGTTCTGAGAAAGTCCCACCACGTTCGGCAGGACGCAGTGCTCCTTTTGAAGAAGGGGAGGGCGGATTAATATCGAAGGTGGTGTCAGAGGGGCTCCAAATTTCTTCTTTCCTTGACGGATCGACTTCCCGATGGCTCCATACCGCCCTTCCCCTTCGACGGGAAGGAAAGAGCCTTAGACCAGAAACGATGATGGTTGTCTATGGTTGATAGCAAGAATGTCCCCTTGAGATGGATGTTGCTTCCTCTGGATTTCTAGAGATGTGGGGGGGACAGGATGTTGAGTCGAGGGCTCAGGGGGGGTTGGTGCATCTTGTAGTATCGTCATCAGAACATGGGTGAATCAAGAATGTTGACTGTCAAAAAGATTGCGCCCTTCCTTTCCACCCGTTCCTTCTTAAATGCCATCGGAGTTTGAAATTGGGGAGTTTGTGGGTGCGTAGATCTGTGTGTGTGTTTTGGGGAGGGAGGGCTGACGGAACGAGTCCGATCTTCAACCGCGATCCCTTCCTTCCTTCCTTCCTTCCTTCCTTCCTTCCTTCCTTCCTTCCTTCCTTCCTTCCCCACGTGGAAAGATCTGTAAAGTAGGCTTTGAATCAGCACGGGGATTTTCATTCGAATAAAGCAAAAGAGCTTATCGCGTCTTGGGCATACAGAGCGAGAACAAAACCCAACAACCCGCAAAAATTATTCATAGTCACTTTTTTTTTTGTTTTTTTCCCTTGAAAATGTTTTTTCGTGTGTGTGTGTGGAAAGCAGTGAAATTAGATTGCGGTGAGCAGCTGAACTGATGCTGGAATAGGAGACCCTAGTTTTTGTCACTCTGGATCTTGATGGAAGATAAGAAGGATCTTTTAAATCCGCATTTCTCGATTTTTAAGATGGGCAGAACTTCAACTCCCAGAATTCCCCAGCCCTGGGGGATTCTGGGAGTTGAAGTCCCGCCCATCTTAAAAAGAGGCCCAAATCGAGAAACGCGGATTTGATTCCCTGTCCCTAACCCGGTGCCCTCCTGCAATTGCCACCCCATCCCCATCCTCCCCAGCCGGCGGGGAGGAGTGCACGATGGGCTTGGTCTGCCTTAAATGTGCTGCTAATTGGTTGACCTGTGCAATGATCTCTAGATTTTGAGTGCCAAGCTATCTATCATGATAGGACTACCACTTTTGAGCAAACTAAACCATTCTTCTCCCCAAGGTTGTACATATATAGAGATAGATAGATATATTAATACGCTAGTGTTCTAATTTCCCTTTACGAAGGCAAACCTTTTCTCTTTTTTCGAAACAATAAAGTCTGATATTTTGAGATTTTTTTTGAACGCTCATAAATTAATATCCCTCCCCCCCTTTTTTTTTTAAAAAAAAAAAATCCCGTACCTCCGGCCAAGCAAAACCACAATTCTGGTTTTAATTAAGGAGCGAAAATTAACCAAATTTCCGACAGAAAGATGACCCATGTCGGCACCAAATTCTGCTCCCCCTCCCCCCCGAAATTAGCCCTGCCAACTCTTTTTGATTTGCAAAGGTCCTTTTTGGGGCATCTCCTCTGGAACATTCGTGGCTGAGATGAAAGTTGAAGGTGATCCTCCTCCTTTCTGGAATTTAGTTCTTTAACGTAGGTATCACACCCACACCGTTGCAAATCTTTTCTGACATCCCTTGACGTAGGCGTTGAGTTGACCTAGAGATTACAGTTGGCCAAAGGTTGGCGAGAACAAGCTTAAAGGAGACATTTGGTGAGGAAACATCTCAGAAGCTTTGACTTAAAATGGAGCAGGTTTCAGCTCGGTCACCTTCCCATCCTTGATCTTGAGACAAGCTGGTACTTTCTCCGTTTCTTCCTTCCTTTCTCTGGGTGGTTTAATCTCCAACAACGGTCTTCATTTCATGACACTGTCATCCAAACCGCCAACCGTTGTTGAGTTGACGTTGGCTGAACGAATCCCTCGGGAACGTCTTGCCGTCCATCTGGGACGCTTCCCGTGTCCTTTTCGAATTGCAAACTAGACCTGTCTTCGGCGGGCGGGGGAATGACTATTTTCTGGAGGCCACCAAACTTTTCATCCATCTCTTCACCTTCTTTCCCGATTGATCTGTCAAGCAATCTTCTCAAGCCACCCTTGAGGTATCTTAAAAGCGAGTTAAAAAAAACTGCGACGCCACAGGTCACACTGACCAGATGACCCCGAGTCTTGTCCCCTTTCATTCAAGTTGGGAGATTTTGTATTTTTGTGGTTCGGAGCAGAGTTGAGTCCTTCCTGAGAACTTCAGTGAAGTTCTCCTGGATGGTTTGAGAACTTCAGTGAAGGTCTCCTGAATTGGTTGGTTGGTGTCTTTCAGAGCGAGGTGGAGATACAGACGAGACAGATGGAAAATACTTCAGCTTTGAGTGTCCTGCAGCTCAGATTTGGGAACGAGGGGTGGTCGGCGCATCGTGCACCATTCCGGTTTGGGATCTGGGATGTCGCTTTCTTGCGGGTGGGGTGGGTGCCCCCTTAAAAATTGCCAGGTTTTTTTTTTTTTCCAAGTTTTTGCTTAATTTCCCGGAGTGTATTTGGTACATTGTGTGAATACTTAAAGAGGTCAAACGGGATGCCCGGCCCTCCCCTTGGCTGCCCCAATTCTCCTCTGCCCCATTTCCCTTCTTGGCATTGCGATGATGCGGATGGCGGCGGCATTGAGGGTGGCGAGTGGGCAGAATCCCCCCCCCGTGGCGAATGCCTCTGCTAAGGATTATAACCTCTCAGAATAGTTGTGTATAATTAAAGAAACTGTAAACTTTTTAAAAAATAAAATATGTATATACCTTGGCCCCTTTGGACTGGTAGTAATTACTGCGAGCGGGTAGATTAAAACCCTGAGCACTTTTCGGCTTTTTTTTTTTAAAAAGGGGGGGGCCCTTCAGAGGGGTTGACGGTCTGGAATGCAGAGAGTCCTCGATTTATAACGATTTGAAAAAAAGAGACAAAGGGGCCTCACACTTAGTGACGGTTGGCTCATTCTAACGGTCACGGAATCAAAAATTTGGGGTGCATAGTAACCGGCATGTATTTACAATGGTTGCAATATCCCAGGGGTCACGTCATCGTTTTTTGGGACCTTCCCAGCTGGTTTCTGGCAAGCAGTGTTAATGGGGGAAGGCGGATTCGTTTAACGGCCACATGATTCACTTAACAACTGGGGCAAAAACAATCATAACACATGGGATAAGTCACTTAACAGCCACTTCACTTAACCGTGGAAATTCTGGTCATTAATGGAAGACTACAGTTTTCCTAAAACGCACGTACAAGCACTGATACTCCGGATTTACTAGCAGCTGCCACCGTGGTGGATGGGTTTTGGGGGATTATTGATTGGTGGGCTTTGTGCATTGCACGAAGCAGGGGTAAAATATCTCCTCTGCAGCCCAATACCCCTTTTTTGGTGAATTTCTTTTATTATTAGAAGCGAAGCAGGCTTGCAAGAGACGAGCTGACTTTCAATGCGAAGCAGGCAGAACTAAATATTTATGACCATGATTTATGAGAAAGAAATGTTTGGCTGGGAAAATAGGCTTAAAAAGATCTCACCGAGGCTTAACAAGCCAGCTTTCTGCAGCAAAATAACGAAACCAGGTCAAAAATGGATTTCAGCAGTCTAATCTTAGGGGGACAGAAATCCACGGAGACCCCCTGCCATGCTGGGATTAAGCTGGTTATGAGCTTTAATGCAATTCATTTGGTTTTTACCTTAAATCGGTTGTGCGAACCGCTGATTCATCAAGACGCTATGAAGAAAGCAAAGAAAAGGGATTATTTTCTAGGGAAAAGGAGAACTGGAAAGGACATGATAGAAGTCCTCCAATATTTGAGGGGCTGCCCCAAAGAAGAAGGGGGTCAACTTTTTATTCTCCAAAGCACCAGAAAGCAGGAGAAGCAGAAGCAACAACGGATGGAAATGAATAAAGGAGAGGAGCAACCTGGCAATAAGGAGAAACTTCCTGACAGTGAGGACAATTAATCAGTGGAACTCCTTGCCACCAGAAGTGGTGGGTGCTCCATCACTGGAGGTTTTTAAGAAGAGACTGGAGAGCCACCTGTCTGGAATGGTATAGGTCAGGGGTCAGCAACCTGCCGCTCTGGAGCCGCATGTGGCTCTTTAATTCCTCTGCCGCGGCTCCCTGTCACTCAAAATATGCGTCACAACCGCCAATGTGCAACACCTGCCGGCACGCGATATATTGAGCTTTTCAACTCCTGGTAGGCCAACCATGGATAAATCCAAGAAAAGAAAAGTTTCAGAACGTTTAATTCAACTACGTATGCTAGTTTTTGGGCCGCTCGAGAAACAGTCAGGCACGGGAAGGGTTTTTGTGGCTCCCGGTGTTTTCTTTTCTGTGGGAAATGGATCCAAATGGCTCTTTGAGTGTTTAAGGTTGCAGAGCCCTGGAATAGGTTCTCTTGCTTGAGCAGGGGGTTGGACTAGAAGACCTCAAGGTCCCTTCCAGCCCTAGGTCTCTATGATTCGATAAGATACATTGGATGGATGGATGGATGGATGGATGGATGGATGGATGGATGGATGGATGGATATATTTGTGTGTGTGTGTGTGTGAGAGAGAGAGAGAGATGATACATAGATGATAGATATTTAATAGATAGATAGATTATAAATAAATGATCGATAGAGGTAGATAAATAGAGATAGTATTGATTAGAGATAGATTATAAAATACTTGATAGAGGTAGATAGATAAATAGAGATAGTATTGATTATAGATAGAAAGATAGATTATAAATAAATGATTGATAGAGGTAGATAAATAAAAAGAGTATAGATTATAAATAGATTATAAATAAATGATTGATAGAGGTAGATAAATAGAGATCGTATTGATTATAGATAGATTATAAATAAATACTTGATAGAGGTAGATAAATAGAGATAGTATTGATTATAGATAGATGGATAGATAGATTATAAATAAATGATTGATAGAGGTAGATAGATAAATAGAGATAGTATTGATTACAGATAGATTATAAATAAATGATTGATAGAGGTAGAGATAGTATTGATTATAGATAGATTATAAATAAATGATTGACAGAAGTAGATAGAGTATTGATTATAAATAGATAGATTATAAATAAATGATTGATAGAGGTAGATAAATAAATAGAGATAGTATTGATTATAGATAGATAGATAGATAGATAGATAGATAGATAGATAGATAGATAGATAGATAGGACAGAAAGAGAAAGAGTGATAAGATACATTAGAGAGACAGACAGACAGACGGATAGATGGATAGATGGAACAGAAGTTGCCACCAGAAGTTGTGAATGCTCCCTCACTGGAGGTTTTCAAGAAGAGCCTGGACAGCCACCTGTCTGGAATGACATAGGGTCTCCTGCTTGATCAGGGGGTTGGACTAGAAGACCTCCAAGGTCCCTTCCAACTCTATTCTGACTGATTTCATGCAAGGTGGGCAGAGAACAGGGATTTCAATCATTGGGAGAAGCTGCACACATACGATCTTTGGTACTTCGGAGAACGGGTCGACAGCTTCCTCTTTGCGGCTGCCCCTCAAATATTGGAACACTGCTATGAGGGGCGTCGTTATTTTGACCGGTCACTAAACGAATGGTGGCAAATAAATTTGAATAAAAGTCAAGACTGGATTGGAGTCCAGCGAGGCTAATTCCAGCAAATGCCAATTTTTCCAGTGCATTAATGAATGCCAGCAATATTCTGATTGGTCGACAGGTGGCACCCACGGAGCATAAATCAAGGACGATCCGGTGGCTAGCATTTTTTCCTGCGAACACATGTTATTCAGAGGCTCAATGACTCAAATCACAATAGAGTTGGAAGGGACCTTGGAGGTCTTCTAGTCCAGCCCCCTGCTCTAAACCCTAAACCATTTCAGAGAAATGGCTGTCCAATTTTTTTTTCTTAAAAACATCCAGTGTTGGGAGCATCCACAACTTCTGGTGGCAAGCTGTTCCACTGGTTAATTGTCCTCATTGTTAGGAAGTTTCTCCTTAATTCCAGATGGCTTCTCTCTCGTTGATTGATTTCCATCCATTGTTTCTTGTTCTGCCTTCAGGTGCTTTGGAGAATAAATTGACCCCCTTTTCTTTGGGGGAGCCCCTCTGGAGAGCTGCTAATACTGGAGTGCTGCTAATGTCCTCCCCCTTAGTCCTTTCCTTCTCTACACTGGCCAAATTCAAATTCTTCAACCGTTCTTCATATATTTTGGTCTCTGGGCCTTTGATCCTCTTAGTTGCTCTTCTTTGCACTTTTTCCAAAGTTTCAATGTCTTTTTTTTTCCTTCTAATCTGGTGACCAAAACTGGATTCCAGGTTATTAAGATTTTATAAAGCAGTTCAGTTTTCGTGATTGCAGCTCAATCCCAAAAGTGATCGGATGGATCAGAAGCAACCACGAAATATCTTATCAGGATGTGTTACCTGCAAAAAAAAACACCCAAAAAATGCAGAGGTATGGAAGAATTTCTTTCAAAAGACATTTTTAATTCAAAACCTCCACTTTTGCAAACAGCAGGCCAAGTCGTTAAAAACAGAATAGCGGGTAGAAGTAACACAGGCAGTCCTTGATTTACAACATTTAGTGCCGGCTCGAAGTTATAGCAACACTGAAAAAAAGTCACGTATGACCATGTTTCACACTTAACGACGGTTTCAGCATCCCCATGGCCACTTGATTTACATTCAGATGCTTAGCAACTGACATTTATGACGGCGGCGGCATCCCCGGAGTCACCTGAACCCCTTTTGCGACCTTCTGATAAGTCAGTGGGGGAAGCAGGATTCACTTAACAACCGTGTGACTGATTTAAGAACGGTGGCGAGAAAAGTCGTAAAGTGAGGCAAAACTCACTTCACAAATTTCTCACCTAGCCCACATAAATTTTGGGGCTCGGTTGTGGTCGTAAGCCGAGGTCTAGCTGTAGTGCGATGACAGGACTGATTCTTGGCCCTCTCCTGGATGAAATTGTGCAATTTAATCTCCAATTTTTGTTTGTTTTGTTTTATGTATTTCGTATTTCTTAACGATTCATTTCCCCGGAGAGGGCTCCGATTTTCAGATGGATTCGGTGATGCTTTTCACAATTTGAGAGGCTGCAGACCAAGCTGTCTGAATTGGATACGGCCAACTGATCTCTAGGAGGACTTTATTCAAAACTATATGCAAGATAAGGCACATATTTGCCGAACCATGAAAGAAATATATAACGGTAATTGTTTAAAACCATGAAATAATGAAAGGACCAGGACCCTCGTGTTAACTAATAAACGTGTGGCAGTTAATTGGAGGAGAAGGAAGAGGAAGGAGAAGGAAGAAGAGGGGAGGAAGGGAAAGAGTAAGAGAAAGGAGGAGGAGGAGGAGGATAACTCTGGGATCCTGGGTGCTCTCTGAGCTTGGTAGTTTTCTTGCAGACATTTCATGACCCAACTAGGTAACATCATCAGTGCTAGAAGGGAGTGGGGTTTGTGAAGAGGAGGAGAAGGAGAAGAAGGAGAAGGAGAAGGAGAGGGAGAAGGAGAAGGAGAAGGAGGACGACTGTTGGGTTCTTGTTGCTCTCTGAGCTTGGAGGTTTTCCCGCAGATGTTTCATGTCCTAACTAGGTAACATCATCAGTTCTAGAAGAGAGGGGGGTTTGTGGAGAGGAGGAGGAACAGGAGTAGGGGGGAGGGGAAGAAGGAAGGTAAGAAGGAAAGAGAAGGAAGGAGAAGAAGGAGAAGGAAGAATAAGGGAAGGGAATAGGAGGAAAGGAGAAGGAAGGAAGGAAAAGGGGAGGAAAAAGGAAGGAGAAGAAGAAGGAAGAATAAGGGAGAGGAATAGGAGGAAAGGAGAAGGAAGGAAGGAGAAGGGGAGGAAAAAGGAAGGAGAAGAAGAAGGAAGAATAAGGGAGAGGAATAGGAGGAAAGGAGAAGGAAGGAAGGAGAAGGGGAGGAAAAAGGAAGGAGAAGAAGGAGAAGGAAGAATAAGGGAAGGGAATAGGAGGAAAGGAGAAGGAAGGAAGGAGAAGGGGAGGAAAAAGGAAGGAGAAGAAGGAAGAATAAGGGAGAGGAATAGGAGGAAAGGAGAAGGAAGGAAGGAGAAGGGGAGGAAAAAGGAAGGGAAAGGAATAGGAGGAAACGAGAAGGAAGAAAGGAGAAGGGGAGGAAGGAAAAAGAAGGAAGGAAGGAGAAGGAAGGAAGTTTTTAAGGAGAGACTGGATAGCCATTTATCCAGAACTGTATAGATAGGATCTCCTGCTTTAGCAAGGGGTTGGGCTAGAGGACCTCTAAGGTCCCTTCCAACTCCGTCACTACTCTGTAATTCTGAGCAAGCTGGTGACTTTGTCTAGGGACCCACTGCATTTCCTAAGGCAAGAATACAACGTTGTTTTTTTTCCCCTTTCAGGATAGTTTTGCAACTTTCCAAGCCGGCTAAAACGTTAAGGTTTCCCGGAGTTCTTTTTTCGTGGGTGGGTTGTGTGTTTATGTCAAGGTCAGATCAGTGCCCATCCCCTCTGGCCATCTGCTGGCTGGGGCTTCTATAGGGCAAAAGGTGCCAATTAGCCTTATGGCAGTAAACAACATCCCTCCATGCGTGCGTGCGTGTTTTTTTTGTGTTTGTGCTGGCACACTGTGCTGGGATAAGAGATTGACCTGGTTCCTTGCTCAATCCGGCGTCCTAACGAGGAGCAGGTGGTGTGGAGGTGGCTTATGGGGACTTAGGGAGGTGGAGTCAGGTAAAGCCACCACGGGGGTCATCAAGAGGCGAGGACAGGGACTTGGAAGTGCAGCCTGATACAGGTAGTCCTCGACTTGCGACCACCACGGAGCCCGATGCGTCGAGAGGCGAATTTATGCTCCGTTTTTTTCCACCTTTCTGGCCACAGTTAATGAATCACTGCGGTCGCTAAATTAGGAACACGGCTGTTAGAGCCTCGGTGGTGCAGCGGACTAAAGTGCTGTTAAGTGCTAGCACTTAGCTGCCAGCTGCCCGCAATTAGTGCAAGTTCGAATCTCCCCAGGCTCAAGGTTGACTCAGCCTTCCATCCTTTCGAGGTAGGTAAATTGAGGACCCGGATTGTGGGGACAATAAACTGACTTTGTATAGAACAACACCGCTTGGGGTGGTCGAAAGCCGTAATAAGCAGGTATATACAAAAAAGTATGCAGGCTATTATGCATTGTAAGCCGCCCTGAGTCTACGGAGAAGGGCGGCATATAAATTGGACTAATAAATAAATAAATAAATAAATAAGTGAATCTAGCTTTTCCCTGTTGACTTGGCTCATCAGAAGGTTGCAAAAGAGGATCGCTCGACCCCGGGGATGTTACGACCGTCATATAGATATGAGTCAGTTTGCCAAGGGTCTGGATTTTGATCTCATGGCCATAGGGGTGCGCCGGCAACGGTTGTTAAGTGTGGAAAACAGGGATGAGTCGCTTTTTTTCAATGTTTTTGTAACTTCAGGCACTAAACGAACTGTTGTAAGTCAAGAACTAAGGAGGAATTTCCTGATAGTGGAAAAATTGATCAGTGGAAGAATTTGCCTGCATACAAGCAAATACACTGCATACGGTTGCAGTGTCCTTGCATCACGTGGTCCCCTTTTGCGACCTTCGGACAAGCAAAGTCAACAGAGATGCTGGATTCACTTCACTAGCGGATTCCTAACTGAACAACTGCAAAAATTCACTTAACGACCGTGGCAAGAAAGGTCGTGAAATTGGTAAGACCACACATGGAAGATTTGCACCCAGTTTTGGTCGCCACAATATTAAAAAAAAAAAGATGTTGAGACACTCAGAAAGAGTGCCGAGAAGAGCAACAAAAATGATGAGGGGACCGGAGGCTAAAATATACGACGAACGGTTGCAGGAATTGGGTGTGTCTCATGTAATGAAAAGAAGGACCAGGAGGGGACATAAGGGCAACATGTCCCAGTGCCCTTTAAGAAAGCCTCAGAATAGAATGAGCTGGAAGGGACCTTGGAGGTCTTCTAGTCCAACCCGCTGCTCGAGCAGGAGACCCTCGACCATTCCAGACAAGTGGCTGTCCAGTCTCTTCCAGTGATGGAGCAGTCACATCTTCTGGTGGCAAGCTGTTCCATCTATCCATGTATCTGCCTGTCTGTGTATCTTATCACTCTTTCTCTCTTTCTCTCATCTATCTATCTATCTATCTATCTATCTATCTATCTATCTATCTATCTATCTATCTATCTATCTATCTCAATCATCTATCATCTATCATCTATCTATCTATCTATCTAACTATCTATCTATCTATTTTATCTATCATTTATCATTTATCATTTATCATCTATCATCTATCTATCTCTATCATCTATCATCTATCATCTATCTATCTATCTATCTATCTATCTATCTATCTATCTATATCTATCTATATCCATCTATCTATCTATTTATCTATCTATCTCTATGTATCTAGCTATCTAGCTATCATCTAGCTATCTAGCTATTTATCATTATCTATCTATCTATCTATCTATCTCTATCCATCTAGCTATCTCTATCTACCTATCTATCTTTCTATCTATCTATCTATCTATCTATCTATCTATCTATCTATCTATCTATCCATCCATCCATCTAGCTATCTCTATCTACCTACCTATCTATCTTTCTATCTATCTATCTATCTATCTATCTATCTATCTATCTATCTATCTCTATCCATCTATCCATCTATCCATCTATCTATCTCTATCTATCTATCTATCTATCTATCTATCTATCTATCTATCTATCTATCTATCTATCTATCTACCTACCTACCTACCTACCCACCTACCTACCTACCTATCATCTATTCATCTATCTATCCATCCATCCATCTATCATATGTATCTTATCTCTCTTACAGAATCATAGAGACCTAGGGCTCGAAGGGACCTTCGAGGTCTTCTAGTCCAGCCCCCTGCTCAGGCAAGAGAACCTGTCCTATCCCATTTCAGACAAACGGCTGTCCAATCTCTTCTTAAAATGGTGTACCCACAACTTCTAGTGGCAAGCAGTTCCACTGGTTAATTGTCCTCGCTGTTAGGAAGTTTCTCCTTAATTCCAGGTTGCTTCTCTCCTTGATGAGTTTCCATCTTCTTCTCCTGCCTTCAGGTGCTTTGGAGAATAATTTGACCCCCTCTTCTTTGGGGTAGCAGCCCCTCAAATACTGGACGGCTGCTTCACCCCAGTTCATCAGTGGGGTGTCTACTTCCCTGGGCCAGTTTTAATACACCCCGAAAACACCTGACCTGAGCCTGCCAGTTTCTCCCTGCCCAGGCTGGCAGCTGTCGAAATGCCAGGCTCATGTTGGATGCCCTCCCTCTCCCATTCAAACCAGCCAGGAACTCGAGACCGTTCCATGATAGTCAAGCAAGGCTCGGTGCCACGAGTTCGGGTTACGCCGGGTAACCTTTCCCCTAGCTGGAAAATGAGAGGAGCAGATCGGTGGCCATGATTAATGGATGAGGCTGAGATGGATGCCAGCAGCCCGGAGGGAGGGGCGTCGCTGGGGAAGGGAGGGGGAGGTTAGCCGTGCCATCTGGCCAAGCTCTGGACCCTTCCCCAAATGAGGACCCGAGCAGGCTCCGATTTAGAAAAATGTTGCACAGACTGGGATAAAAGTTCCACCCAGATGGTGTTTTTTTGTCACTTGTCGCAAATTGCAATGCAGGGAGTCCTCAACATAGGACCACAATGGAGCCCTAAATTCAGGGGTGAAATCCAGCAGGTTCTGACAGGTTCTGGAGAACCGGCAGCGGAAATTTTGAGTAGTTCGGAGAACCAGCAAATACCACCTCTGGCTGGCCCCAGAGTGGGGTAGGAATGGAGATTTCGCAATATCCTTCCCCCAGGAGTGGGGTGGGAATGGGGATTTTGCAGTATCTTTCCCCTGGAGCGGGGTGGGAATGGGGATTTTGCAGTATCCTTTTCCTGGAGTGGGGAGGGAATGGGGATTTTGCAATATCCTTCCCTTCCCCTGGAGTGGAGTGGGAATGGGGATTTTGCAGTATCTTTCCCCTGGAGCGGGATGGGAATAGGGATTTTGCAGTATCCTTCCCTTCCCCTGGAGAGGGGTGGGAATGGGGATTTTGCAGTATCCTTCCCCTGCCACGCCCACCAAGCCACACCATGCCCACCAAGCCACGCCCACAGAACTGGTAGTAAAAAAATTTGGATTCCACCACTGCCCAAATTTATGTTGCTGAGAGACACACGGGTGAAGTGAGTTTTGCCCCATTGTATGACTTCTCTTGCTATGCTTGTCTTCACACTTACGACCGCTGCAGCGTCCCCGTGGTTACGGGATCAAAATTCAGACACTTGGCCACTGACTCGTACTTGTGACAGTTGAAATGTCCTGGGGACATTTCTGGGGAACCTTCTGAGAAGCAAAGTCCAAAGCCTTCTGCATTGGACATAGCATAGATAGAACGATAGAGCTGGAAGGGACCTGTGAGGCCATCCAGTCCACCCTCAGCTCCTTTTCGAGAGCAGAGTTCAAAATGAAAACTTCCTTGACAGATGACTGGAACATGTGAATTTGCCCTATTTCCCCCTCCCCCCCTCTCTCTATATATACTATCTATCATTTCTCTCTTTCATATCTATCCTCTAATATATCCCTCTATCTCGCTCTATCTATCTCTCTACTATCATCTCTCTCTTTCATATCTATCCTCTATCATTTCTCTCTCTCTCATCTATCTATCTATCTATCTATCTATCTATCTATCTATCTATCTATCTATCTATCTATCAACTATCTATCTATCTATCTCTTTCTATATCTATCTATCCATCATTTATCTATTATCTATCTATCTATCCATCTATCATCTCTCTCTCTCTCTCTCATCTATCTATCTCTCTCTCTCTCTCTACTATCTATCTATCTATCATCTCTATCATTTCTCTCTTTCATATCTATCCTCTATCATTTCCCTCTATCTCACTCTATCTCTCTATCTACTATCATCTCTCTCTTTCATATCTATCCTCTATCATATTTCTCTCTCTCTCATCTATCTATTATTTATCATCTCTCTATCATTTCTCTCTTTCATATCTATCCTCTATCATTTCTCTCTCACACATCCATCTATCTATCATCTATCTATCTATCTATCTATCTATCTATCTATCTATCTATCTATCTATCTATCTATCTATCTATCTATATCTCTTTCTATATCTATCTATCCATCATCTATCTATCATCTATCTATCTATCCATCTATCATCTCTCTCTCTCTCATCTATCTATCTACCTATCTCTCTCTCTCTCTACTATCTATCTATCATCTATCATTTCTCTCTTTCATATCTATCCTCTATCATATTTCTCTCTCTCTCTCTTTCATCTCTGTCTCTCCCATCTCTGTCTCTCCTCCCCCCTCCCTCCCTCCCTCTCTTTGAGATGTGATGCCACAGCCACCCAGCTGTCACCAAAAGAGACCAACATCTTAGCTTTCTCTTCTCCGGGCGATAGTCTTGCAGTCGTGAAATATTTATCAGGCTTCGCTTTGCAGAGAAGAGGCTGGAAGACTCCCCAGGAGGAAGCCATCAGGTGGGACGCAGCGACAGGCAAGAGACCCCAAAAATGCAGCCCCTGAAACAACTTCGCTCTCAGCTGCTCTGCTCAGCCACAGAAAACCCAGAATTTCAGGAGAAATTTCCCAACAGGGGAGACAACGGTAGCAGTTGGCCAATATTTGAGGGGCTGCCCCAAAGAGGAGGAGGGGGTCACCCCATTCTCCAAAGCCCCAGAAGGCAGGAGAAGAAACAACGGATGGAAACTAATCCAAGTGAGAAGCAACCTGGAATTAAGGAGGAATTTCCTAACAGGGAGAAAACAACTAATCTTCTTTTGAATAAAAAAGTTGAGTCAGAAAAAAGCACTACTATATTCTTAATTTTCAACCACTGTCGACCAACACAGCTGTCCTACAAAGGGAAGGGAACCCAACCACAGAAACAGTAAGGCCACACCTAGAATCCTGCACCCAGTTTTGGTCACCACACTATAAAAAAGATGTTGAGACTTTAGAAAAAGTGCAGAGAAGAGCAACCAGGATGATGAGGGGACTGGAGGCTCAAACATACGACGAACGGTTGCAGGAACTGGGCATGGCTAGTCTAGTGAAGAGAAGGACCAGGGGAGACAGGAGAGCATCTTCCAATATTTGAGGGGCTGCCCCAGAGAGGAGGAAGGGGGTCGAGCTATTTTCCAAGGCCCCCAAAAGCCAGACAAGGAAACTGATCAAGGAGAGATTCAACCTGGAAATAAGGAGGAATTTTCTGACAGAACAATCAATCCATGGAAGAGAAGTTGCCTTCGGAAGTTGTGGGAGCTTCATCCCTGGAAGCTTTCAAGAAGAAACTGGGCTGCCCTCTGTCAGAAACGGCGTAGGGTCTCCTGCTTGGATGGGGGGTTGGACTAGATGACCCTACGAGGTCCCTTCCAACTCTGTTAATCTGAATCTGGGAGGCCAACCCTGGCATCACCAAAGCTCTGGTTTTGCCATACACCCCCATCCTCTCCGCTCGGTGGGATGATGAGACCACCGTCTTTCCTGTCTTCTCCATGCGAGTAGTCGAAATTCCCCACCCCCCATCCCCTGTGCCCCTCTCCTTATAAAGCAAACCATGGTTTAGGAGAAAACCATAATCTGGAATCCGGTCAATTCCCTACCCACCCCCCTTCCCTGGCTCCACGCTACCCGATGGCATCTGCCATCAGCCTCGCCAAGGGAACAGGAAGCGCAGTAACATTATCCCAGAAAAGTGGGGAGGTCTTGGGGGGGGCTGGGGGGGGGTTGGGTGAGGAGAGAATGCAACCTGCCAGATCTTCAGCCATGGATGAAGCCCTCCGTCATCTTCAGTTCAGCTCCTGCTTTGCTGCTGCTCCAGTCTGATTTCAGGAAGCAAAGAAATGGGAGGAAAAAAATTCAGATTTTCGCTGCCAGAAATTGTTTCTCTGTACACGGTGGTCCTCGACTTACGACCGCAACGGAGCTCAGAATTTCTGGTGTTAAGTGAGACTTTTCTTGCCACCGTTTTGCACAGGTGGATTGCACAGGTGATTCTCAACGTACGACCGCAATTCAGCCTCAAATGTTTGTTGCTAAGCCAGAGACCGTTGTTAAGTGAGTTTTGCCCCATTTTATGACCTTTCTTGCCAAGTTGTTAAGTGAATCCCTGCGGTTGATAAGCCGGTCACCCGGTTGATAAGCGAATCTGGCTTCCCCCGCTGATGTTGCTTGTCGGACGGTCGTTAAAGGGGATCACGTGACCTGAGGACACAGCGACGGTCATAACTATGAGTCACTGGCCCAGCATCTGAATTTTGACAACATCGTCATTGGACGATGGCTTAGTGACTTAGGACCGTTTTTCACACTTACGACTGTTGCAGCATCCCTGTGCTTACGTGATCAAAATTCAGACGCTTGGCAATGGATTCACATTTATGACGGGTACCGCATCTCGGGGTCACATGATCCTCTTTTGCGTCTGTCTGGCAAGCCAAGTCCACGAGGGAAGCCAGATTCAGTTAACAACCGTGTGACTAACTTACCAACCGCAGGAATTCACTTAACAACGGTGGCAAGAAAGGTCGTAAAATGGGGCAAAGCTCACTTAACGACTGTCTCACTTAGCAACAGATATTTGGGGCTCAATTGCAGGTGTATGTTGAGGAGGGCCTGTGCAATCCCACCTGCAAGATTCTCAGACTTTATCTGATGTAAATTCATTGTTATGTATAATAATAATAATGTTTATTATTTTCATGCCAGCTCCTTTGCAAAATATAAGGAATTAAATAGGATTAATTCCCAGAAGGAAACACCCACTGACCTATTCAGGCAACCGTCGAACTGATTATTGTCTGGTTATTGTCCAAGCCGGCTCAGAAAACAGCAGAACCTGAGAGCGATATGATTTGGAGCGGGAATACAAATAGAAGGGGAATGAGTTAAATGCATTGATTCAAATCCACGAAGGCCAGACAAGGAAGAATGGATGGAAACTGAACCAGGAGAGATTCAACCTGGAAATAAGGAGGAATTTTCTGACAGTGAGAACAATCAACCCATGGAACAGAAGTTGCCCTCAGAAGTTGTGGGAGCTTCATCATAGGAAGCTTTCAAGAAGAGACTGGACTGCCCTCCATCAGAAACGGTGTAGGGTCTCCTGCTTGGGTGGGGGTTGGACTAGATGACCCAACGAGGTCCCTTCCACCTCTGTTTTCTATTCTATTCTATTCTATTCTATTCTATTCTATTCTATTCTATTCTATTCTATCCTATCCTACCCTATATTCCAGTGATAGCTGACCTTTGGAGTGCCCAAAGCATGCGTGAACCCCCAAAATGCAATGCATGTGAGGGCCCCATGCATGCGCGGCAGAGATCCAAAGACCAGCTGGCCAGCGGGAGGAGCACGCACAAGTGCAGCAGAGCTGAGCTGGGGCAACAGCTCGCGCGCCCACAGAGAGGGCGGTATGTGCCACCTCTGGCACACGTTCCATAGGTTTGCCATCATGGCTATATTCTAATCTATACTATTCTATTCTATTCCTATTTTCTGTTCTGTGTCCTGTCCTGTCCTATCCTGTCCTGTCCTGTCCTGTCCTGTCCTATCCTATCCTATCCTATCCTATCCTATCCTATCCTATCCTATATTCTAATCTATATTATTCTATTTCTATGTCCTGTCCTGTCCTGTCCTGTCCTATATTCTAATCTATACTATTCTATTCTATTCCTATGTTCTGTTCTGTTCTGTTCTGTTCTGTCCTATCCTATCCTATCCTATCCTAATGTTCTATCCTATCCTATCCTATATTCTAAACTATCCTATTCTATTCTATTCTATTCCTATTTTCTATTCTGTGTCCTGTCCTGTCCTGTCCTGTCCTATCCTATCCTATCCTATCCTATCCTATCCTATCCTATCCTATCCTATCCCATCCTATATTCTAATCTATATTATTCTATTCCTATGTCCTGTCCTGTCCTGTCCTGTCCTGTCCTGTCCTATCCTGTCCTATCCTATCCTATCCTATCCTATCCTATATTCTAATCTATACTATTCTATTCTATTCCTATGTTCTGTTCTGTTCTGTTCTGTCCTATCCTATCCTATCCTATCCTAATGTTCTATCCTATCCTATCCTATATTCTAAACTATACTATTCTATTCTATTCTATTCCTATTTTCTATTCTGTGTCCTGTCCTGTCCTGTCCTGTCCTGTCCTATCCTATCCTATCCTATCCTATCCTATCCTATCCTATCCTATCCTATCCCATCCTATATTCTAATCTATATTATTCTATTCCTATGTCCTGTCCTGTCCTGTCCTGTCCTGTCCTGTCCTGTCCTGTCCTATCCTATCCTATCCTATCCTATATTCTAATCTATACTATTCTATTCTATTCCTATGTTCTGTTCTGTTCTGTTCTGTTCTGTCCTATCCTATCCTAATGTTCTATCCTATCCTATCCTATATTCTAAACTATTCTATTCTATTCTATTCTATTCCTATTTTCTGTTCTGTGTCCTGTCCTGTCCTGTCCTGTCCTGTCCTATCCTATCCTATCCTATCCTATATTCTAATCTATATTATTCTATTCCTATGTCCTGTTCTGTCCTGTCCTGTCCTATCCTATCCTATATTTTAATCTATACTATTCTATTCCTATATTCTATTCCTATATTCCATTCCATTCCATTCCATTCCATTCCATTCCATTCCATTCCATTCTATTCTATTCTATTCTGCCTGGAGCTGTAGAGTTGGTGCAAACAGAGAGGTGGCAGCCAAACGCTAACAAAACTGGAGACCTGAACATTTCAATCCTTCTCAGTCCGCTTGTCAGAAGCCAAGGAAGAGGAAATGGCGATATGGAGGCAGCAGAAGAGAAGAGAAAGAACTGGGGAAGATCCCAGAACACCAAGACCTGCAAAGAGAAATAGAAAGACGGTGGCAGAAGCAAGCGACGGTCGTCCCAAGAGTCACAGGCGCCTTGGGTGCAAATCCCAAGGCCTACTTGGAACCCCAATTGGCATGGACAAAATCCCCATCGGTCGGTCAATTGCAGAAGGCAGCTTGACTCGGAACAGCTGACATCCTGCATACTTTTCATATTATTAAACAGGAACATCTGGATATGCCAGGTCCTTTGGGAAGGACTCAAAGAGGTGGACAAAAATGCCAGATCTGGTCCAAACATCTGGCTGACTGTGCCACCAAGCATCATAATAATATATCGACATTGACAATATATCCCCGTCAGTCAATTGCCAAAGGCAGCTTGATTTTGAAGAGCTGACATCCCGCAAACAATACTTTTAACCCCATCACACAACATCTGGCTATCCCAGGTCCTTGGGAAGGACTTGATAGGGAGATAAAAATGCCAAATCAGTCTAAACATCTGGCTGTTTGACTCCCTTTAATAATACGGTAATAATTCAGAAAATAGTGGCAAACGTATTTGCTATCATGCCCAGAAAATAGAGCCCACAGGAGGCTAGCTGGATACAAAGAGATTTCACAACCTAGTGGATAACATGTTGTGTGAATCAGACCTCGCTTGGCAAACCTGGGTTTAGCCTCCTGTCCGAACAGCCCAAATTGCTTTAACCTTCCTTTAACCTTAACCTCATTTATGTGGTTTTCAGCCAAAAGCAACGAATCTCCTCTGAATGGTTGTTTGTGGAAATTGTTCATGGAAAAAAAATATTTAAGCTAAAAGTAGGAATCTAAAAGCATTCTGTACATGCTCAGGGGTACTTTGCTTTTGGCAGCATCACACGATCCAGAGTGGTATCCTAATCCTGGTGTGTATTTGTTTGTTTATGTGTGTGCATGTCAGTGCAATTTTTTTTTTTTTTGCTGAAAATCTTTGCTCCCATTTAACGTAAATT